>NW_028263386.1:20707500-21037500 GCF_051168715.1 Poecilia mexicana | reverse complement strand
ATCGTCACTCGACCAATCACTGTTGGAGATGGGGACCAGCCCTCTGTGGCCCTAAGAAAATAACTGGATATATCCGATAGATGGATGGATGGGTTGGAACAGATCAAACCAAACAACCTAGAACCGTGCTTAGCCATACTACATGGTCATACATTTTTCTGCTGCCTTCAAAGTTATCAGGTGAGAAACTTTAAGTGGAAAACTCAAGTAAGCATATCCAGCCTTGAGAACAAGAACCGAAAGCAAAGCCAACCCTGACGAAACAGATCAGTCTGTGTGAAATCAGTAAAAGACACAGGAAATGGAAATGAAGGAGTAAACAGCCGGGACACGGAAAGAGGCTGCTGATACAAAAATGAACGAACAATCACACCCAGCTGTGGAACCGTGAGGGGAAATGAATGTTTCTGGGGAAAACATAACGTCCTACAAATATACACCAACCTAAGAAAAACCACATTAGCTCTGTCAAATATAGCATAAAGGGAGAAAAATATCCACTGGCATTACCACTGAGATCTTATCAAAACACCTTGCATCTAGTAATATTCTTCAAGAACAGTCATTTCAGCTAGAAGCTATATATAAAGTTCTGCTTTTGAGAAATGGAGGGCTGTGCCAATCAAAGGGAAGGTAAAAAGATCTGACTGAAGTTAAAGGGAAAAAAAATTGCAATATTTTAGAAAAACCTGTTTTGAACTTTTTGATACATCTAAGAATTTAAACAGCTGAAACATTGACGTATAAAAAAATCTCCTTTGTGAGAGCTACAACGTTAATAACAATTTGCATTCAAAGTGTTGCCATGGATGTCTGCGCACTTGCACCTCTGACCGGCCAAACTTTAATCCATCCCTGTCAAGCTGGCTCACTTCCTACTAATCAGCTCTCATCATTCCATCTTCACTTGCCACCTTTTGGCAGACGGAAATTAAATGTGGCAGTTTTATTAGACCAGGCGAGAGCCTTGTAGGGCAAGGAGAATTGGCAATGATTAGTTCAGTTTAGTTTTGGTTTGGTTCAGCAGTGCTCACTGTCAACTCAGACTGCTGGGGGATATTAAAATGGATGAGCGGCCCGGCCCGGCCCGGCGACACCCGATGACTCGACATACATAGCAAATAATCACATTAAGTTTCCTCCACCTCTGAGAAACTTGAGAAATTAGAAACTAAACAAAAAAAGCACAGACTGGTGCCTTTTAGAAAAGCTTCTTCTGCAATTTTTTAAAACTTCTCACGCTACACCCACAGAAATCCATGGTTTAAAGGGTTTTTATGTGAAGTAGTAATGCCAAAAATTAGAGTAAAAATGTGAAGTGGAAGGAAAATGTTACATTGATTGCTATGTTCAGCTTCTCTATCATTGCTGAGAAAAGCACCATCACAACTTCTCAAGATGCAACAGGTTGAATTACCATGTTGGTTTTTTTGTGCTGATTCGGTCTATCACATAAAAAAAACACACTAAATGTTGAATTCTTTCATTGTGACAAGACATAAAAAAGGGACATGAATAATTTTTCAAAGCATTGTGTTTTGGTAAAATTCACTTTGCTACAAATGAAACACTGAGCTCAGCTTTATATCTGATATATAAAGTACCTGTTTAGTATTTCTTTTTACCACAGAAGAACTTAGTAAGGATGTTGCTCCCAGAAATAACACAAGCAATTTTGTTTTATGAATCCAATACCAACTCTATTTGATGCAATCAATAGGCCTTTTAAAAAGGGAAAACATCATCACACAAGTTTTCTTGTTTGTGCTGAAGCTTTGATTTCAGGTTTTGGTCATGAGGTTCCAACTTTGGGCACAAATGAGCTCAAAATTATTGTGTTAATTATTCATACTATTAATGCGCATTTGTATCCATTCAATCAAGAAGTTTGTTGCCGACAGTAAATGAATAAGACAGGCATCTCTCAAAGGATAAAACTTTTAAAAAGGAATAAAAACATTGGAAAAATACGTATTTGTTTATAGATGATTTTATTTTTTTTAAAATCACATGCAATTTATAACCTTCTAACCAATTAAGTGAGAAGTCTTTATTGGTGTTGCATTAATTCTCTTCACGTTTTTGGATTTCCACTGGTATTTTGACATTAGAGCTTATTTAAACCTCTAAAGTTTCTGCTAGAGGCTTGAATAACTTCGAATCAAACTTTACATCAACAGGACACCATTGTGGATTGTAAACAATCAGACTTTTTCTTTTTCAAGCCGCTGCTTTGCACAATAAAACTCACCAAACGCAGAGAAAAAAACATTTCCAGCTTTGCTAGAAATGTAGATTATATTTAGGCTCAGTCATGTATACCCTTAGGGAATCTGTGGCGTAAAAGAGTTTGAAGAGACTGGCACAAAAAGAGCATTAAAGTTTCTCCTTACTCACTGCGACTGTTTTATGAATTATAAATTGGGTGATAAAAGCTGGTCGAAAATGAAACATTACCTGAAATATGGGGACCTCTCAATGGTCTTCGTCTCAACAGTGACTGCTCGTGCCACAAAAGCCAGAGAGTGGAATGATTATGAGAAAATGCATGCCTGACCTTTAAATGCAGGGATGAGATCATCGCCAACAGGGAAAAAAATAACTCTACTTGTACCTGAAAGTGAAGGTTAAACCTGGTGTTGTGAGGCGTAGGTGCATGAAGTATTGGCAGGACTTCCTGTTCCTTAACACTGATATTTGTACAGGAGCAACTTAGCTTGTATAACTTGGACATAAGCCTCAGGAAGGAAAACCTGCTGATATCAAATTTAAAGTTCATTTTTGAAATTGATTCAATTTTTATTTTTCCACACCTTTATGAAGATCACATTCCCGAGAAAATAATTATTTGCCTCCTTACAGATTTTGTATTTACATGCTTTTTATGCTTCAGACAATGATACAAATTTTAATATCAAAGATAACCCGAGCGAATAAAAAATGATTTTAGATTTTTTCCGTTCTTGATGGGATAACAATCTGCCCCCATGTGAAAACAGGACTGTCCAGTTGTTAAAATTGTGTAATGTGGAAAATCATCCGTTCTCCATGCCGAGTTCTTGATGTATGAGGTTGAAAAAGAGTCAGTGGGTTGAATTAATGAAGTCCATTTATTAATACCAAAATACAGCAGATTCATTCTCATGCCACCTTTAGGAGGTAAGAGACAAAATGGCACCCAAGAAGAGTTTGTGATCTCCTTTGTTAGCCTCTGTCTAAGCTATGCCCCAAAGAGGACGTTCCCTACCGTGTCATTAGCATTTCCTGACATGTCATTTCCTTGAGATTTAGCTTAGCAACTAGCTAAAAAAGACAGAAGGAAAACACAGAATTTATTTATTCTAAACAGCAATAAATGAAATCATCAAGGTCACAGAAAAACCCAGAACATCTAAAGGCACTGAAGGTGCCTCAGTAAAGGTTAGCGTTCATAGATGAATTATAAGAATGTGACGTAACGAAATAGCATGCATTTTAGAAAAGAAAAATCAGAAAAAAATGGTTTTCCGAAATTTTAAATTGCTTTTCTTTGCATTGCCGGGATTGTGTTGTTGATTCAGGACCTGTACCACTGGATTTAATTGAAATAATCTTGAAGGAAATCCATCAGTTTACAATGTTAAACTCGAGCACACGTTGGTAGTGCAGCAGGACAATGTAAGTACTCCTCTGAATAGCTTAAACGGCTTAGTCTATATATTGACTCGACTTAAATACAATAGACATATTTTCCACAAGGTTCTTTGCTTCTTGCATGCTACAAAGTCTCTCTTCTTTGTTTGATGTCCTTCAGAGGAGCTTCAGGTCCCTTTAAACTGGAAGCTGCATTCACAGATGTATCAAAGCAGCTGTCAGCTTCAACACTGCATGAGCTGATGAGTGCTTTTCTTTTTACAGCTTTGGACAAGCTGTATGTTGGTTTGAAGAGAAATGATAAGACAATAGGCCACAAAGAGAAAAGTAAATGCATTAAAAGGACTGACAAAGTCAATGTCTCACCACAAAACATGACAAAAGGGGAAATAGAAAGAAAATATAGAACTCAATATAGTTCTCCTCCTAGTTTTGACCTTTTTGTAATGTAGCCAATATTTGCTAAACAGTAGCTAATCTCATTCCTGATCTGTGTGCTGCACAATAATTTTTAATATTTCTATTAGCCTCTCAAACATTCACTTGCCAGTATTAAGGTAAAATAAAGGATGCCCAACAGCATTGGCCTATTGTTGCTTTTATTTAAAAAAAATCTGAATAATGCATTATGATTTATATTTTCATTTCAAAAGGCTTTACTACAAATAAACATCCATCAGCCTTTTGCCTCAGCCTGCTTGTCCTTAACACAGCTATACACAGGACAAACAACCATGCAAATACACACATACATGCATACGCTCAGGGTAATTTAGAGAGACTAACCAACCAACAGAAATGTTCTTGGACTCTGAGAGGAAGCCAGCCCAACCTTTCGTTCAATTTCATTGCAGAAAGACCAGGGATCAAACCGGCAACCTTTTCGAAGCAATGCAACAGTGTTTACAACCATCTGATAAACATAATTAAAGAGGAAAAAAGAAAAAGTTAAATCTCCAAACTAATTGCTCATGCACCATTTATCTGTAATCAGTTAAACACTGATTACAGATAATCTGTTAGGTGTTGTGACCAATTAGATTTTATCATCGTGTTGAAAAAGTTTGAGATTTTGTTGACCTTACAAGTTTAAACGTGAACTGATAGCTGTGGCTTGCCTGCAACAGTAACTTTAACTAATTCATGCCTAATCACAGTTTGTTCTTGGTAGTGTTGTAGAAATTGAGGTTTGTCCTGACAGAAGTGGTAAACGTGACCTTTAAGACCATCTTATACCTGGTGAGCTTCAGCAAACCAAACCCACAGAACTAACTCGCATCGTGAGCAGCTTTCTGTTTATCTGAGCGATTCAGCGTGTGTGTGGGTATAAAGTTGGGAATTCGGGGCTCTTTTGACCCAAGTTCTATCAGGCCAAGTGACTCATCAGCTCTATGGTACACAACAGATGGAGCTCAGAGCTATTCAGATTCCTATAATACCACTCTATCCACCCATTCCACCCACGCTCGGCGATGAGATCCATCTCCTGCTCATCCGCCACTCAGTGACTCAAGTCAGTCCTTCTGTTTACAAAAATATGCTTTCAAGTTCCCATAAATTTGTATGAGAGAAGAGGAGAGAGGAGAAACACATGGAAGGGAGAGGATAAAGAGACGTTTAAGCACGTAATCCTCACATGTTGTTTGTGCGAATATATTACCGCTTTTTTGGAGCAAAAGCCCTCATTTCCTGCCTGTTGCAGCCGCGCAGAGCCTCGTTATACCGCATTTCATCAGGCCTCTTTGTGAAACATCGACTCCTTAAATCACCATTCATCTTTCAGATCAAAGCGCCGTGACTTCAGCCCTTGACACCATCAAGCTCATTTTTAATGCCGTTTTTTTTTTTTTTTTTAACTAAATGCCTCGCTTGACACCGCTGAAGCTCTTTTTTTTTTTTTTTTTTCCCAGGTGAACTCCAGCTCTCCTCCGTCCTTTTGGGAGTGCCGTAAATGTAACCCCATTGAGCTCATGAGTCAATGAGAAACGCGTCGACACGCAGCCACTAGATGGTGCTAGCGGATCACTCATGCGGCCACAAAGAGGGGAAAGAGGGGACACCGACGTACACGCTCCATTATTTAGCAGACAAAAAAAAGGAGGGCAAATCATGCCTAACCTTCTAAACGTGCCTGGCTGAGATGAACATTACATGGTTATGGAGCATAATCATGAGCTCCCACTGATCTGAGAATGTTGGAAATTAGGGCAGGCACTGGCTTAGTAAATGGGAAAGCAGTGAGATGGAAAGCTGCATATAAAAAAAAGGAGAAAAAAAAGAGAAAAGCTTTGGACAGATCGTTCCAATTGTAAGTATGAAGAGAGACGATAAACAGAATTAGAGGCAGCACAGAGCAAACTGAAAGAGACACAAGACAAACAATGTGCCTCTGCTGTTTGTCGGTCTGTGTGATGCGTTCTTAACTCCCCAAACTACAAAATAGAATACAGCAGCGTGCCTAAGCAAATCTGTGTGACAGGCATATCTTCTCAGATGTGCCGTGCAGTTGCACTCCGTTTGTGTGCACAAATGCATGTGCGTGCAACGACACCTTTCGTAGGCAACCGAAACGCAGCTTGTACCCGATAATTCACAGCAGCGGGGGGACACTCTGCCAGCTTCCAGCTGGAGCAAATTGTGAATATATATATGTATATATGTATATATATATATATATATATATATATATATATATATAAAAAGCTGTGCAACTTTCTGGGCGGATGAAGGGCCAGACTTAAATTCACCGGGATTGTTTCTGCTTGAAGGCTTTGAGAGGGAAGGAGGTGGCGGTGGTACAGCGTTTGTTTGTCAATGTGCTTGTTCAGGAGGGAAGGAGGGACGAAGAGAGAGAGAGGTGCGGGAAACACAATTTGGATGTTTTTGTGTAGGTGAGAAAGCGGTGGCTTAAAATGGCTGAGACGGAGAGGAACGGGTACGTGTAAAGTGGGTGTAAGCATGGTTTAAATGCTTTGTGGTGCAACAACACTTAAACTCCTCGGCGAAATTTGCGACAGCAACACAATCAACCTCTTCAAGAACAACAATGAGCGGCAGCAGCCCAAGAATCAAGATGAAAATATGACATCAAAAACCATTCATCTAAAAGAAAAGGAACGTAGCCACTTGGATTTTATTGTTCCGATTCCCCACTTCAAGCTAAATTATACATTGAGGTCCGGTGTGGAGACCCAACAGGCTGTAATTAACATGAAGGCACCAACCTGAAGTAGTGACGGTTACCACGGCTACCATTCGCCACACATTTTCAGACTTTCCCTGTCCCAACTTTCTGGACACGAGAGTGCTTTTGGATGGTTTCACAGGCAAATTAATGGATGGATGTGTGTGTGTGTGTGGATGGAAATAATAGATGAACAATTTGAACTTTTAGACAGTAGGATATGAAATAAAATCAGTGCAATTAATTTATTCAATCTTATGCCTAAATGCCTAAATCCATGCTTCATTAGTCTGAGCTACTCAGCTAACCCTAAGCTGTACACCTGACCCCCCAAAAGTGCCTTGTGCACCAAACTACAAACTTCAATGCACCAAACTACTGTGCCAACAGCAAATGAAAGCGGAAATCATCTTTATCCTTCCAATGAGGATTTGGGTATACCGAATGAGTGAAAATAGGAGATCGGTCAACGGGGCAACATTATGTGTTTTCCAGTCACGTAGAATCATTTTATAGGAAAACAAGTTACCTTATGTTGTTATAGTAATGCTATGGATATCAAATATGACTTAAAAGAAAACCGACTTTGCAATTTAAAGCCTTGAAATTGGACAGTCCTGCTCCCTCAAGCACTCTGCCTTCAGGACGTCATCACAACATCGTTCCTCTACTACCCAGCGTTAAACTGAGAAGTAGCTCGTATAATGAGCACAGCAGATGTGCAGTTCCACCAGGTGTTTGCTAAATGCTAATGGCTAGTCTGAAGGAGCTGAGTGAGGGGTAGGGTTGCTCTGTGAAGCAAAATCTCAGAAGCCTTGAAACTGCAGCTCAGGGGAAGACCTTCGTCCTCGGAGGCGGCGTTTGGTACCACTAAGCGTTTGGCACAGCTGAATGGTTGCCATGGGAGATTAAAGGATTTCTCAAACATGCATGAAAGAATCAAGGCAACACTCAAGGTATGTTTTTGATGAGGGAATAACATTACAGCATGATATAAAGCTAAAAAAAAGTCAGTTTTACATCATACTGCCCCTGTAATATTTTCTTTATTCATATTTTTACAAAGACATGAAAGGATATTCAAAAAATTCAGTATGTCTTAATTTATTTTCAAATTTTAGAGACACTTCAGGCATCTAAATTATGATCACAATTTTTAAATATGACGGTATAAAGCAATCAGTTTCCAGCTCCATTCTGCCGATAATAAAAGAAGAGATCAGAAAAAGAAAAAGGATGCAGAAAAAATGGATGGAGCTCAAAGTGCAACAGAGTACAAGGATTCTCCAGCCCCTGGCACACTGCAATATTACCACCCCAGTTTAGCCATAGAGTGTTTTCAATCGTTTCCATCAGGACTGCTCATGGGGGTGCACAGCACTTGGCAGAGGTTCTGTGTCTGAACGCTGCTGACTGATGTGTAGCACAGCGTTGGGAGGTCCGGGGTGTATGCTGCAGGCCAGATAAGTTAAGTGATCTTCTGAGCCCACTGCAGTGCCACCTGAACTGATGGCAAAACACTCCAAGTGAGCAACGACGCTCCGGCTCACTGATGATCTGTGCTGCCCCATAAAGATGGAAGGAGGGTTGGATGGAAGGAGAGAATTTGGATCAGCTTTGTAGACCTTTGTTTCCATTTTTGAGATCTTACAGAGGAAACATCTAGATGGTTCTGTAAGATATGTGGTAGATTGTAAATGATTTAAGGAGAGTTGGCAGGTAACAGCAGACCGTTAACCCCACCGCGTTGCCCATTTACTATATAAAGTAATAAGGTGCGAAATAACATAGACGAGGATTCGGATTTTCTGCCACACTTGCTCATCTCACTGGAAGAGTTGTGGTCCTACTAAAAAGTTAGACGGTGTGAATCTGTTGAACAGTGGTTGTGTTTTTAACTAAGTCCTCTCAGCTCAACTCTGTCAGGAGTTCTGCTTGATTGACTATTTCAGTGTATTGTTCATCGTTTTTCATTGCTTTCTGCAGCTATCATGACCAGTTCACCTGTGTTGCTCACCAGCAACACAGGTGCTGGTCAAGAGAGATGACCTCTCTTGAGGTCATCTCTTGGTGACCTCAAGAGATGACAAGCAGTCAGAGAAGTTCAGAGCTGTATAAATGCTCAGCACAAAGCAGCGTTTTAAAAGAAAACTAGAACCTTAAGGTCAATTCTGTATTGAACGGCGTCAATGAAAGATCAGTGCAGGTGCAGCATGGGAAAATTTGGGGGTTCCAGCCTAGCAGCTGCATCTTGGATTAGTTTCAAAGAAGTTTTAGTGCAGAAAGTAACAGCAGAACTACAATAATCTGAGAAACAGAAGCTTGAAATCCATCTCAGTATTAGATATTTTAGTATCTTGTTTAACAACCGTTAGTGGATGAAAGCAAATGGGCCAATAACAGAACCGTGCAGAACACCAAGCTTAAGGATGACTAAAATCAAATTAAAATTAGGCGCATCAACCAAAACAGTTAAAGCATAAATAAAAGTTGACCAATGCAGAGATGCCTGACAACAGTTCATCGTCTGAAGGAACACTTAATGATGTAGTGTCAAAGGCAGAACATCTGCTGCGTCCGACACTCATCTGACCTGGGGTAAAACAACCATTAATTATTAAAGTACTTACAATTTTTTTTATGTTGGCATGAATTCAAAACTCCTTTCAGGTCCTTGCTTGAGCCAGAAAGGGAAATGTGCAGCGATTCTGTTGTCACTTGAAATGTGATGCTGCACTTTTAAAAGATCATGCTAGAATAAAACTGGGTGGTTTGTGGATAACTCATGAAAATAAGATTGTTAGAATTGATGTGCTTTTACCTGTTTAAGTTTAAAGCTAGTTCAGATATATAAAAAGTGCCCAAAATTCAGTTTGACTGGAAAAACTGGTATTTCAATAAGAACAAGATAGAAAAGGATGGAAAAAATTCTTCAAATACGTGTGGGAAGATTTTTAAGATTCATTTTGACATGTAAAAAAAAAAAAAGAATCCAGACATGGATTAACAGAAAAAGGAGACAGAAAATATCTTGGATTACATCACAGGCAGAAAACCAGCCAAAGTAAATCTCTCCTGAAGTTCAATATTTCTTTAATGTGACAACACGTCTGCAGCTCCACAGAGGCCCTTTCGGCGGGGCAAAGCCCTTCAGTCTGCTCATCCAAACCGCCAACATAACCCGACATTTAAACACACGCGCAGAAGTTATCTCCAACAGTATCTGACGAGGTTCACTAAGCCTTGATGAAAGCTTTATGTCTAAAGCAGTACGTAGCGCATGGAGTGCTGTTAGCAGAAGCTGCTTGTCTAAGTGCTGATTAGGGCTGCTGACCGCAGCCTGACAGTCCCATTAGTGACATCTCCTTCATGGGCCGTGAGGGGACCCGGCAACACTGTCTGTCCGTTTGTCTGTCTTTCAGCGCGGTGATCTGCCTGCTCATCGCTTTCACTTATTCTGCCTGCTTTCACCCCTTTCACACAGACTTCCTTTGGGTTTCTCACGGCCTACAGTGAGAGGAAATGCAGCCATCCTGTCAGATGTTACGGTTCATCCCTTGTTCTCGTTCTTTTTTAAAGGTTTTATTGGCTCTAGTGGGTCTTTATTTGATAGTGAATTGACAGAAAAATGAGTAATGAGAGACGGAGGAAGACATGCGGCCAAAGGTCATTGGGCTGGGATTCGAACCTGTGACGTCCGTGTCAAGGACTAAAACCTCCAAATGTGGGTTGTGCTTAACCCCTGCACCACCAGAGCACTCTGTTATTTCACATCCTTAAATCAAATGTCAATTGTACTGCTGATAATTGGAACGACTGTTTTGATCAAGAGTATGTTTGTGGAAGTTGACATTCATGACATTGTTGAAAAAAATCTGTTGGACAATGAATAAATAATGCTAAAGTGTTTTATTTTTTCTCAGACACCAACTTTATCTTATATTTTCAGTTTAATCAAAGCAGGGAGACATAACAGAGATACCCAGTCCCAACATAAATATAAAGGTATATTTTTAAGTCTCCACTCTGGGAAGTTATTTTGTCACCTGAAACAGTTTACATGCAGACAAAAATAGTCCAAATGCACCAAAAAAAGCTTAAAACAACCAGTATGCATGTTGGTGTGGACAAGATGTTTGTTGTATTGTTAAATATTGATCTCATAAAACATAGCTAAGTTTTGGACTGTCACTTGGCGTCTTTAAATATTCATGTTACACTTATTGGCAGTTGGTGGCGAGCTAAAGCTTTGCTGTTCAATATTAAATAATAGATATGAGGTCCAAAGCCGAGACGCAGTGACCATAGATCATAGAATCGGTTGCAGACAGCAAATGTTACACCAACCTGGTTCACAGGTCAGCCTGGAGGGAAGCTGGCTGGGGTAAGTTGCAGAACCAAAAAAAAACAAAAACAAAAAAAAAGGATGAGTGTGTGTGTGTGTGTGTTTTTCCATCAGTTTTACGTTCACTTGCTATTTAGTAATGGTTAAGCAATAAAGTGGCTGAAGATAAATGAAATCAGATCCGTACAGCACTTTTCAGGACCCTCAATGAAATCAGTCATTTCCATTCATGCACACATTCACACACTGATGATAGCTACTGGACTGTAACCACAGCTGGGCCTGAAAACGTTAAAGTCCAGCACAAAAAGAAAAAAAAAAGATGATGATTGGGGACACCGATAACTAAAACACAGGTAGGAGGAGGAAAGCTATTTACACTGGAGGCAACAAAGGAAAGATGGTGAAAGCCTGGGTAAGTGTCAAGGGGTAGTGATAGCTTGAAGTTTACAAGAACTGACTGAAATCAAAAGGTATTAAAACTGAGGAAGGCGATTGCTGAATTGGAACCAGAAGAACAATTGTAGATGGATTATATATATATGATAAAGATAAAAAAAAAAATCTTATTATTTCATTCTGATATACTTGATAAAAAAAAAATACAGTATCTTGCATTTGGGCCGAGAACTTTCTGAGCTAAATGGAGTTATTTGAAACTGCGAAAGCTGCACTGTGAAAGAAGTGTGGGGTTTAATTGTTGCCTTGTTTCTCCATCTAGCCTCATCCACTTCTTGTCTCTTTGCCTTTTTCTTCAGTATCTCTCCTCATCTCCCCCCATCCGCTGTCAGCCTACAGCGCTGTGGGTTTGCTGAGAGATGTTAAGAGCCAGGAGTGATTTATTACTTTTTCCTCCTGCATGCTCCATCATCAAATATTACACCACTGGCTCCTTTTTTCCTCATAGATCTGAGAATCGTCGGAGGCTATAATTCAGAGCACCGTGAGCTTGCCTGCAACTAAAGACTAGTGTAATGTAGTGTAGCAGAAATGTCTCTTAACTGATGGTGGTCTCATGTATGTTTCTGTTGCTCTCTGTATGAAGGAACACCTTGAGGGCTTTAATGAACCCAAAATCCAGCAGAGAGACAACTGAATAAGGTGTAATGATGTTAAAACACACACACACACAAAAAAAACAACTCCTGGTGGTGGAGCAATAACAAGAAAGAAGGACTTGGGGGGGAAAAACAAGTTTGTATTGGTGAAGCAGCTCTGCTTGACCCCTTACAAGGCTGACATGGCATCACAAAGGGGCTCCTCTTCGCCTCATTTCTCATTCTTCACAACAAGAATATTCCTTTCTTTGTGATTTAATTCAAGGAATATAATCTTATTTCCTCCATTACTGTCATCTCCTATGAGGGCCTGTCAGTTTGATTTGAACTGACACTTACTTAATTCATCGTCGTTAACCGGTGTGCATCTCCATGCTGTATGTGACTGAGAGGCAGAAATGTCATTACAAGAAAAGAGAATTTCCATTTTCTGTGCTTCACGTTAACCAGGGGTCCGAACACTTTTCCCTGGAACTACAACACAGTGATTCGCTCTTACATTATGCAAACACACCAACCTAACAAGGTGCTGTTAGATAATTACATTGGCATGGAGAGCTTGGACAAAAAACTAACAGGAGAACACTCTCTCTCTCTCTCTCTCTCGTGAAGAAGCAGAATAGTTGGAGCAGAAGTACAATTATAGGGAATACATCTCACGCCGACAATCTCAATCATGTTCTTTTGTTACTTGTGGCAATTTTTTTAAAAAACCTCTTGTAAAAGGATAGGCATCTGTAAAAGTGAAATCATTTTTACTTTTTTTTTTTTTTTTAGCAGAGTTCCTGCACTTGAGAGGATAAAATAACTAAGGAATCAAAATTCAATTTACAATATGCACACAAATGTGATTAAAAACGCATAACAACACTGCCGTCAGCGGGGACCTTTTGAAACAAGGCTGGGTGGATCCATGATTTCATGTTTCAACTTCTGACCCTACCATGCGAATTTCATCTGTGAAACGTGTGTTTTTAAGTGTTTTTAGTTTAGTTGATTTCTTCATATGGGCTCAATTTAGTTTGCAAGTTTAACTTTAGATCGCTGTGCAGATGCTCACCAGGGAATATTAACCGTAACTGCACACTGTGCGGTTTCTTCGTTTGTGGTGCAAAACCAACACAAAAGTCCAAAACAATAGGAACCAAAACCAAAAGGAGAAAACACAAAAAAAGCTTTGCTGTGATCACTTTTTAAGACATATGTTAAAACCCATTAAAAAAATGTTTTATAATAATTACCTCCTGTATCCATCTGTATGATTCATCTTCTAAGCCAAAACACTAAATAAGAGAGGAGAGTCAGGAGTTTTATCATGTCCACTTAAACTTTCTAAAAACCAACTCTAAAAAACGTGAAGAAATATTCTGTTATGCTGTAGTTCTGTCGTTTCAGACACATCATTAACCAGTCAGTCAGATCTAAAAAAAAAAAAAGGAGTTCTGAGTTGTAGCATTTTTTTTCTTATTTCATATTAAAGACAAGAGTGATTCTGATATTTTAGATTAAGCTCATACTCTTGACAGCTTATGTGTTTTAAGACTTAGTTGGGAAAAAAATGAACTTTTTTCCAACATAACTTATTCAACTTTAAAATAAATTTTCACAACAGCTTGTGAAAATTTGTGTTTAAAAGGGCTACGGAAATGTTCCACCTTAAAAATACATCAAATGGAGCACCTACTTAACATTTCTTTTCTCAGTAAATCCTGAACTTAAAACTTAGTTCAATGTGGAAAAAAAAAAAAACTCTCTTTAAATTCAAGTACTCACACTTCTTTGTCGAGAATATTTTTTTGGCCCAAAAAAGCAGTTGTAGTCCATGTTCATTTTATTCATATGACATTCTCCTGCTTTTTATAAAATGACAATGCACTGAGTGCTTGTAGAGGTGATGTGTCAGCTCTCAATAGTAACCACGCACTGCAGCTGGTGAAAGAAACATTTCTCACTCTCCGCTATTCCACCAAAATACATTCCCTGCCAGCAGAAGTCCCATTTATTCCCCCTAAAAGACAAAACGCCTCTGGCTTCGACAACTTATGTTTATGCCAGTTCATAGCAGGTAAATTAGTTTGATGCCGCAGGTGCAGCGGTGGCATCAAGGTTCCTTCTCGATTCAAAAAAATAAAAAATAAATAAAAAAGGAGGAGAGAGAAAAAAAAAAACTCATTCCATTCCTATCCAAGTACAACTTGAGGCTATCACCTTGGACATGCTTACTGCACTAGAAATTCCTCTCAATCAAGCTTGTTGGTGTGTTTCAAAGAGTTTCCAGTGGCTTGAGACCGCCTAACACTCACATACGCCGCCTCTCACGGGTGGAAAACATTCACCAATGAAAGGTGAGGACCATAAAGGTCGACCGTGCCACGGGGATTTCTCTTTTCACACCGATAAAGATCAATTTGAGCGTTCGAGGCGGTTGGTAATAAGATATAAGATGGTTGTAAGGGGACTTGTCTGCCAAAAATCTATAGCAGAGGCCATCCATTTTACCCTGCCAACTGGGAGCTGGAGTGAAGACTGGACAGCCTGAGAACACACACACACACACGCACGCACACACACACACACACACACACACACGCACGCACGCACACACACACACACGCAAATACACGCACACACGTGTTAACACAAGCAATAGAATATAAGAGCTTTACACCTGTCTCCATCTGCTCAGGGATTTCTTACTGTGGAGGTGTGAGTTTAATTTTATACATTTCCTCCATTTTTTTATTTTTTTTTATTTTTATCTCCTACATATTTATATTTTTGCTGTTATTCTACTGTGGGTGGCCAGACAGGTGCAATTGGGTCGGGCCCTTATCTCTTTAAATGAGACTGGCAGCTGGCATTTTTCCCCCCCTCCCCACTAAGAGATTACAAAAGAAGTGAGGCAGAAAAAGTTTCCTTCACACTGCTTTTATCGGACATGGCGCTGACCTTCACAGCAGGGTGTCAGACTGCTCCAATCACTAAAGTCTCACCACATCCAAACAAGCTATGGAAAAGATTGAAAACGGAGAGTAAAAGTCAAGTGAAAGTCGTCTGACACGCGTGGAGTTCGGTGTCATCGTCAGAATATTCACCGCTGTTGCTTCATTAGAGAAAATGTCAAGCTGTTGCTATGCACAGCCAAAATAAAGCTCAAAAACTGATGGGATGGGATGAAATTGTGTCACTATTTTTACACAGTAACCTTGAAAAATACGACAATTTTATGGTATCATGAGATCAACAGAAAGATTTAAGAACAAATATGTGATCAGATTATTATTAAAAACAGGAAAATTATTATGTTTACTACTGCTAAATAAGAACATACTGATGATTACAGTGCTGCCATCTCACAAGCGAGCCTGGAATAGATGAGAATACAAAAAAAAGTATCTTCAAAACAACTTAATTTGTATTTTACTAAAGTCATTTCAAATAAATATTTGTTCAGTGTAGTAGCTTCCTTTCAGCCAGCTGAGTGTCAGTGTTCAGTAAACAGGTGGGGAAGAAACAGAGTTGCATTCATCTTTGCTTCATTCACCCACTTGAATGACTTTCATTACATATTATTACAAACATATTAACATTTTAAAAACAACTTTTTTCAGTAACTGGCTTCCTGCCCAGTACAGGAAACTTTGAGTTTCTTGCAGTAAAAAGAACAAACTGCAAACATGCAAACTGATCTCTGATCAGTTTGCATGTTATTCTTGGGTAACCCACGGTTACAAAAGTCGGCTCATTAGTACGAAATCTACCTTAGATAAAGATACAGAAAGGCATAATTTTACAATATCATGGTATTTTCACAAACATTTAAAAACGATGTTTGTAGTATGATCTATTTCTAAATATACATATATAATATTTATGGTGATATTATATTTTAGAAGATCTAACAAAACAACAGAGGATAGAAGAAATTTAGAAATACATCAAAAACTCTACAAAAAAAAAGCACAGATGTAAAACACAGCTGGAATCAGGCCTGAAAAGAAAGACTGAACAACAAACGACTGAAGGCTAACAAACGTCAAAAGCTGATTAGTGAAAGTACAATCATTCAATTCATAATCACTGAATTCATGCAGTTTATCGATATAACGCCAATTTAAAACAAATGTCTTCTTGAGGCACTTTACAAAAAAAAAAAAGTTTTTATTTCAGGAAACCCAAGAGACTGCATCGAGTCAACAACATAAATCACAATTAAATACCCCGAAAAACATGTTTACAATTAAAAATGTATATTCCACAGATTATGACAACTTGCTGCTAAATGATGCAATGTATTAAAGATTAGGATATCATAATAATATGTTGATATTGGTAACTATGCATGTTAGATCGGTGGGTCACTTTAAATTGTCTTTAGGTCTCTGTGTGCTTGAAGTGTTTTCTGTCTTGCGTAACTTTGCTGACCTAGCTAGAGTGAACCTGCCTCTTGTCCAGTGACGGCTGAAAACAAACACCAGCTGCTCTCTCACAGCCCTACAAGAATTAAGCAGGCATACAAAAAATGAATGAACAGAGACTTATCCTATGAGATCTACAGATCATAAAATACGTGGCAGTCTCCAGACAAAGATCAGCAGCAAACTTTTGTCATAAAGCATTAAAAGATCTATCGTAGTAAATGTAATCATTGATGAGGTTGCTCTATTTGAACAGTCTAAAGAGAGAAAAATTATAGAAAATAAAATAGAACATTTTGATCCCAATACTTCAGAAATTTTACTTTGAAGGAAATTGCCCACGGCGCTGGCAGCAACGTCTACCTTTTCAAAGAACAGGTCTTCTTAAGAGAAAATGGCTCTCAGTTGTCCAAAACGCTACAGATGTGAAAATAAAATCTCCCGTAAACTTCAAAGCTGATAGGGAGGAGAACCAATCATACCTGGTGGATGTTTTCATAATTTTTCTTGAAAGATGTAGGAGGACATTCGGATTTTATCAAAACTGCTCAATTTAAGAAATGATTTATTTACTCGTTTCAACGCAGAAAATAGAACAATGGATTTATTGTTGTTCGATTTTAAAAGTTAAAGCTAGCATGTTAGCTTAATGTTTACATTACTGGACTAATTTTTTTCTGACCTTTGGTATGTTTTATCTATTTCATTTTATACAAGGTTCTCATATTTTGCTGCAAACTATTTACAATTAAACTAAGGACAACAGATTAATTTAAATAACATGAATTAATACCAGATATAATTTATATATTTGAATGTATGCACTCATAATACGTCTACAGATCTCCTTAGGTTATATTCATTTCCAGCCATCCACTTTATTATATACTTCTGCATTTTGAGGATACAGATGACTGGAGCAAAGGTTTCCATCTTTGCCATCTTAGCTTTGTTTCTCCGTCATATTAACACAGTGATAGAAAAAAAGTAATTAAAATTAAGTTGCTTTATGATTAGATATTAGAAAACATTTACTATGTCTTTCCTTTAGAAGCCCTTCATAAAACCAGACTGTAAAACTTAAAATAAAACGAATGTACACACCCCCCATGTCAGGTATGTAAAAAGTACTCTCAGGTGTCTCATGCCGCATCGCACACAGAAGCCACCGTCCTTGCCGCAGTTGTCCCCACTTTGACCCCCGAACCATTTCCTCCATGTCTTCCTCTTTTCTCTCTACCCTTCCTCCTGATCAGCTAGAGGCCACCAGTGTCATAAAAACCTTAAAAAAGAAAACACACACTCACCATACACCCCTTATGCTATTACCATTGACAAGTAGAATGTTTAAAATTGCTCTCACAGTCAGTGGGAGCAATTTTTAGTCTTGTCCCCTTTGTCTTAATGGTATTCAGCTGTCATCCTGGTCAATGTGGGATGGTTTTCTTCACTACTTGAACAGGCTGAGAACCAGAACTCATTCTATGTCTATCTGTTGTCTAATGTGGGCAAAAAGATGAACAGTCCGTCGCCTCTCTAGCTATTGCCGCATTGGGTTTTAAATCAGATAATCGCCACAGCAACAGGATCCAGGTTTTGCAGTGCGGCCAACAGCTTTGCAGTGTGAATGGAGGGATGCTAGTCAACAGCCTTGGCTAGATTCACGGTCAAGCTAGGTCAAAAAATATAAATAAATAAAACAGCCTCTTTTTTACAAGTTTACATGCTGTACATTATTTAGGGGACAACATTAATGTGAAAAATCAGTGATGTAACCAAATGATACTGATCAGTCAGCAGCCCTGTGACCAGTCTGTCTTTAAACATACCACATTTTGTGCATTTTCACTCTGCCAGCCCAACCAGCCAAAACCAAATGATTTCAAGAAATATGTAGCACACCTTACCTAGCAACTCATTTAAACGATCAGCCGATCTCATGGCATAAAATAACTGCATTTGGGCATCTGGATATGGTGAAGACATCCTGTTAAAGTCCAACGAGGCATCAAAATGAAGAATAAGGGGGATTTAAGTGACTTTGAACTCAGCACAGTTGTTGGTGCCAGACAGGATGACACTAAGGATCCACTGGGATTTTTCACACACAACCGTCCATTAGGTCTAAGAAGCAGTTGTGAGGTGTAAAAATGCCAACATAAGCAGTGTGCATAAGTGCGGTTAGGTTTTCAGTAATGACCACTTCAACGATCTATGTTGGTTTCCTGGATCATTTGACGTCCCTTTAATTTTAAATGCGACTCCTTTGCTTTTTCAGCTATGCAGTTCTATTTCTGATTTGGTTCTTTTCATGTCAAGTTCTCTTCCTCTATTCGCCGCTCTTCCTCTTCCTCTTCCTCTGCCACTCTTTACTAGTTCCTTGTGATTATATATAACCTATGGAAGACATATTAGGTAGTGCAGCTGTCCAAGCAAATGGGAAATAATTCTGCAGAAAAGACCCCCTCTCCCCCTCACTACCCCTACATACCCTGCATGCTTCAGGTGCAATCTGTGGAGCAGTGAAATATCAGTAATTAGACAGAGCACAGTCTCCCTGCAATTAGTACCCGATATCTGAGAGATTTGTTAAGCTTGTTAGTGGGGATATGTGGCTTCATTAGGAGAGGAAAAGTCGTAGCAACAGCAATGAAGACGTTTAATACATATAGAGCTTGCAACCTTTGTCACACACTATTTCCCGTCTCTCTATTCCCAGCCTTTCATTCTCTGTTGTACAAAACAAGAGTAACAGAATAAAATATCACCATTAAAATCTCAAACTTGTTTTTTTTTTATTGATATGTTTATTAGGAGAAATGGGGCATTGCAACAGGAATCAATACAACTTATACTGCATAAGTCATAACATCTCTGACCCAGATAAAGATTAAGGAAAACGAGCACAAAAGAAGAACTATGTATACTAACGGATACGTATACAATTTTTATATATTTTTTAATATAATTGAGCGAGACAAAATATGTGTACATAATGGGAAAAGATGAATAAATAATTAAATAGACTCGTTTTTATAGGACAACAAACTAGGGAATTATATATATATATATATATATATATATATATATATATATATATATATATATATATATATAATACTGTATATATGAAGCTTTTCATTGTCAGATGATGTTTCAGTTTATTTTTTAAAATATAGAAACCAAAAAAAGGTCAAACTGAAAAACTAAAAACATCCTAAACTGTAATTGAAGTGATTGGAAGGATTTAAGGCAGCTAAAAAAGCAGACAGGTCATACAGACATAATATATTTATTCTTTCTCAAGTGCTTGAGGACTACAGGCCCATTAACTTCAATTAAAACCACTTCTGGGGTGAAGTGAATGTCATTCATTAGGTTGTTAAAATGTCCTAATCGCTGGGTACAGGAATTATTATGTAGTACTTGAGCTGTCAGGTCTTGAAATTACTGTCACAGGAAAAAGGAAAAATGGACAATCATAAAAGTCTGAGCCTGTAGAAGATTGTGCAATTTGTGGTACCAAGATGACTAGTCTGCTTAAAGCTGTGAGCAGCTACCAAAACTAGACAAAGGAAGGACAACAGGTGAAATGGTTTTGTGGCTAAGCAGCGTGATGATAGGACAACTGGGTTATGTTCTTTAAAGCTACACAAATCTTATACTATGTTGAATAATTACACTGACTGGATTTCAGCACCACGTGTTTGCAAATCTCTCTTTAGAAATCATGCCTACTGTAACCGTTTACATTTTGCAAACTTCAATTCTTGGCAAATTGGGAGTATTGCTTGAGTTTTAAAAGATAGAAAACACCTTCCTCGTGATTTCCTGACACGCAGCAAATCAAGAATTCAGTGTCAACCAAGTAAATTACATAGCATTAGACAGCAAATTATATACCTTATATATCACTGTAAAGGAGTCACAACATGCTTTAAAGTAAAAACACAGTTAAGGAAACATTTCAAGTGTAACTAACCCACCTGTGAAAGTATAACTAATTTTATTAGGAATAACGGTAAGACGGGGTGTTGTCAGGATGAAAGAAACACTGTTGCTAAGATACACTTTGTCACCACGTTTTCTTAATTCCCTCTCCCGTGTTTTGAGAATGTAAACTATCTAAGCAAGTTCATGTAAAAGTTTACATCTTAGGATCCCATTCATCAAAAAAAGTACTAGAAAACACAAACACGATAAAAAAAAAAAGAGACAACACGTTCATTGAGTTCCTGGACAGAGCATAGTAAAATTGATCTAGTGCTCACAAGGTTCTAACATTGGCCTCACATCCTCAATATGTCCAACTAACCAAGATTGAGATCAGAAATGAAATAAGTTGTCCTACAACTGTAAACCATGTTGGGTGGGATTAATCCTTAGAGGAGCAGTCTTCAGGAAAAAACTTCATGCTGTGTTTGAAGTCAAAATGGCAGACCTGCTAGATGAAGAGTTTTGGTAGATTGCTTTAGGTTCCATCACATGTTTTCTATATTTCTCCATTGGTGAAATTTTCAGTGTTTTCCTCTGCAGAATATCAGGTTTTCAAGGAGTCCATTTTGGGAGGTGTGAAAATTCCCCATTGTCGCTATCAGCTGAACACTGTTGGTTTGGACCAGAGCAAGATGCTCCAGAGCTATCTTGAGCACACACACAAACATTTACACACTCGTGGAAGGAACCCAATCCAGGAGTGACTGACTGTAGCTGTTATCTCAGACATATCTCCAGACAGCGGTTATCCAAATCTGTGCACTCTGCTTGGCACAGCAACCTACCACAAGCCTTTTAGACACACTACTCTGGACAGATGGATAGGAAAAGGGGAGAGGTGGGTGAAAAGAGAGACAGAAAGAGAGCAAGAGGAAGAGCTAAATACAATGCATTTACCAAAGAGAGATGGATCGAGCAAAGGTGCGGGGTGAGAAATTGTGAAGAATTGGGGTGAGAAGACAGGAAGACTGGGAGACTTAAGCCATTTAGATGTGCCATGATGGAGGCTGGACAAATGAAAGTAGATGGATGTGGTTGATGGAGGAGCAGGCACACAGTGAGTGCAGAAGACCAGACAGAAAATGACATCTGAGCGTTAACCTGCCCTACTTCAGGAAATTGGCCCTGACCCAATGTTGCTACGACGACTTGAGATTGTTCATCATAACATGCCACGCAATCGCCGTGACAAGAATGTTACGGGATGCTTTCAAAAACATTTCTCCTAGAAGAAAATTCACACTACATGAAGGCCAAGAATGTTTAGTTTGGACCCATCGACACTGAAGATAACAACAATAACAGATTGTGAATGAGAGATGATCAAATGCAGCTCTAATTAATTTAAACCATTTATTTTGGTGGGTAAGGTTTCAAATTACCCATCTCATTAAACTTTGTCAGTTGCTGTAGAGTGGACCCCATCTACTCGTACCCTACACAGATTTTTCTGTGGAACATAACTGAATTATTCATGAAAAATTACCCTACTTAATGTTATATTTTTCTAAAAAATATTCAAAAGAAAAGACAGATGGGAAGCTGAAATGCCTCGGCACAGTGCAACTTACCACACTGTTGCTTGCAAAGCACTGAAAGGACCACAATTTAATTTTCTTGGTGCTGATGTAGATAGAGGCTCTCCTGTACTTCATTTGAAGCAACAAAATAGGCTCTCATCGTGACGAAAATTGTGTTATCTCATTTGTAAGGAGGCTTCTTTGTCCCCTACTTGATCAAACTATCTCGCACAGAAGTCTGTGCGATATTTTGTAAAATTGGTCTAAAGTTTGTGCGTTTCTACATTTTTTTTTAGAGATGGTGTGAAATTTCGTAGATCTTTATGATTCTTCAGAAAATGCCTAAAAAAGATTGTCAAATGTCCTGGATGGAAATTGCAAAGTTTGAAACTGTCTGCAGAAAAGTGTGGTGCCATCTCCATGACGATGTGGTTTACCTGTATGTTTAGGGCGTGATGTATACTGAAGCGAGGCCTGTGTGTGAAATACGAACAACATGCAACCATGTGACCACGTGTTGGCTGGTTGACTTTGGATAAAATATCCTTAAGACTGCAGATGCTAGCTTTTGCCATGAGCTGAGACTTTTCCTACTGTGCGCATTAATGCATGTTATAATATATTTGGTGTTTAAACAATTATAATAGATAACTATAAACATTTGTAGAAAGGTTCTCATGTACATGTGGATTTGCGATATTTGCAGAAAGGTTGTGGCCACTAACCCCTGTGAATTTAGGGGGTTTATGGTACAACAATATAATCCTTTATGATGCAACACATGTGACACTTCCTCCCCACTGACAGGACATGCAGGTAAGCAATAATAAAAAAAAAAAAATCCAACAACTGGTAACTTTTCCCCCCCAATGATCTTGGTGTCATTCCAACTTGTGGCCACCTGGGCAGTGAGGCATATTGGCCACATAAAAACTGCTTTAAACCTGCTAGTACTGCACAATGATCCCAATTTGTTCAAGAATTTTATTATTTATCGTCAGTGAATCTTTAATCTTGAGGCTGATGGTTGGTACATTTTACCATTTCATGTCCAATGTTATCAGATAACTGAAAATACAGTAATTATGCAATGTAAATATGTATTTTTTTTTACAAATGCATCTTAAATGTTAAGAACTGAACTTAAAAAAGTTGACTTTTTTAAGTTGACTTAATCGTAAACCTCAGTAACTCAACACAGTGATGTGATCCTGTTAGTGTGGATGGAACACTCCATGTCCATTTTCTTCACCATTTTCAACTGAGCCAAGAGGCTCAACCATCCTTTCAAAAGTCTATTAAGTGCTCTATCTGTCTGCCCTCTTAGTGCAGCAGTTCTTGTCTGAATTGTCCGTACCCATTCACAGACTTACAACCCTAGTCATCATCCTTCCTCTGCCACACTTTGTAAATCCATAGTGTTTTTGGCTTTCATTCCTATCTTCTCTCTCTCTTCACTCCTGTTCCACGTCTCACCTTTTCTCACTCATTTTGTATTCCTTTTCTTTTTTGTGCCATCATTTCATGGCCTCTGTCCTCTTTTCCTCCATAATCAACTGGCAATTGTCCATCTCTCTCTCTCTCTTTGTCTGTGCCATCCTCAGGCACACACACACACACACACACCTGTGCAGCAATGAAAGCCTCGAGGACAGGTATATATATATATATATTTTACACATCTGTAAGGGTTGGTCAAAAACCTTCCACTTTGTCAAAGTGAAACAGAAGGACGCTGGAATGGTAATGTCACATTTGAATGGAAGTAAACATCTTAAGCCTACACATGCACCAATCCCCATGTAGTAAATGATGCATGCAGCTGTCATTCTGTTCATTATGGAAGAGAAACTTTGCTGGAGACATGTTTTAAAGCAAATGACTGAACTCTGGCACCTACAGCCTGTGTGTGTTTTATTGAAAGGAAGGTTTCATAAACTGTAGAAGTTTTTTTTTTTCTCGTGAATGCCAACAACTGTTCTAGTTTCAGTGTTTCTCTTATGACAGCATTATGTGTAATATAAGCATGAGTACAGATGGGCTGACAAACATTAATTCAAAGTTATTCCATTATGCAACGTCAACCTTAGAAATCAGTAATTTACACACACAGATGAACTTTAATCTAGATATTTGTGTTTAGAAAAGTGCTTACCTGATTAACTTAGTATTTTATTCTGTGTCATTGTGTTTTATCTGTATATCTTTGTTTTATCTGTGAAGCAGTATGACTATCTGTGAAAGGTGCTATATAAATAAAATGTACTTACAACACACCACCCAAGGACAGATTTCACCCACACACATTCAGACGTCAGTCAGAAAATCTAGCAAAACTTCTGCAGATCAAACATTGAGTTTAGCGTAAACAAACATGGCCGACAAGGACGAAGCAATGGCAATAGTTTGTGGACTATTTCCAAAAATATAAAGACATCTCAACCAGATTTTCTGGTGCGTCATTGCAAATGTTTTGACTTCTATGTTTTGTTTTTTTCCTCTTTGTTTCCGATTGGCTACACATCATATTTAAGAAGTTGTGTTTGCTCGTCCTTGGAGGGTGCGATATCAGGCCAGTGCAATCCTCATGTTCTCGATTTGAGATCAGAGTTGTCCCAACATGCTTCCAGTTAGACTGGATCGCTCTTAACACACCACATGTAACACGAACATCTCATAATATTATCTTTAGAGCCACCATAATCATCGGAGCATCCTTAAGGTTGTTGAAAAGGGAAAATCCAGTCAAAAATCGTCATCATCTGGCTGTGTGAACCAGGCTTCAGTCACAAAAAGCCATGGGTAAAGAAGAGGGCCTTTCACAGTGTTGTATCTGAGAGTATTTGTGTGACAATGAGTGGAAGGAAAAATTGGGACAACATAAGTCTTGCAAGGCAAAGTCTATTAAAGAATTTGGGGAAGATACACAAGATGTCTTATTGTGGGTCTTAAAAATAGAATAATATTAAAACCCATGACTTTTTTTTTCCAGAGAATCCGTATTTGTCATCTTAAATGTCAAAACAGATTGACAGATCTAAATGCTCAATATTTGTCACTGTATTTTTTAAGAGTTCAACACTTTAAGTTAAATTACTGAAATTATGGCACTTTTCCATGAAGGACTAACATTGAGACACACCTGGGCTCTTGGATTCTGCTGTGGCATCATCCGAGCGGCTCTTTTAAAATTCCTAAAGAAGATAGCGGACATGCTTGAAATTTTAAGGTGCGTTTTTTTTTTTTTTCAGTTTTCATCTTCTTCTCCTTCATCTATCTATCCTGTCATCATCGCTCCCTGAAAACCCAGTCACTACAGTCTTGTGGGTTGGGGGAGGTATAAGAAGATGAGAAATGAACATCTCCTGTCGCTGAATTTGAATGAGACACCCAGAGAAGCTGTACTTGAAAACTGTACTTCTTGTTGTGATGTCAACGTGAATACAAACTCCCACATAGTCAAGCTTTTTTTTTTTTATTAAAACATGTGTGTGTATGACTGTGAATGTCTTTCAAGGACTTTGGATAAAAGGCGAACATCCCATGCTGCAGTGACCGCAGGTGACAAGGTGTTGACATGTCGTCATTACTTTCAGTCAGGCTGGGTGGATTCAGAACAATCAAATGATTCCCGGGTGGTTTAACAGTTGTCCTCTTTTTTTTTTACTTCCCCTTCACAAAAGGTAAGTGCATGAAGAAAACTTGCTCATGCTTGAAAACTGAATTCAATACATGTTGGCGGTAGAAATGTTTCAGGGCTAGTAAGACTGCAACTTAGCTGGAAAATAGGGTTTTTTATTGAATTTTCTGAAGCCCCCTCAAAATCAGATTAGCTGTTCACAAATAATGGGTTTTTAAATGTGTCAGTGAGTAAACTTTGGTTTCCCTATGCTTGCATACTTCCCATTGACTGTCCAAACTCTCACCTGTGTAAGATATGTGGATCTACTTAGCCATGTAATAACTGCTTGGTTTTTTAAGCATAGCATACGTTTTGGTCTTTGGAGGAAAGTTACTCCTCTCAAAAACAAAAAAAAAAAAAGCATATGCAAGTCAAATGGAAATCTGACAGATTTTTAGTGCCTTGTTTCAAATGGAATAGATTTGAAGGTGAAAGTGCCATGGCACAGAAAGTTTTTATTGGTGTGGCTTTTGCTTATTTTCCATTTGTTTAACCAAAGAAGCCTTGTCAGGTTGTCATGGTGCTAAAATGTGAAACTCAGCACCAGAGAAAAACTGTGTGCTCTGCTTGTTAATGTAAAACACCACAGAAGATTGAATAATTATAAATTCAAATCAATAGACAAAGTACTTCTACTGTCCTTGTTGTTTTTTGAAAACATAGTGAACTCCTGTAAAAATACCATCATGATTGCAATAAATATAATTTCAGTAAACACTACAGTGCCTTCAAACAGTTTTCATACCCCTTCATTTTTTTTTACGTGCCACACCGTAACGTCATCGGTTTATTATGGGGGAATTTAAATATGTGGTCACTTAATTTATGTTGTGGATGGAAAATGACACGAGGCTTTCAAAATACAGTAAAAAAAAAAAAATCTACTAATAAAACTTAAAAACTGTTGAAGCTTATTTAGACTGACTAGCTAGTTGCTGAAAATAACTTTCACATTGATTTAGGTATGAACTTTGAGCCACTCATTATCTAAACCTTACATCCACAGCTTCTCACAGGACAAAACTGGACCCTGCAGAAAATCTCCCGAACTCTCTGACTTGACTCTGTTTGTTCACTAATCTATTCTAACAAATGTCTAAGCCCTTCACTGAAAAGATCCATTTGTACAGAGATGAAATTACCCACTGATGGATTCTATTTAGTTTCTAAATTTATTATGTTGAAGGGTATAAGAGAATATTAATGTGTGTCACTCTTCATATTTTTCTTTACTTTGAAACCCATCTAGGATTTACGACTTTGTGTGTTATGACATAAACTAAACTAAATGAAGTTTGATGCAGTAACGTGACAAAATGTGAAAGGGGGTATGACTATTTTGCAAGACCATTTATATACATTAGCTACACAGGAAAACCTCTATATATATATATAGAGAGATAGATATACATGGTATATATAAGTATATTCTTTCATATCTATACATTCATAGATCATCATAGATATATCACTGCAGGCAAACCATTTACAGCTACTGAAAACCGAGCTTACAGCATCCCAAACAAATGATTGGCTTTGCCGAATTCTTCCTTGGATAGATTCACTACCTTTCTGTAATGGCAGCATGCAGAATAAGCAGAAAAGTTTACTTCATTAAAAAAAAAGGAAGGTAAGAGAGCACTTTTTTGCTGAGGTGTCATTTTTAAAAATGGCGACGGTTATCTAATGAACCGACAGTTATTCAAGTCTTCCACAAACTTTAGCCTTTGATTGATTAGGCTACATGTACTGTATGTGTTATAAATATAGTCGTTCTCAGATTAATGACGCCTCAGTGGCAGTCTGGAACAGACTGTTCCACTGGGGCTCAGAGATAAGCTTCTGGGTGCATGAGAGATCATCAGCCTCAAAGGTTAACTAGGAGGGTGATAAAAGCTTTGTTATTTGGGTCATATCGAGGGGTGGGGGCTAACCAGCAAAGTGCTGTCAGCCAGAGAGTTGCAGCAATTTAAAAAATGGCACAAACTCTGAAAGGGTGTGTGGTGACAGAGGTAAAGGGGCAAGAACTAAGATGTAGCGAAATATCTACTGTTATATCAACATTTTATGGACATTATATTTGTTTTTTTTTCTGATGTAGGATAGGATAACAGTGTGTGTTATCCACAAGCATAACAGAAGGCTTAAGGAAAATGTAAAGCTGAAAGAACAGTGTAAATTGTTTAATACCTCTATATGACTATTCTTAAATAAGAAACAATCTATGTGTAGTATTTTGAAGTCAGTGTGCACCTGAGCAAGTTCAGCAATTTCTCATTTTTCCAAGCTGGTAGTAATTTTCATAATCAATTAAAGTTAATTATCCATTAAATAAATACTTTCTGGATTGAAGGCTGGGATTTTATCTCATTATTCTAATCGGCCACTCAAAAAAATTCAAAACGGCTATTTTTTTTTCAATCATACTCTGTGCCGTATTAAAATTCAATTATTGAACAATCATATTGGTTTCTATTATTAATGTAAAAACAACTACACTTTCAAAGAAATATAATACATATGTAATAACAATGCTGGATGGTGCGTACTGTCCACAGCTCAAACTTTGCAAAGTCATATACCAATTTCATTCTCCCTCACTTTCCATTTTGACCTTACCTACTTTCATTTTGTGCTTGTACCAAACCAGGTTATTATACCACTTATGATAAACAAACAAAAATGAATCATTGTTTGGCTTCAAGTATTACAAATTATTTTCCGAAGTGTAAATACGGCATCATACATCATTGGTTGTGGCCCTGATCCAAATTTAGGACAGCTGACTATTATGACAGACTTTTACCGTTAATCAAACCTACATAACTGTAAGCGACTTCCTGTTGACAAATAAAATGTGTTGAAGTCACATTATCTCATTAGTTAGCAAACAGGATAAAAAAAAAAAAAAACAACATCCAAAAGAGTTTGGTAAGAGAAGAGAAAATCTGAAGAGATGGAGGGACGAAATGATGAAGGGATGTTGACTGAAGGAAGCAATTGCATCACAAATCTTTACAATACTTAAAATTGTATATCTGCATTGCATTTACAGAGCCTGGGATGATGCATAGATTTAATGCAATAATAGCATTGAATAATCTCAGCGAAACTGACTGACTCATGTACAGCCTGCTTACGGTTTGGTTCATTATCTGACAAGAAATGTGAAATAAGTATTAACTTTCAAGCTTCAAAGCAGATCTGTTACATTTAGGAATATTTGGATGAATCAATACCTTGCTGATAATAATATACACATAAGGAATCCTGTCAGGAAACAACACAGACATAAATTCCAAATGTCTTGTACGGTCAGATTTAAGGACTCGTTCAATAATTGCCTGTCATGGTATTTTAATACATCTTACTGATCACGTATAAATTAATTTCCTTCTGCAACCAGTAAAGGACAACGCCATCAAACCCAACAGCATCTACACTTAACAAAGGTCACGTATTTGTTATGTACATAATAGGTGGATCATTTGAATGTAGTAGAATTCATAGAAGACGACATGAAAGGTTAATATGACAGCATTTCTGTCTTATCAAATGGCTGCTTTCTTTTAAATGCCAGAGCTAATGGCTCTGGCAACTTTTTCTTGGGTATTTCCATGAGTGGGCGTGAGGCCTGCGGTTCACGCTTTTTTGTTAAAGACCTTTTGAAGTGTGAAAATTGACTAGCACCAAATGGAGTCAGAAAGAATCCCCATCCCACCCACTCAACGTACGAAATGCTGCGCAGAAATTTGGTGGCTGGGATATTGTGGAAAACGAACCTTTTTTTTCCTGAGCTGCTTACCATTTCCCAGCAGCCCTTCTGTTCACAATTACTGAACTGAACCACTGCAGGGTAATTGCTTCACTCAAAGGTGTATCGGTGTATAGAAAGGGAAGGTCATTGTAGTAGTTCTGATATTTCCACTAAATAAGCTTAAAAAAATAAGTAGCAATGGTTGTTTTAAACTCAGCTGACCTTAAAAATTAAATTGGTTAGGTATTTATCCCACTGTAGCTAAATGTCAATATTAGGGACTGAGTTGAAAAACTATGATAGATAATATGAGGTGGTAAGTCTATCTTGTAAAAATAAGAAATAAAGAGCAAATTATACCATTGTACAATCTAGACTAGTCCAATAATTAAAAAATGTTTGACAGCATCCATTAATTAAAGCTGGTAATGACTAAACATTATCTTAGCAAGCCATTATTTTAAAGGGGGTGCATTGTGGATTCGTAAATTAAGCAAAGTAACATCAGGCAAAGCTGTTCCAAAGTCACATTTCTCCTGACTATAATGAAACGGATGTATAATTTGTAGCAAGGTTAAAACAGAAATGAAGCATGCCAACTTGACTTACTTTTTTTTCCTGAACTCTGTCATGTATCCAAAGATACTTTATCTGTGAAGTGCAATAAATTACACACGGTTTTGCTTCAACGTACAATTTTTATGAAGGAAACATGAAAGAAAAGTACAGGTTAATGGGTGACATGTAGAGACATGACACTGGGGAGTGTTAAAAAAAAACCCCGATAAGGTAAAATGGAAGAGTGTGAAAAAGCTGAATGCCATGCATACAAGGAAAAGTGATAACTAAGGGAAGAGACGAGCGAGGGGTGGATGAACCAGGTTTCCCCAACAAAACAAAACAAAACAAAATGAGCAGGAAGCGGGAGGTTAATAAGCAGCGGGAGAGGGAATAAGAAGGGGAAAGTACTGCAAGAGATGAGGAAGAGAGGGGAAATGAGCGTCTCCCTAAAGCGTGCCAGTGTGTAAATGTGAAAGACTTAGATACCCTCGAGCTTCTTTTACTCTCAAGCCTCTCCAGAGAAGCAATTAACAAAAAAAATTAAGGTAGAACAATTCACCCGAAGGCTCTGGGCGTCTCTCTTGCTGTTTAATTGTGCTAATCACTTTTTCCATTACAGAAGAGAGACAGCAAGGAGTGAAAACGCGGGACGGTGTGCGAATGAAATGGACAGCAAGGCAAAGGCCATGACAGAAAAAGGATAGATGACGGTCCGCTGCGTAGCTGTCAAGTCAGCAGTCTTCCCCCCATAAAAACCCTCATAACATTTCTGTTCAAAACAGCCTTCTTAAATTGAATCACCAATGTATATATTACATTTTCAATGGCATTGTATTTAATACAAATGCATCTGTACGTTGTGTACACATAGAAACTAAGTGTGTGCATTTGAAGTGTAAAATGGATATATTCGGCTTACTAAAGCCGCCTCTCGGATGTCAAGTCGGACTCTGACGGGTTAATGTCTCGCTTGGTTCTACCCAGTTTGGAGCGTCTCTATAACATTCTGTTCTTCACTGTTATGGGTGTAAATATAGGCAGGAATGTCTGCGAGTTTTGTTTGCAGAGACACTCGGCAATGGAGAACCTTGAGGCTGAGGTTTTAATTGATTTTTTTTTCTTTTGTCCCATAGAAAATTCCTGCTGGCTCCAACAATAATTAATACATTACGCTACGCATATAAATATATCTATGTTATGGCACTGTATCTGTATTTTGTAAACCTGTTGGATTTGGGTGATGTAGTCAACAGATGTAAAGCAACATCTGTACACGTTGCTTTGTTTAGCAGAACATTTCAAACATGTATATCATGCCAAACTATTATTATGTAGTTCCAAAGTCTCACACCGGTCGCCACAAAACTATAGGTCTGACGATGCTGACCGGAGCTGCGCCGTTTCTTCATTGCGCTACCCGTTCTGCGAAATCACAGCCATTCCACTCCCAAAGTCGATGCATATGCTGCTGGTGCTGCTTAAGATTAAACACATAATTGCACTTCTCCACACTCTGCAGCTCTCTGACTGCAGAAGCCCCGTCCGTTGTTTGCAGTGACGTAAATCACTGGTCAGCCAGCGAATACAAAGGTAGTGAGCACGCACTTCACTCCCCTTGAAGTCATAGCGGAAAACAAAGAGGAGTCGCACAAGGTCTGTCAATGCAGACCCTCAATCTGGCTGGGACGGACTGGGGAATGTCTGGTTAAAGTCTAGTGAAGGAGCGACTTGAGGGAACTTTGAAAAAACAAAAAAGTTAAAAGAAAGTAAAACATTTTGCTAAACACCTTCAAACACGGCTTTTGTTATAGATACAAGGTATAATGTTACAGAAGCATTTGAGTGAACCACTCTCTGCTCACAGACGGCTGAATCTTACTATGACAATAATGCACTAATCAGCTTAACTTTGTAGGATTATTTCCAGGAACTGTATATTGTGCATTGCTCTGACGTCCACTTATTTTAATAAGATGATATATTTAGCAAAAATTCTCTGTGCTGCATAAGTAGATAGTTTAATTAAGCTAATTAAATGCTTGCACACAGAAGCGTCCCTTTTTGAACAACTACTCATCTCAAACAAAGACGCTAATCTGTGAATCCTGTGCTTGGGCTATTTTTTTTCTTTTGTGTTATGTAACCGCAGTATGTTAGGCCTTCACTTGTCTTTACATTTACGCACATTTCAAAATTAGTTTCTAAATGGCCTCACACTCCGTCTTCCTCTGCTCCTCAAAGAGCATGCTGCTTTTGATTTGTTTTGTATTTATAAGCTCAGAATTGGAAAACCACTTGGCTCCCTCAAGGGCGAAGCACTCTGGAAACCTTTGAGCGCAGTTTCATTGTAAACGCACAACACTTTTCAAACCTTAATTCTCGCCCTGCGCCTGGGATTGAACAGTTGGATCACAAGTCTGTAAACTATCGCGTCGTTTGATTGAAGCAGGTTGTTACCAAATGAGCGCGGAGACCAGTTTTCCCTCCATTCGTCTTCTCCATCCATCTTCGTTTACGAACCCCTCTCACCCCCTCCCCGCCCTTTTGAGGCATCCCCCACCTCAACATTACTCCAACTCCTGAACCAAGGCGATATTAAGACTGACTCTTCAATCCCGGACGATCGATGCCGTCACTTACCGACCGAGTTACACCGCTGATTACAGCGTCCCTCAATTTACAGTGCTGCTGGTAGAAGTGGAGTCAGAGGAGAAGGAGAGTTTGAGGGGTTGTTGCTAGACGGGGAGTGTACTCCCTGTTGGGCCGGTGAGAGCATGCGATAAGCTTCTGTTGCCTTCAGGTGCAAATGATCGCGAGAAAATAACTTCATTGCTTACTGTGCAATGATTTTTCTTTTTTTTTTTTAAAAATCATTTTATCCTTGGATGACTTGGAAAATGACACGGACAGCAGGGCTTCACACATTGCTACTTCTTCACAAGCCGCCTGACATGGCAACTCAAGATTGTATCACAATGTCAAAGAGCATACTGGGCAATCTCATGTGGGGTGATAATGAGAAATACACTTGGATTAATGGTACGGGACCTAAGAGTAAGATCTGCTAATTGCTTTAATTAATTAATTGAGTTAAAAAAGGAAAGAAAAGAAAGTTGATTAAGTTTGGAGGAAAGAAAGCAACTGATCAAAGGGAAATATACTCCACATTGTAATTAAAACAACCCCACCACAGTCTGTCCATCTGTCCATCCACCCATCCATCTGTCTATCCGTCCATCCATCCGCCTGTCCATCCATCCTCCTTTCTTTCCATCAGGGTTGTTATTGTCTGAGTCTATCTTCATTAGCCATCTTAATGAGTTCCATTGGAACTCATTTGAAGCTGCTGATTAGATTCCTGCTAATAAATTATGTGTGTTCACAGCAGGTCGCTGTCTTTGTGCGAGGGCAGAGTGGGCGTCTTATTGTGCTCATGTTTGCTAGGATGTGACAGAAAAAAAAGGAGAAGAAAAGCTGGATTTATTGCCAGTTTCAGCGGCGAGAGTTTGACCAAACAGAAGTGATGATTGAATTAAAGCTTTTTGTGCGTGCAGGCTGTTCGTGTCTGATACTGTTACTTCTGGACAGATGTAACGCATTACTTGTTCTGTTTTTTGTTTTTTTTTTCTGTCCTGCTGTACATCATCAGAGCCGTCAAAATCATTTGTGGAGCCCTAAGCTAATTGATTTGGGTCCTCACTTCCGGTTACATCACCGCTCCTTTAAATTATCAAGACTGCAAGGACGTGTTTTGCAAACAGTATCTCTGCATTTCTTGTAATGAACACAATGCTACTCACTTTGTTCCATTTTATTTAAATAGAAATAAATAAATAGCAATGGTATGTTTTTTTCCCCCCCTTAGACTCATTGGTATATTTACTCCCATTGGATACAATTTATTTCGTTGTACTTAAAATCATACAAGCAAAGCTGTTGTGAGTTAACTGTGGCCATAAAATATGACTTCAGCACAGAGACATACAGCAAAAATGAATAGCAAGTAAGTTACATTAAGCTGTGATCCAATTTGAAATCCTAAAAAATATAAAGTAATCTTGATCCGTCTAAATTTGCAACTAATAATCCCTTGCGAATATAAATGTATCCTCCCCTTTTCCCATTAATTAAAATGAAGTTTTCATGTCTGTATTGAGTGTGAATTTGAGTGATCATGGGGGGCCCAAGCAGTGATCTGTATTCAATGGTAGTGGCACTTGTTAATTTAAATATTCAACACATGAATTTTGTCCTGGAAGCCAACCAATATGTCCAGGCTTGTTTGATGTCTGGATAACAGGTAATCATTAAGCACATCAGAAGCTTTGTATTGCAGCAAAGACCAGCTATGTTGCATAATCCCTTCAATATTTTTTTTTTCTGCTGAGAACTAAAATCTGAATGCCCTCACAGATCAAGAATCAGTTTTCCCTCTTATTGATCCCTTTAATGTTAACTTTAAAATATATCGAACCTCAGCGTAGCAGCAGCCATCTATTTGCAATATGAATTTGACAACTCACTAGTTTGGTATAAAGCATTGTCTCACTTCAATAGCACCTGGCAGTGGGTGGAATGTATTTGATATAAAGTGGGACTCTGTCCTTCAAGTTTGACATATTCAAAGTAAACAAATGGGCAAGTGTAATAATACGAGTGTCTCAGACAAGGACAGAACTGTGATTTCTAGACAGCTGGGTCAGTACATCTATTTCTCAAGCTCTTCTGTCAGATGTGTGCAGTCGTCATGGATTTCTTTGAAGAGGTCCATGGAAGCAAAACTGGTGAGCCACCTAAAGGACCACGAGTTACTATGACTCACTAATGCATATAGGTTAGAGAACGGTGGTAGTAATCGAAATATGTCAGAACACACGCTGCATCGCAGGCTTTTACCAGCTGTAGATCAGTCAGGGTACATGTACCGGTATATGTTTACCACCAAAAGCTTCTAAAATGAGCATGTTTCAGCTGGAATATGCCCCCGGGAGGAAGGCGACCTTTTATTTTAAAACATGTGGATGGTTGTATGCACGCAGAGTGAATGCAGGACATCGAGATTAACTATTGGAGGAAAGCAAACTGGTTCGTTCATCAGCCAGAATTTACGGTTTAATATTCATACTGTTAATTATTTTCAACTTTAATGTACTGTAGTCCTTCACTGAACATTATATATGCTGAAAATAAATGACACATTGACGAACTCTACTAATTATCAAGGTAATTTCTGAAGGTTGTTGTAAACATTAAATCTTAGGTTGAGTTGGAGAAATGGATTGATCAATAAAAATTCTCCCGTCTTTTTCAATTTTCACAGCATAAAAAACAACATGTACAGTTTCATAAAAGAAAAGTGATTTATGATTCTGGTATTAGCAGATAGAAATAATACCGTAACCTTAACTGACCCCAAATTGTAAAAATTAATCTGATTAGGAGAAGCATCATTTCCCTTCATCTCTACATTTGTACTTCATGTTATTTTGTTACATAAAATCCCAGGAAATTCACCAAAGTTTGTGGTTGTGACACTATCGTATATGTATATGTTCGTATTCCATGGATATTTTTGCGAGACATTGTAAGCGCTGTTATTCATACAAAAGAACACCGGCTTGATATGACGGCCTTCTGGAGCACATAAATACTGCTTGGGAGTGTGCATCTTTTAAAGATATGTGAGGAGGGATGGATCCAGTAGTGAGTTGCTGGATGACAGTGAATAACGCTGCAGCAACAGCAGTGCCAGGATGAACTGCTGGGCTAAACTAAACTGGGTCGACAGCAAACACAGCAGCTCAAACAGCAGTCTCATCAGGGTTCATGAAGTTTTCATAAAGTTTTTTTTTTTCTTTCCCCTTCAGAGCCTTGGAGATGCCAGATATCTTTGTATTAGACCTCTACCAGGGTTCTGGTTTGCTCCGATGTACTTAAGCTGGCGTATAGTGATGCTGTTTCAACTGTATGGTATTTATTTTTATTTTACTGCTAATTGGCTGACAGTATTTGTGTTGCATAGTCTTTATGCATTGGAATGTAAAAATGTCTTTCTGGTTCCAACAAAAACTAGATTTTGCTCCCTCTCATTTTATAATATTTCTATAATATTTTCTATAATATTAGGAGACATTCAATTTGCCTGAAAATGCATTGCTAGGTATACTAGCACAACATTGTTTTTCCTGTTAATAGTGTTAGATTCCCCTTCAATAATAAAGAGACAACAAATACAACTTTACTACGGATGATGTTACTATTATTTTTGAATCGTGCTAAATTGCGGCTATCCAGAGCATCTCTTTTGAGAGTAATGGAATTAATTAGAAAAGGAGCTCACACTGTTTATTTCCCCATATTCCAGCCTCGCTGTTCCAATATCTCAAAGCCGCCCTGGTGGTGGTAAATACGTTGCATTCATGGGCACATCAGCATTATCAATATTTAATACCTATAGAGACCAGTGCACAGCTGGTTAGGAAGACCCTAATGCGTGGCTCTGCAGGGCCTGAGACACTACAAGTATTTCCAAAGTAGACCTGTTATTTATTTATTTCAATAGGACTAGAATTTTTATTTTGTTTTGAACAGCTTGCATTAGTTTGTTCCCAGCAAGTGACATAAAAATGAGAGATAGTGCTGCATACAATATGAATGCGAGCGGGGCTCATATCAGTGGTGTCACCACGGCAAAATGAGGCCTATTCTCTGGAGCCTCTGAGAAGCTCCAGATATAATTTTCAAGCCACAATAAGAGACCTGATACGGGCCACGCTATGCTTGTAGATAATATGGTTTTCTTCAGCGTAAAATCTTGAGCAATATGTTTATCTGTCCCACGCAGGGTTGCTGCACCTACTCCTGTATAATAAATAAAATGCTTCTTTTGTGGTCTACGTTGACCTGTGTCAACACATAAATGAGACATGTCTGCAAAGTTCGGCTTGTATTAAAATCATTTTTTTTAACACGCATATTAAAAAGGTAATAAATCCACCTTGTTGTATGAATTTCACAAACTGATCACAGTATTCCTGAAGATTATAATCTAACGTAATAAACCAGATTTCTGGTGGATTTCTTAAAAAGATTATTATTTACATGTTTTTATTATTTATTTTAAAGCAAATATTTGATATTGAGCACAAAAAAAGGAGTTGCGTTCATATACTAAATAATGTTGCAGCTAGAAAGATGTTGCATTTTCTCTGTCACCACTGGAGTGTGTGCAGATCAAAACTAATTACTTGACCTGCTAAGTAGTTTTTCATAGAATTACCAGTAACTGTGAAAGCCTAATGAAAAAGAGTGGCTTCTGTTCTGACCACAGGAGGTTTAAGGACTAAACAGTCTGCTGCACCGGTGGGCATACTCAAATGTTCACATTTACATACTTTCCTATCTCACACACACGTTTCCTAGCATGCCCAGATCATTCCTGATAGCGTGGAACAACATGAACTCTCTTTTTATGAGTTAATAAAAAAAAGGTTCAAACATCGCTTCAATTATTAATCCTCTTGGATTACTCTTGTCCATTACGGGGAACTATATAAAATATATTCGAGACGTGACAGTTTTGTTCCATGTGTAACGTACAAAACCTGCAGCACTACAGCTTCTCAGTGGAGGCTCATTCTGGCTTATCTCTTCCAATGCCATCAATCACCACCCACCCATATGGAAATTTCTAGAGCATGCAGAGTAACAAGACACAATATGTGTTAGCTCTTTTAATCACTGGTCACATAATAGTGATGTTTGGCTTATATTTGCACTACATTGCTAGCTTTTTATGAGTTGGTTCCAACCTGTGATGACCAAGTAACACCTTTGACGTTAAGTTATTTGAATCATTAAACATTTTATTAGACATTTTTGTTAGTCACTCCAAGATATGTTGACATTTTATAAAAGTTCAATAATTGTCAAAAAATAAATAAAACCATTTTCTATTATCTATTTAATTTTAATTCATTATCTTATACTTTGACTTTTTAAATCAATAAACAAATTAATGCTGACCATGTTGCAGTAAAAACGATTACGATGCAGAACAGCGACATATAAATAGTATAATAACACTGGTTACGGCATTTTATTTTTATTCATCAAACATTTCCTTTTTTGACTTATTGCTATCTTTTCTTGAGTGGCCAAAACACTAGAGTGTCTATTCTGCCATCATTTGCTATAGAGGAAAACTATGTTTTCGTAATTCCTATGAGAATTCAAACAATCTTGCAAACTTCTAAAAGTCTCCTCCTCTACCCTGGACCTGCTGGTGGTGCTCGTCTCCAAAGGGATTTGCTTCCATACCTCCTCCTGCAGCTTTGCAGCTTTTTTTTTTTATTTTGTCAGGGTTGGGTGTGGGGGGCTGCAGCATTGACTGGTTTCTAATATCTAGAATGATATTCCGATTCTGTCCATTTCGCCTAGGTAAATTTATTGTTAAATATTTTCTTGACTTTTTAACAATGAATTGCTTATACTACTAATAGTAGCAAATGAAGGAATGTAGAAAAGATCTAGTTCTACCAATGGCTTCAATAAGTTATTTTCATATATAATTTTAACATTTTAAACACTGATTATACAGAGAGGATTGTTTCACTTGACTCAAGTAGAGAATAGGCAAACAGTAAACATTCACAACTCATCTATATATTAAACACTTGCAATAGTGGCGTATTAATCTTTTCCAGATGGATCATTTTCAATCTAACATAAATTGTAATGTACAGTATTGTCTACAATTTTACTAAGTTCCACCCTTCACCGCTGGCTTTTTGAATAGATTTTTAAATGATTGATCATGATGTGCTAATCAGAGCTTTTTGTCTATTTGCGTCTCCTTCTAAGAATCATGCTGTTTCTAACAGATTAGTACCCACCAAGAGAGTGTGTAAATAAACTAAATGATCTCTGTTTCAGAATGCGACACGCTGCATGATTTCTCCACACTCCCCAAAACATGCACAAATATTTCTGATTACTTGCACTGTGGAAACCCAAACTGAGCTCTGTGTATCACTCCCCATTGTTTGCATCAAATGTTGTCCCTTTCACATTCGCTGGAAAGAAAAAAAAGGAAATAAAGAAAAGCAACTGGCTTGACTTTAATTGCTCAGATACAAATGTGAATTTCCCAAGTGCACAGCAAATGCTGAGCACAGATCACTGTAATCTGACAACAGGTAAAGAGGTTTTCTAACAGAAACACAACATCAAACTAAGTTCAGGTGTGCAACACAAAACAATGTTGATGTGAAGCTACTTTTGGCGCAACGGTGACAAAGTGGGGAAAAAAGTTGACTTCCAAAAATGTTTCTCTCAGACTTAGAATGCCATATTTTGTATGCTACATTGTTAAATGCAAAGGAAGACATCTTGCACAACTCTCTTACGGCACGATATTATCCAATACCGTAGTTTATAGCTTTGTTCTTTATTTTATATATTTTAAAATAGATTGATAGGGTTAAAGGAGACTCCCTGAAGAGGTATATATATATATATATATATATATATATATATATATATATATATATATATATATATATATATAATAAGGTGCTCAACATTTATGTTTAAGGCCCTTAGTGGGTTATGAGAAAATGAGCAGTACAAGCTCCAAAAGAAGAGGATATTGAAGCAGAGTCGTCTGAGGTCGCAGACAAAAACAAAACGTGGAGAAAAAAAGAAAGAAGAAAGACTTGAGCAACAGCCAAAGAAAACAAAGAGTACTTAGTAGCCAAGCTATTGCCTTCCTAAGCAATTCCACTTGATTCTCATGTCCCTTCACTGCTCCGACTGGGATTTCTCCCATTGACATTGATTTCCTGACTCTCAACCAGGCCAATCAGCAAATAGGAGGAGGAGTTGTTTCAACCAGGCTAGCTTACTAGTGAAACTCAAAAGATAACGGGTTCCTTTACTGAATTGATCGGAGAGAGAGAGTGGCAGGATGCAGTTTCTGCTAAGGGTATTTTTTTATGTACTGTGTTTCATAGAGACATTGTGGAAATTCATTACCATATGGTCACTTTATAAAGTAAGAGCATTTGCTATAGGTTTCTGCACATTCCTGATAAGATTGCATCCGTGCTGACTGCAGGGATTACAAGGTCATGAAAGAAGGTTCATGAGGTCACGCATTGTACATTAGGTCCACAATAATTACAATTTAATGTCAGTCATCCTTCTGATTTATTGAGTTTTATTTCCCCTGTGCCTCTAAACACACACAGATGGCAACAAGATGCTGTAAATGTTGTTCAATGTATTTTGACTGCATTGGACACTACCTAAACGCAACTGATTTAAAAAAAAAAAAAAAGCAATACTGCCAAGTGCAGAAATCTGTAACGGCTTTTATGTTCAGGTGGGTGGATGAGTTTCTACTTGGCCGTGGTAGATTTTTGATATATGGTCAATATGTGAACATTCCCTTGCATCGCAGGTGCATGGTAGCAGATGTAGATGGATTTAATGTTGATTCACAGCCCGATGTAATTCCATGAGTACATGGTGTAATGTGTTAGAGTGAGCGCTGAGAGCTGCAGATGCTGCAGGTCAGAGCATTAGCAGGCAAACTTCAAGCTGATAAGGGAATGCAGGAGCAGGTTAAAGCGTTACAGGTGCAAGAACTAACACACACGTTAAGTCGATCATTTTCCATTCTGTACAGAAAAGTTCAGTGTAAAAAAGTTTATGCATACGCTCATGTTCAACATTTACAATGCTAAAAGGTAAAGAGAAGTGTAATTATAAATAGATGGAGTTAAGTGTGTTTTGGAAGCCAAACCTCTTATTTTCACTGACAAGATTTTATATATTTTTTTAAAAATCTGATCAATTTATGATAGTTAAAGATGTACAAATCTGTCAGCCAGAGATTTGAATAAATTCCCTTTGACTGGCTCTGAAACGACAATTTCCCAGCCATTGAATGCAACGTCTCAAGTCAAACACATCACCCAATGTAATGCACTTTGATGCAGTTTTTTAAAGTTCAAATAAAAGTTAGGAGCAGATGTTCTGAAGCAGAAATGAAGATTAATATCTGTTCCAACGCATCTCATCCACATATGCCGCAGTACATTTTCTCTGTTACTTTTTCCCCCTGTATGTGGCATAGTCCTAAAAAAATCCAAATATGGAATTGAAAGTTCAGATCTCAAAGCAAACCAGAAGTCTGTGTTGCACAGAAAAAGAAGTTAGATCTTTAACTCTTAACAGCTACCGACAAAAAGTAGAGTTGCGTTAAAGACGTGTGAGAAATATAAAAGTGAGCCACATGAGATATCTGAATCCTATACCTGCTTCAAAATCTGAATGCAAAGCTAGCAGCAATTTTCCAACCTTTGACCTAAACCTTTGATGTCTGTCCAAACCCCAGCAAGGTCAAGATACATTAGGTCAGCCTCATGTTTTTATTGATCTATATAAAACTTCTATAAAACAGACTTTATGCAAACGTTTCATAAACCCTGCTTTATATTTATCATGAAATGATACTGATATATCAGCTCTTGTATCATATTCAGTATTTTTAGGCTCTTAGAGTTTATACCTGAAAGTTTACAAAGCTGCCAAACTGTTGATCGACAGGAATTGTTTTGGAAGAGATCCTTGCATTCATTAGTCAGAGGAGCTCTGTTTTAGCTCAAACAACATGTTGACAGTTTCAAGATCAGCTTTTTACACAAGCAATTATTTTCCACCAAATGTGTTTATATGTGTGGAATATTATCCCTCTTTATTCTGCTCTTACTAGAAAACCACAACATTCATGTAATGTAAAGTTTACATTAGTCAGGCTTTCTGCTCAGGTAGCATGCTTCATCTTTTAGTCATGCTTGCCAACTGTAATTTCAAAACATTGCTACAAACATGAGTGATGGATGGTGTTTTTACTTTCAACGCAGTGACTTTTTTGTGTGTGTTTTTTGTGACTCCGGTCAGATTTGTCTATCGGAACTATTGAAAAAGGACAATAGCCCGATTGCAGCCAGTTGATGGGCTCTTTAAAGGCAAAAAATAAAAATAATAAAAATGTAAAAATCCAGTAATGCTGGCCATTTCTCAGTCACCTCACTAAAGGGATTTTCAAAGTGGTGTAATGCAAAATGTGTGCGTAGTGTAGTGTGTAAATGTCCAGATGAATAAATCGCTCTGGATGTTTCTGACCAGACCTTTGCATCTCTTTACATTACTGGACAGAAGAAAAAAAAACACAGGGTATGCCCTTAATCTAGTCCTATTTATCCTTATTATTAGTGACTAAATGAGGCATTCAGGGTCGGAGCAAATGCTAATTTCTGACATCTGTTTGTATTGCACGATGGGAGCTCCAGAGGTCACGGAAATACACATGATTTTTAATGGTTCAATTCAAAGCGCGCCCTTCCGAGACTGGATGCGGGGAATTGAGTTATAATTAGGTAAGAGTGACAGCATCTTTGAGGTAATTAAGCAGAAAAGGCTGATGAAAATTCCCCCAGGTGGGCAGGGAGGAGGAGGAAGAAGTGGCAGGAAGGAAGTGCTTTCGAGCCTGGGATTAAAAATGATTATTGGGAGCTAATGTGTGAGAGCGAAGAGTGAGGAGCAACGTTGACACCGACTGAGGCAGAGCACAACAACACGCCTGTGGGGTTCCTCCCTGTCTTATTTGTCATGCCTATTTGCTCTTATGTTAGCGTTGCTCATGCAGCCTCAAAGCAGGGCCACCCACTTCAGCTCAGATACTTTATGAAGCTGTAATAGCTAGCCATGACAATATGCATCCAATTAACAGGCTTTATGTGATTAGGAAGCCTATCCATTCATCTAATGTGATCCGCATCATTACCGGATGACTTCATTGGGAAGATGATCTGACTGCAGACAGGCGCAGGAGGGAGGGGCGTCTCCGATGAGGGCATGTGTGTGTGAGAGATGATGAAAGCTCATTTAATCAGAGAGCTGAATCCATACGATGAAGGAACCAATGTTTCCTCCACCCAATGATAATGATTTGAAAGGATAAAACCATCTATAGCTATAACGCTGAATGAACGAAGGCCATTTCGGCGTATGGCATACACGATGCTGTCCGATCATAAAAGGATAGGCTTTGAATAGCCTTTAAAAGCCTGTGAATGATGTTGTATTTCAGCTTTTGAGTAGCTTTTAAGACCAAGGAGCTAAGAGAGAAGCTTTCTAAAGATAACACTTAAAGGATTTATATTGGAAAAGAGAACCTTAAAACCCGGAAGAACCAAAGTTTCCTACAACCTGGTGTTTGAGACTAAGTACACCGATCAGGCTTAAGATTATATTTGTGGGTTAATTTGTGGGCTATATTATTCAGCATTTCTTTACTCTCAAAGTCGATGAAAGAAACTGTGTAAAGTTTGGAGCAAAGACTGACAGCGGCCAAATTAGACCCTAAGAGCTTGATCACTGTGAATGCTCAATTGCTAAAATATGAACATGTATTAATTCAGTTTTTCTGGGGTGAATATATAACAAACAGTTCAACTTTGTGAAATTGTGAACTTACATTCATTTATGTAAGGGCTGTGGCCTTTTTCAGCAAGACAATGCCCTAAACTCCCCCACACACAAGGTAAGAATAGTTCAATGCCAAAAAAATAATAATTAAAATGTATTTTGAACTGAAGTTCGACTTGAATATGTTAAACAAATATTTAAATATTACATCAATGTCTATTGTGTGCAGGCGTTATATAATGGAACAACATATTGTATATGTATCTTGTCTAAAGCAGGAGTGTTAAACTCATTGTCGTTTTGGGCCAAGTCAAGATCATTAATGCTCCGTTGTGCCAGAATGTCTTGAGAAAACCTATTCACAAACTGTTAAAATATCAATAAATTCTTAAAATTAAATAATATTATTGAACATCCTTCCAGTCCATCCAGGATTTTGTGTTTGTGGTGCTAATTTGGAAATATTTGTGATATTTGCGCTTATTTGCGACGATAAATGCAACATTTTATTACTCGCTGTATAGATCATGGACTGTAATCTGACATCAATTAAGGATGAGGCAGCTGTATAGTACAAATCAGAAAGGTTTTGACAATTTTTGAGAAAAATATGCAATAAACTCCCAATTATGTAAAGTGGAGGGATTTGTTCAAATTGCGTGAATTTCTATAATTCTCAAGAAACTGGAGGGACTGATTGATTGAATTTGGCAGTAAACAGGTAAAAACTGCATTGATTTGATTGATAATATAATATTTAAGCACACTTAGTGTTTAGTCTAGAATCTAGAGGGCCACATAAAAAGATATGGCAGGCTGGATTTGGCCCACGAGCCTCGACTTTGACACATGTGGTCTAAAGCAACCAACAGTTCATTTTGGGATAGCACACATACAAGATTTATCAATTTTTTCTTGCATAACTGCACTAAATTTGCAGGCTTGGACTATTTGAAATCACATTTTAATCAGTGTTAAAGTAATAAAACATTTTCTTTCTTTATCAATTTTTTTTTTGCCATTTTCTAAGACATTGCAGTCGCTTCCCTGATTCGGTGCAGAATTTGCTTGGCATAGCGTTAAACACTCTCTCCACCGGACAACAGGAATACACAAGGAGACTGACAAATGGAATATGATGACATACAAGGCAGCAAAATAGAAAGATGGATGACTTTGTTCCATCTAATCATCCACGTGGCCAGCACCCACATCCACTGCCAAACAGGCAATAAATTTACTGAAATGAGCTGCAGATGGTAACCTGAGCTCAGTAACCCAACGAATCACGCTGGAAAAGACGAGCTGAGGTCGTCGGCAAAACTTCTTCTTCTTCAAGGAACACAGGAAGTGAACAGATATGACTTTTGGCATTTAGCCTTAGAAAAACGATGCTTTGTAGTCCATGTCAGGGTCCGGTTTCCATGCATTTTGTCTATTTTGCATTCCTGCTGGACCGATCTTAGTGTGACGTTTTCTTTCAGTCAGATGGGATTTAATTGGTATATTTCACAAAAAGAAAAAAAAAAGGAAAAGAAAAAACACTCAAGCAGTTCTTCTGATGTGTGAAAACAAACATTTCAATAACTTTTCTCAGGAGAAAACTACGCATTTACAGACCACTGCACATGAGAAACACCATGGCCTGTAGCTTTTGGACATAGATTCCAGTATTACATATATGGATGCACAGATCATATCAAAACACAAATTAGAAACACATTAAAAAATTAAATCAACATGACAGAAAATCCAATTCCTCGTAAGCCAGGGAAAATTAATTTTAGAAATAAAAAAAAACTTTAAAAGAAGTGGTGAAAGGGACTAGACACTGGGCCAGATTGAAATGTTCAAGGTAAGATAACTTTAAATAAACACATCACAGCTTCATAGTGTTTATAACATTTAGAATATTATGCTTGTCTGGTTAAGCTATTATTTCGAAGTGCAGGGGAACGGATAATAAAATGCTATGTTGCTCTGGATGACACCCAGGTTAGTTGGTAAAAACTAAATATTATCACTACATCACCATTACATTTTAGATAGAATAACTTGTAAGCGTCTACAGGTTGAAACTGCCATTTTGTTTTTTGCCTCGATAGAAACTGGTGTGTATTCCTTAATTTATTCATGACGGTAGGATGTAATACATCCTATACAGCAGCTTAGCTGTAAAAACTCTTGTCATCTACTAAAAAAATTCAAGACTCAACATTGTTTTTATTAATATTGACAAAATTTCAGTTTCATTGTGTTCATGTAAAGTTTTATGTGAAATCCATTACTCTTGGATTAGATTTATACAGTTTTAAAAAACACTACACCCTTTTTAATAGCAGAACATTTAGATTAAGAGCCAAACTAAAACATATTTATTTGTAAAATAATAAATGAAACGCTGGTCGAAAAAGCAACATTAAAGACGTTCGCTGGTCTTTGGGTGTCAGAGAATGCATTATTTTCACATAACACCCTGACTGAAACAAGATCAATCCCTCGTTAAGGCAGGAAGTGACATGTTTTCGAGTTGTAGGACAATAACTCGATGCCATGTGTGGGATTTGCTTCAGCTACAACTACAGCCGTTATAAACTAATAGGCGTATATGTATTACACGTTCCATGAAGTTCCAACTCTTCTTTCCTCTTTTTATTACAGCATTTAAAAACATAGAATCACTGATGGAGAACTTGTGGCCTTGCTGTTGCCATATACACACACAGCAGCAGCTGCATCTTCCTGATTAATGCAAGGACACACCCCAGGGGTACCACCGAGGAAAAATATAACAAAACATCCCTGAGCAAGAGAAAAGTAATAAACACACACGCACACACATCAACAGTGCTATGAGACATTGCGTGCAATCAAGCCAGTTAGAGCCTTTATCTGTTCTCCTTGTAGTGTGAAAGTACAGCCTGTGGATGTGTTAACAGAGCTTAGCCTGAAGCGCTACCTTTCACTCAGTGTCATTCACCGTCTCGCCTCTTTTCTCTGTCTGCCTCCAACAACTGTCTTTTGCTCTCTGCTTCCCTCGGTGCTGCTGGATCTCTGTCCTGCTGCTTCAGTCTCTGTCACTTTTCTCTCTGTGTGGATACGCATCTATTTCTGTCCATCAACAGCCTTTGGGTGTGGCCGTGTGCCAGCTACTGGAAGACGTTTTGTGAGAAATATTCAGCGCAACCCTCGTACTCAACCACCCACCCGTGCCCACGCACTTTTACACACCGCCAGCCCCCACTGCTTAGCACGTCTGTTTAAATGTTAATCAATTTCTCTGAAATTTCCACTGTCCTACTTTTGATTTTTGTACCACTGCTCCTGACTCTGAACTCCCAACTTCTCTGGTTTTTCTTTTAATTGCTTGTTTTTTTGACACGGACAACGAGGCTCGCTGCTCAGGGCGATCTTTCCACCATGGGACAACATGTCTGAACCAAAGAAGAAAAGAGAGAAATAAAAAAAAGTTCCATCAGTGACATTTTGAAGAATTTTCAGCTGATGCTGCATGTCCTACCAACAGGAATTAGGCACCACGTGTTGTGTTGTGGATTCTGAAGGTTGGTGCCAAACTAAAGGGATAATCCACATCTTTAAGGAATATGTAATATTACTTTTGTTAAGGGGGATGATGCAGTCTTCTAACAGCGTCTCTACAAGCCCCTAGAAGAGAAAGTTAATTTTATTTTCCATGTAGCGCCAGATCAGAGCAAAGGTCATTTGAGGTTGCCCTTCCTGAAGACGGCTTGTCCTTTTATTCAACGCACTAAAGAGGCTTATGTTACACGTCAGATTTGCACTGCAGCACATCATGTCTGTTTTGTGTCACTGAGAGCAGGCTGCCGCTGCTCTGTCAAAACCTGAGTATTTTACATTATACTGTTTCCAGAGATTAAAGTGCTGTTATGCAGACGCAAGTGAAAACGTGAGCAGTCACTTGGCATCATGTATGGAAAACCATTTCAATATTTAATTGTGGGAGGATCTTTAAATCAAATATTCAAAAAAGTCACTTTTTGTTAAAAAAAAAAAAAAATCTGAAAAAGTCTCGTGTTAGTCTAGTCAAAATTGAATTTAATTTTATCTATTGACTTGGAACTGAGATAAATGTATGACACAGATGATTCACATTTTAAACAGATTGCCAGTGTGTGTGTGTGTGTGTGTGTGTGTGTGTGTGTGTGTGTGTGTGTGTGTGTGTGTGTGCGCATTAATCACAATTAAAATGAAAATGAATTAATGGCATGGACAAATTATTAAAACAGAAGAAAAGTACAATCAGTGTAATAATTGTTGTTTCTTAATACAAGATGCTACATTATGTTATACATTTAGTTTAGCATTCTTGTGTGTATTACTGTGAAACTGAGAAGAAAGCTGATCACCTTGAAAACCACAATTGCTTGCAATGTTTCTGCATGGATGCATTTGCACAAGAAAAAAAAACAAATTCATTTTCAGTCCCATTATTCCTACACTGAACTTACGACTGTCTGGATTTTTCTGTCTCCACTTTTACACTCTGGACTAAACCTAATTCATATCCCCTTTTCAGCTTTATCATTTTTTCAATCTCCCTCAATCCTTTCTTTTCTTGTTTACCAGACTTTCTCTAAGTGCACTTCCTATTTTCTCTCTTCCCTCCGCCCCCTCCCAATTTAATGTGTTTGTTTTTTTGAATCGTCAAACCTCTCCTCTCCTGTGAACCTGCATACACGCATGGGCGAGGAACAACATAATCCTCTACCCCCCCCCCCCACACACACACACACACACACTCTCACATCCTGGCTCACACCTGTGGCATACAGATGTAATCACCGAAAGGACCAGAAAAAGGTGGAATGAATGTGGATGTGGAGGCCAGTGGAACTCTGACAGATTTGGTGGGCGCTTAGGCAGAGTGGAGAAAGGATGAGTGAGAAAAAAAAAGAAAGTCATTGTTTGTTTGAATCCATGGTGCTGGGATATTTTATCCCCCCACGCCCCACTGTGGATGGGAGCTGCCAGTTGATTCTCATCACACCCCGTTGGTCCCAGAGTTGTGGCCACTTGGAGAAATATTAGCATTCGGAGAAGAGGTACACACCGAGAGGAACAACAGGAGAAAAACTGAAAGGGATTTAAAAAGAGCGCAATGGAAAAAGATTAAAGAAGAAAAGAAAGGGGAAAAAAATCCAGACGATGGAGAGTAGGAGGGAAAGTCAGTTCCAGGATGAATGCCTTCTTGAAACATTAATAGCTGACAGAATACCATTAAAACAAAATGTTGACATATGGTATGGAACCAGGGGAAAAAAAAAGAGAGAGCACAGCTATCAAAAGAGCCAACACACCTGGGATATGCAGATAAGGAGGCAGGGCGGATGGGATGAGAGGAGGAAGGATGTAATTTAGAGGAAAATATGAAATGAAAGCTTTAGAGGGAATCGTCTGTACCTAGATGCACGAGCAGAGCAGAACAAGCAGAGGTGTATTGAGATCTGCATATCTGGCGGTAAAAGTCCTTCAGCAAGACTCAAATTGTTGGTAATTTAGAGCCAATTAACCTAATTACAGCACCCAGAGGATTGAGGCCCTAATGGAAAAATTTTAATCACAGCAAATTCACATCCTCTTTAAAAAAAAAAAAATTAAACATGAGGCAGAGTTTTCATACAATTTATCAAGATCTTCAGAAAGTTAGACGTGCCTAATGAAGTTTGGATTTTGAGTTCAGAACCGTGCAAAAGTACTCACTTCAAATCTTTTTCACATTACAACTAAACTTTAACGTAAAATCTATTTAGATTTTATTTAACTGATCAACACAAAGTAGGACATATTAAAAGTATGAATATATTATGTTTGGTTATGTTCTCTCATAACCAAATGTAAAATATATAATATATAAGAACAGGAAACAGGATGAAAACCATCAAACGCATCATAGAAGTCAGAGACAGAAATTATCTTAAATCTCTTTTTGTCATGGCAATTTGTTAAGGATTAGTTTATTTGTACGCAGATGATATTTTCCTTTATACAAGACACACCAACAGGGGATCAAACCAAATATTGGATCAAACAGTTTTCTGCTCATACAACTGTAAAAAAAACAAAAAAAAACTTGCACGGAGATAAAGTATGAACATCCGTTCCATTCATCTAACCTTTCGCCACACAGAGGCACATTAAATATTAATCAGGCCTCATTTAGATACCTGGTCATTTAGCTTAATTATTCAAGATCCAAGGCAGACAATCATTCCCACTGCTTTTTCCAAAGGTCAGTAAACAGCAGCTCTACCTCCCGTTGCCCAGTTACTCATGCAAATCTTATGACAATGTACATTGTTTTACATAAAAGTTCACCGTCGCGGAGCAAAGGTAAATGCAGGGGTTAATTTAGCAGCTAGTGCTCGGAAGCTGAAGGCCGTTATTGTGCATTTTAATGAAAAGAAATGATAGAGAAGTGAAACTCAAAGAGCAACTGGTGAGAACATCCAGACTGGAAGGACGATGTCATAGGTCCAGTGTGGGAGGAATAATTACAGAATGATTTTTCTCTCTACTTCGGAGGGGGATTACTACATTTGGCTAAGCCTTAATTAAACTACAGAATAACTTAAATGCACCAAACTACTAGTCATTCCCCTAATAAGCATATATTTACAAATTCACGGCCAACTAATTAGTATTTAACGTACTCAGTTGATGAGGTAATGTCTTTATTTGCTATGTTTTCCATCTAATTTTCATTCCCATCATAACCAGGCAGGTACCAAGTCTGGCTGGTGCTCTGCTCATTAACATTCCCATCTATCCTCCTTCAGCATTTGTCCAATCTGCGGCCTTCTAGCTGTGTTCAGTTCAGAAGCAGGCTCATTGGTGTGAGAAGGCAATTAATCAGACAACTTAATGGGCGATACATGGCTGATGAGGTCTAGGTGTAAGTTTCCATTTTACACTGACAAATGATTTGCTAACTTAACAAATTGGCTGTTGTGGATGTAGATGTGAAACAATATTGCTCATTTTTGGTGAAAAATCATGATTTTGAAAAATAGAATTGTAAGTTTAACGATGCTAGGTTTCTTCATAAAATATTTAAGCAACACAAGCTGAGATATTGACAAAAACAATATTTCCAGCGACCCTCTTTTTTCACTTGCATATCTGTGAAATGTGGAAGGATAAGTATTTATGATTTTAAACGTTATTTAAAATCATAAGTATTTCTGATTTTAAATAACATATGATATTAAAAGTGCAGTGGGCCTTTGTACTAACTAGGACAGACGTTTTGGCCCATTTTTCTGTGGGATACATCTAAAGCTCAGCCAATTTGAATGCACATAAGAACACCAATTCTATCCACAGATTCACAAATCAATGAATCAATCGATTCAAGAATCAAGAATTTGAAACTACTTTCACCACTGGTTTTTGGCAAACCGCAATCAGAGTTTTGGTATTTTGTTGCATTAGATTTTATCAAAGGGGGCCAGAATGAAGGGGGCTAAAAGTAAGTACACTCCAAATTTTTATTTCTAAAAATGTTAACATTTTACTTCATTTTCCTTCCACTGAGTTATCTGCAACTTTGTGTTCTGATATCACATAAAATTCCAATTAAGTAGACTTAAATTTGTGATTGTAATCCCACAAAATATGGATATCAGTTAATTTGGAAGTTGACCATAAACCTCAGCTTCAAATTGCAATGTGAACATACAGCTATGACTTTGCAGACCTCCATTTTAAACGATTTTTTTCTGACTGTTATTTTATTACAGGTTTGTTTGTGTAATTTTAGCTTCTGCTAAACCCTCTTAGCCTACTTCACAGTTCCTGTCATTTCTGCTTTGCTATAGCAACCAGAAAACATCGGCCTCTGCAGCATTCACTCCTCATTTTTCACTCAAACAGCAAATATATTCTGACAAATGGTTAACCACAAAAACAGCTTGAATGGAAATACGAATGTTACATTGCGTCTTGTGCTATACAACATGGCCTGTTTTCATCAGAACATGTACACACCACCAACAGATCTAAAGTGAGCAGCCCAGTTGTCAGCGTTCAAAATCTTTGGCACACATGGTGCAATTTGCAGCATGTACAGTTCATCACAATTTCCTCCTAAGCTGTCATTGATCATGAAAAGTAGAACAAGAAACAGGAGCAAATGTCAAAAAGGGCCACGCAGGGGAATAAAGAAATAGTGTCAAATTTCAGATCCTCGCGGCAAACGGATGAAGAGTGTCAGATCAAACTCCACTAGTCTGTAACAAGGGAGAGAAACGGGAAGCAAGGTGAGACAGAAAGATCTTTAAGATGCTGTTGCAATGCTTGACGTGGAGCTGTTATCACCAACGTAAGTTTGTGTCCCCAAAAAAGTGAAAGAAAAATTTAAAGTAAAAACTTTGTTGCGTAATTTCATAATCAGAACTCATTGAAATTTTCTTCTCGACTGTTTGTTATTGCTTTGGGTTTTTACTAGATACCTTTGCACTCACTGTAATTATATTAGCCACTCATTTTTCTCAAAAGGAAACCACTTCTGAAATACAAAGCTAAGTGAAGCAGCATTTACACAGATGATGGTGTGGAATGATTTCATTTTCATACAGGAGCTCTACTTTGATTTCTTTTTAAATGATCCACAGTTTATGGCTTAAGACATGCAGCCTCTGAGAATACTTGTTTTTTTTTCCCTTTTTGATCCCAACACTGTTAAATAAATACCAATCTCACAATTGCCCCATGATTTATGCAGGTAAGATTAAGAACTAGACAGACAATTAAAAGGTAAAAGTCAAAAACCTTCCCTGTCTACTCAACAGTTAAGCTTGCAAAAAAAATCCTGAGGATGAATGAGGACTGGAGGATGAAATCTTAGCCCATCCCTTCACTAATCCAAAAAAGATTATTCAACCGCAGTGGGAGCACAGGTAAGAAAATGGAGAACACTTTAAATATTGGCCGGTAAGTAGCAACAGCATTCCTGCAAATACAAAAGCAAAGCTTAGAAAAATAAATAAATTAAAAAATAGGGTCTCTGCAGGAATCCGATGTCAGAGCACACAATTTAATAAAGGTATAAATAGTTGACCATCACTGACTCACTCCGCTCTGGCATAAATGTTCTGCAGCTGCTTCCCGCAGAGAACGGAAAGAAAAAATTAAAAATTATCAGACCCAGAATTTTTTTTTAAATCTTTTTATAATTCACCAAGGCTAATGTTTATTGCATGCCAGTATTCTCAGAGCAAAGTTAAAACAGATTTTCAGTCAGCACATGAAAAACCCACTGCACACTCCCTTGTTTGAACAAAACTTCCCACACATGTAACAAAATATCCCACGTATGTATCACACGTATGAACAAAATAAATTAAATTAGGGAATGGGCAACCGGTCAGACTGCTGCTCTGCACACCCACAGACATGATTCATGTGCATGAGGTGTGACTTTGCCTCCCTATTTATAACTAAAGAATCAAAAACAGAACCTTTCAGAAAACCACGACTTTATTTTAATTTAGTCAACATTTATGTTTGTAAACATAAATATTGCTCGTCAACTTTTTCTATGCTCGAGACAAAAACAAAGTTGAAGTCCACCGTGAAAATAGTGAATGGCAACATTTCCTGTTGTCGGAGGAATTGTACATGCAGGTCATGCCATCTTTCATAATACCTTTGCTCCTGTGAGGTTTGCGTGTGTGGAAGTTTCTCAGACTGTGCAGACATGGAAAGGTTTGATCTTTAAAGCGGAACTGAACCCTGCGGACCTCGAGCACTCATCATAATTCCAGAGGTGGGGAAGAAACCCATTAAATATGTATGCATTGCTTGTTGATTTTGCACAGAAACCTTTGGAAATATCAAACAGTCAGACTTCGGCTGTCAAAGAAGTCAGTTTACTGACATGGATTTCGGGTCTGGACTTTGTGAACTTCCCAAGCATGCGCATGCTTCACACTGGGATTTGTTTGTTGCAGCTAAATTTCAATTCCTCACTTACTGCACCACATATTAGACATATAGCATATATTCATAGTATTTATTTTAAAAATTTATTAATTTTCTTGAGATGCTTTGTGTGTGTGATTTCTTTTTCTTTTTGCACATTAAATTTGGTAAGTTAGCTATGATAGAAATACTTAATTTTGTATTTATCCAATGTCTATAGGGACTGTTTTATGAAGGAAAGAAAGATCACCAGTCAGAACACATTCACTCCTATGGCATACTTAAACAGTCATGTTTGTCCCGGTGGGAAGAAGATGGGGTATCTGAAGATACTCTTGCATGTATGGGCAGAATGTGCAAACTCCAAGTAGAAACAGCCGAGGGCAGGATTTGAACCCACAGGGGGCCAACGATTGCACCAACGCGTTGCACAAAGTGGCTACAGCCAGTTTTGTTCATCTCCACAGAGGTTTTAGTAAAAGGTAGAAGACTTGAAGTAAAAAGAGAAACAAATTGATGGAAAATGACAAATGCAGACTGAAGTTTATGTTGTCTTATTTAAATTGAATCATCTTTAATTTCCTCTTTACGCTCTTGTTTTTCAAAACTCTAGATTGGACGTTCTTGAAAATAGAAAAAAAAAATCCCCATGTTTGAGAAAGCAGCTTCTGCAAAATGTACAAAAACAACAACTATATTCTCTGGAGAAAGTAGACTCTTACCTTAGCCCTGAGATTTCTGAAGGGCTGCCAATTTTTTCAAATGCAGCGAGATATACAGGTTAAAAGTTCAAAATAAAATAAAAATAAAAAAACAGCCTAACTTTTCTTTCAGCCTTCCTGATATCTCTCTCTCTCCTTCTAGCCCAGCCTAAATAGAAACTCCATAAATAGAAACTCTTAGAGTTTGTTTAGAACGCTCTAAATAATTGTTTCTTTGTAAATACCATTGGCATCTTTACAGCTCAGTCTAAACATACTGCTACGAAACATAGCTAACTTTAACTCAGTAACTACAGCCACACTAAAGATGCAGCCACTGAGTGAAGTTGCAACCTGGTAGCACATCCGTACACAACAAACAAACAAAAAACAACAACAGGAAGTAACAAGACATTTTGGTTTTAGTTTAGGTTAGATTACATATACAGTAGCTGGCAGTTTGTTTCCAACACTAAAGGTTGGTGAGAGTCAAAAGCAATGAAACAAAATTGTGCACAAAAATGTGGAAGAGCTCAGTTCAGTACCAAATCTCCTTAGGGGACAAATAATTTGTCCTGTGACTCTTATGTGCAAACAATAATTTTTTTGTGTTAGTGCGAGTACAACAAATCCATTCCTCTGTTCAGCTACAAATGGGGGCTTTGACTCTTTTTTTTTTTTTAAGCCGATCACAGCCAGAGGGTGGAAGTAAAAGTATAAGCCCCATGTTTGAGTCAATGACAAATGTCAAACTAAATCAAATAACATACTTTCAAACAACTGTCGCCGTTCCTCACACACACGCATGCACACACACTCACGCAGATATAGAAAAAATACATTTCATCCACCATCTTAGAGCTCAGAGTTTGAGCATTCAGTCCAAGGCCAGACAGCTTGTTAGAATTCAGTGTGGCGAAGTCTTATCTAAAAGAGATTGAAAACATGTGGACAGACAGCAGGGCTTGGCAGAAAACATTTTAGATTGTCATAAGTCATGTGGCCGCAAGGTGCCACAGGGTCTCTTTAATGTTTATCAGAAAAAAAAAAAAAACATTCAAGGGAACAACAGATTTGACATACCACATCAAGAAAATACAGCCACGGAAGGAAGCCTAGACCATGTATTTTAGAATTTGTATATAAAACTATTTTTTTTTTCTGTAGATTTTTTTTTTTTCTGGGTACAACAAATATTAGCTCCTCTGGTAAAAGTGTGTTTTTGCAAAAAATAAAGTTCAGAATTTATTTAAGTTGAAGTTATGGAAGGCAAGTCCCTCTTTTCATGCCGTAATCTAATAACAGACAATTAACCAAAAACATGTTCTGGACTTTTTTATTATTCTTTTCTTAATGCGTGGGTTTTAAATTAAATAGAGGATTATTCTTAGGTTGCAATAAAAGATGCATTTATTTCAAAAAAGCTGCTAATTTTGAACTAATATTTATAGAAGGAAATGTTCATTTGTCAAATTACGCTGGTATATTACTTTTTATGTCACCATGTTTTTTTTTTTTTTACTGTTACAATCATTACATATATAACATAAAAAATAAAGCTTGGTGTCTGTCACGGCAGGGTAAGGCTCGATTAAGAGCTCTTCTTTCTGCGATGTTGAAAGTGGGTTTTTCAGTGAAATGACAACTTGATGGGATGTTTCATGCATGTCTGTTTGTCTGAGAGAAAACCGTTGCATCAGATCCTGTTTGCAAGCAGCGGGTTTTTGCTCCACAGCATGTGGTGGGGGAGCCTTCCCCAGTTTGTCAGCAGCAGATTCATAAAGGGATGAACGGCAGCTTTCCCTGTGATGATTCAGAAAACTAATTTTAATGTGCTACACATTCTAACATTGACATGTTATTTTTATTTTTTTATGTTTTTAGAGGGAGCAAAGTTGGCAGCACTGTTTATCTTTTCGCCACATGTAAAATTCAGACTACTGAATATAATCATGTCTCAATACAATACGAAAAGTTAAAGTAGACGACCTGGACTACATCAAATCCTCAAATTAAACTAATATTGTGATAAAACTTAGTGGATGCACGGTAATAACAGCTCATACAGTCTGCAAAACTAGAGCATCTCAGAATATCATGTTGATGAATATATTTTTTTTAATGTAATATACATAAAGAAAGGTGCTGGAAACAAAAATGCAATGGTTTCTGGTGGGACAACAACAGATAATAGAATAAAATTCATGTTATTGAAAAAGCATTGTGTGTTTTATTTCATTTTATTCCATGTTGGTCTTATATTTTTCAAGAGCGAGGTGCTCAGTCATGCAACGCATTCCAACTGTTCAGGTAATTGTTTTTAAGACGGCCAAAACCGATGGGCTTTTACACTGCACCTTCTTGCTGCGTTCATCATTTCTCCCCCCCACCCCCAAAAAAATGCAGCCTGCATTTCCCCCTTCAGTTTGGCTCATTTTGAAATTTGACAGCCTGCTGTGCGGCACAGCGGAAACAACACAGAGAAATTTGTATCGAGGCTCATTGCCGGTCACACCCAGTGGGTGGGAAGTTTGGGTGGGAGTGGGGATTCTAGCTTGGCTGGAAACAACATTTTACAAGTTCTCTGTTTAATAATACCAGGTTGACTGAATTCCTCCAGTTCCTTTCAGCTGCACAACATCCAGCCGCTAAAGTTCGGAACAGATCCAGAATCCAACTTGTGTTTCATTTACGTGTCCTTACTTTAGCGTTCGGAGTTAATAACGTGATCTCGGCTCATGCTGCTGCAACTGTCTAACTAATTCAGTGATTTTAACAAGAAAAACAAAATAATAATGATATAGTTTTAGCATACTTTTCGAATTGTTTTCTTAACAGAGCTATCCACTGATTAGGGATTAGATTATAACCACCTGCCCCATAGTGTGTTGGTCTCATTTTCTCTGCTAAGGCAGCCCTGACCAGTTGAAGCTGCGAGCCAGACCCTCCATGGATCGAACTTGCTTGTTAAGCACATCCCACAGATGCATGCTAGGATAGAGATCTGGGTTTTGAAGGCCAAGTGAACACTGTAAACTTATTGCTAGGCTGCTCAAACCATTCCTATATATATATATATATATATATATATGTATATATATATATATATATATATATATATATATATTTATAAAGTTACATAATGCAGCTTTAATGTTCACTTATTATATATATATATATATATATATATATATATATATATATATATATATATATATATATATATATATATATATATATATATATATTGCTTTGTGGCAGGGTTCATTATTCTGCTGCAAGAGGCATTGCTGACCCCCTGTCCTTCCTGCAACCCTATGAAACAAACTGCAATGCACTGTTTTATCACCTAGTTCTATTAAATCAGCATTAAAAGATGCAGTGTTTAACTTTTGTAAAGTATATATATATATATATATTTTTTTTTTTTTTTTTTTTTTTTTATATAACCATGCCGTGAGAGTGTGTTATGAAACAGATAATCTGTGAAAGGATTGATCTCCTCCACCGCCTCCCTAAGCTAGCATTGCCATTTGAAGAACAGCACCAAAAACAACCAATCAGAGCCCTGGGGAAGGTCTTTGCACTGTCACTCCACAACATTTACTCGCTGTTATGTAAATGTGCTAATGGCAAAGAAACAACTTACAGTCTGCTGTCATAAGTAGCTATGCTAACTAGCCTGAGCATTCACAACAAGATCTGCTGTTGGGGGAAAAACTGTAGTGGCATCAGACAGCAAGAGGGCCTGGGGTTGAGCAGCGCCACACGAGGTTGTGACTGACAGAGCTAAGACCCGCCTCCAGGCTCTGATTGGCTGTTTCTAGCTAGCACTGGGAGGAGCTCAATTTTTTCACAGATTATCTGTCTCATACCATGCTGTCAAGACATGGCGACAGCCCCAACACATATGTAAAAACATAAATAAAGTTACATAATGCAGCTTTAATGTTCACTTATTCCCAACCTGTGTACTTTGTTTTAGGATTTAAAATCCACCTTAAGCATTTTTAAAGCTTTGCATTTCTTTTTTACTGTTTGACAAAAACTAAATCTTACATTTTTCAACATAATACATTTTTGCTGAAATGTTTCACACTGAAACTATGAGCCAGAAACTGTCAGAAACAATCAGTGTAATGCCAGAAGCAGACGACGTGTGAAGCAGAAGTTGAATCCCAAAAGAAAAAAAAAAAAAAGAAACCCTAAAATATATTGCATATATAAAAATGAAATAGGATGATTGATAGAGCTTAAGAAGCACACAGAAGGACAAAACAGAACAATGAGGAGCTCTTAGGCTATTTCAGTATTTAATATTCATAAATCAATTGGAATGGATTTTGGCTGCCCCTCTCCAGGCTCCATAGCAAAAAATACAAACTCACACTACAGGTACTTAAATGTGCTTCAGTGCCTTTTGGCCTGTAGGGGGCAATTTAGAAGCGCAGCACCACAGTAAGAAGAACCACTTGTGTGGATGTGTGTGTGTGTGTGTGTGTATGGTGACCCAAGTCTGTGATATTAGAAGCAGCCGAGTTGAATCCAGACTTAATTCAGTCCCTGCAACATGTAGATGAAAAATAAACTATGGTTTGGCTGATCCGGCCCACTAAACGAGAAATTATATAAATGAATGGATTTTCATCAACAAATTAATTGGTACCTCAATTTACATTTGGAAGTGAGGTTTCATATACTGAGGATCTTTCCGTCTACGTCTGAAGGCTTTTGTTCCCGTCTTCAATGCTGCCATGCGGTGAAGATTAGTTTAGGTGGTTTTATTTAGTGTTTTCATCAAAAGACCAATGAAAAACCTAAAAGGCCCCTATCTTAATCACACAAACGTAACTTTATGAAATGGAATTTGGGTCTCAGTTGGGGACGCGTTTCCTTTGATGAAAAAGAAACACGGGTGGGAGTTACTGTGAGGCAGTGCAGAAGCTCCGTGGTAGCTCTGGTGCAGCTGCAGGAACAAAGACACGATGATGATGAAAATGGAAGCAGTCAAAGAGATTCTTACCATGGTGCTCGGAGCTTCCTGCTGGGAAGCTTTGGGATTTCTTTTTTCCCTGCCAGCCTATATATCCTGGTAAAGACGAACTAACAGAATTATGCATACGCGTTACCTAGAAAATAAGCCCTGAGCACAGGACCTAGAGTTTGCCAAGTTATGTTAATCAAAATGTTTTGCCCCCCCCCCATCGCCCCAATATGCGGGAGCGAAGCCCGCCACCCTCCACAGACTGCTGATAAATCTGAATGAGGAAAGCATTAGTGCCGGCCTGAGCAAACTTATCTCCTCAACCGTAATCTTCGGATATCAATTTTTTTTGCCCGGCCATTATGCAAAGCACCCAGGTGATTTCCCACTTCAGCTCACAAACTCCAGTTTGTTATGACGATATGAAGAGCGGCAAGCTGCGCCGCTCATATGGTGTAGAATGATTTGTCACAACTCCTCATAAGCAAACAGACTGTAACTGTAACAGATCTAACTGATCAGCTGCCAACACATTCACGCTTTTGGCTCGTCTGGTAAATGTGATGCAGAGAGCTACAAATAAGGAATTAGAAGCACAATGGTTGCTTTGCTCAAACAGAATTATGTTCAAAGTTTCTACTTTGTGTCCCTAATAAATGTAATAAAGAATTTGTGATTTATTATGCAAACTTAAACGAGGTTAGGAGGGAAATAAGCACATTTTCAAAGCGTTGGTTTTAATATCCGTCCACAGGAAGCGACTTCCAAAACACTTCAAAAGATGGAAATTTGCCCCATTTTATTATCTTATAACCTTAAACTTCACTGTAAGTCATGCATAATTGTGAAGAGGAAGAAAAATGGGTTTCAAATAATCGGAAAAGCGGGTCGTACATTTGTATTCAGGTCGTTTGTGTCAATATTTTGTCCAACCAAATACGGCTCCAAGTGTCTGGGGTCCATCTGCAGCTGCCTCCAACGGGCGAACCGTGTGGCTGCTTCTCTGCTTGATGCTCTCTCTGCCTGGTCTGACAGTTTAGTTGGGCGACCAGATATCGGCGTGTTTGCAGCCGTACGTTTGTGGAAGTTGGATCGAAGAATGTTTTTTAGGATGTCCATTAGCAACCAATGAATGTTTTAAAACTTCTCATCTCTCATAATCTGTTTAATGAAGTCGTTTGTCCATAGATGTTCTTTTCAAGAAAACCTTTGAGGTATTCAGTGAGTTGCATTCATACAGACATTAACAGATAAACCTGATTTAGTAGTGACTTCTGATGCAAATGGCTGTACAATGTTTTTCTAGAGGTATCGGAGTAGAGGGAAAGGATGCGAATTATGAATCCGTAGAATGTCATTTGTAAAAATTTAAACCATGTGTCATTGTCCTTCTCACTCACAATTATGCACTGCTTTGTGTTGTTTTCATAAATTCAAGAAAAAAATCAAAATAGCTTGTGTTTTAAACAGAGTCTGAAAAACATGTCAAGGGATGAGAATAGTTTTGCAACGCATTGTGTGTGTGTGTGTGTGTGTGTGTGTTATCGCACATTTATTCGTAAGCAAAGTTGTCCACTAAGAGTTTATCACAACAAATGATCTGAATGAGCACTTCATGCTTCACTTTAGCATTTCAGTATGATCAAAGAGCTGGAAAAAGTGCTGCTACAGTGTTAAGCAAAATGCAATCGAGCAGATGTTCGCTTAGATCAGTTATTTAATTCTTTTTTTTTACATAAATGAATTTCATATTTCCTGTAAGATGGTGCATCAGGAAGTCTGTTTAAACTCAGCGTGGAATCTTTACTGATCGACTGGAAATATATCAGCTGTGATGGGATTAACTCTAAATATCAGCAGATCTTTCACATCCTAACTGCTCTGTTGAAGTCTGATTGGCCAGCAGTGCAAACAGAAGATGGAAGAAGGGCAGACGAAACACAAATAACCAGAGAAATCGAATGCAAAGAGCGGAAATTTGTATATTCTGTATATTTGCATCAACCCTCATAATTATAAGCTTTTATTGAACAATCAAAATATCTGTTATGTAAAAGAAAAGAGCAGAAAACTCATCTTTTTTCAGATGAGCACTAACATAATATAAGAGACTTTTTGTTCCGATTCAGAGCTTCTGTAGAACAGTTGCCTTTTTTTTTTTTTTTTTTTTGAATACATGATGGATAATACCTAAAGTGCTTGTTCAATCCACGGCCTTGGCTTAGACATTCCTAGTAATCATCTGTGCTCAGGATTCAGTTTTGATTCAAATAAAGGAATGTTTTTAATGCAGAATAAAACAAAAGCACAACAATAGTCCACTAACATGTGACATGACTTGTTCAGCAGAGTGTGGTTTTATTCTCCCGTACTACTACAGTAGTCACTGTATATCCACATAGACACTTTGCATCACATGTTGTACCTTGGATTTCATGCGTTACCAGTGTTTGCAGGTAAAGTTGCTCCTTTTCAGCTTTACACTATGGAACAACACCGGTACAATCTGGCCGTGAACAACAGCAGTTACAGGATTGCTACTAGCAGAGTTTTATTAAAGCAGAAATTGAGTCAGTAGCTTTGTAGGATACTGTAATGGCAACATAATTCAATACACTCAAGTATATAGAAAAATAACCTACAATTTCAATGTTATATCTTCTGTAATAAAAAGAAACCCCAAGTTAATCCTCACTGGTTCTGCCCAGCTGAGGAAAAAAAATAAATAAATGGGCTGACGTGTTTTGCCTTTGTAAAACCCCAGAGAAACAGAGAGCCAAGGATTAAACTTAGTTGAACTTACAATAAGTTTTAAATGTTAAAGAAAAGGTTTTTTTTTAAAAATCATATAAATGTCTTTAATAGACATTTTTAGACATTTTTTAATAAAATTTTTAATAGCTGTGCCACAGTAATTTTTGTTTAAATTCAACCTTTAAATTAACATCTAAATTATTCTGTGCCAATAACAGCTTAGATTATTTAAAACCTTTTCCACATGGAGAATCACCAAATGTGGATCTGTAATCACTTCAGCAAATTCAGTTTGAGTGAAAGGTGCCAATAAAGTCTTGATTTAGGAGTTTATCTCGTGTTACTTTAACAAAAGCTTCCATTCCTCCTGATGCATAATTCCCAGCTTTACATATGTTAATTTTACATCCGTGCTCCTAAGGTATGCCAATGGAAATGCCAAGGTAGATTAAGAAAAGGATCAAACAAAGTCAGCAAATGTTCTGCGTCTCTGTTGGACTGATCCGTCCTTCCACACACACAACTACGGAGAAACTCACGCTCACTTTATGAATACATTCGGATGCATTCTCTGAATGTGCGTGTCGGACACGAAGGGCTACCTTTTCCCTTCCATCTGGTGCAGAATCACAAAACCTGATGGTGTCGTGCTCAGCTTACTTTACAACTCGTCAAGGGATGGGATGAAACTGGCTTTATTTGTGTGTGCTGTGAAACATGGGAAAATCTCCCAACTGTCACAGTCGTGCAGTCACATATGCAAACTCGGTCGCACGTTCAAGCGTGTGCCGGCTGTAAAGTCTGCGCCAGCTCCGAGGTTGGAAGTTTTCTTACTTGTATCACAGAAGCAGAAACTCAGCTGCTCGTTCCCCAGGGCAGGAGACTGATTCCCCCGCTTTATTTAATAATGCAAGAGGAGGAGACGAATTTTGATGTTTTTTTATTTATTTATTTATTTTTTTTTTATTGTGGAAACAGGAAACAATTGACTTGCAGCAGCAGCGAAAAAACAGAGCGGCTAAGTTTGACTCGGTCTAAGATTTAAATCTTTTAAATCCACGACAAAAAAACCCCCATCTGAGCAAAGAAGCAAGTCCTTTTGAGCGAAGAGTGCTCAAAAGAGGAGAGGGCGGTCTAAAATCAGACACACACACACACACACACAGCTCTCTAACACACATGCATACAAACATAAACAAGTCTCCCAGAGCGGCACTGTCATCACTCCTCATTTCCTCCAAGGCCCACAAGAATCAGTCGAATCTGCCACACGAGTACGGAGGCAGGCGCGTTTACACAAAGCTGCAGAAACACACATCCTCATAATCTACTATCTCATCCCATTTTCCACGTGACTCATCCATTATCCCGCATTCTATACCTTCAGCAGTTTCTCACCCGTGACCATCTCCGTCTCGGGCAACAAAAACTCAGCTGGAGCGTGAAGCCGTTTCCATGTGAGCGGTAATTAAAAATACTTAGAAACTTGAAGTGAAGTCCCGCTCTTTGCTCCAAATGTAGGCAAAAAAGAAGAAGAAGAAGAAAAAACTTCCCAGCGAGCTTAATTAGCATGTTTCCAGGAACAGGGTGAAAGCTTTGACAGTTCAGCAAAAGTATTAAATCTATTCATAGTTTGTTAATGTCAGTGAAAGGGCCTGAGTGGTAACAGCAGAGTGTGAACAGGAGTCGTCCACACATCCGAGGAAAGTCTTATTCATAAGCCGTCGGGCGCCGTTTACCGCATCTAAATAAATATTGAGAAAACTAATACAAGTAAGAATTTGATATTTCAGAAGTGCCAAAGGTTTAATTTTATAAGAGCCAATAAACAGTCAAAATATATATTTTTTCCCCCTGTCTTTGCTGAAGGCATTATAAACAAGCATGTCGATACGTGTATGTACTGGATATTTTTCTCCTGAAAAAGCAGCATAAAGTTAATTGAACAAGCAAATGAAGGACCTTTGGCAGTGGACCATCAGAGTAAACGCAGCAGATGGAGTTCCTTGATGAGAGAGAAGTGTTGGGACTAATTGGCATGAATCAAGATCTGCTTCATTACGGATATATGCCTTGTTGATGTGTACAGAAATCATGTTAAGACGTGAAAACAGGGCAATTCAATCACAGATCCCATCTGTCAAACTGATACGTCCAAACTTTAATGTATGACACGTTGCACTGTAAGTCAGACAAAAGGGGTACTCATTGGCTTTGTCAACAAAAGTCAAGAAAAACATTGGATTATCTTTCCCTGTTAGGGAAATCGCTCAGCAAAAAAAGACATTTTGAATTTCAGGCCTGGTTGGCCCTCATTAATCAAGGTTTTGTTGTTGGGTTTTATTTTTCGCTTTTCTATCTAACTTACATCGTATTTAGATGGAAGGCAGTGTTGTCTTTTCTATGCATCTTCCACAAGATTTAGCTGGACTTGGGTAACACTTTATTTGAAGGGGGTTGAATAAGACTGTCATGACACTGTCATAAACATGACATAACACCTGTCATGAACATGAATAAGCCTTCATGAATATTTATGACTGTTGTCATAAAGCGTCATTCGGTAAATTATGACACTTTTAATACAAAGTTGACATTATTCAAAATGTCTTTGTTATGACAACTTGACATTAACAAGGAAATCATTACTGATATAAATTTGTTATAAAAGAATTACTGATTGCACTTTAAAAATTAGGTAACTTTATGTTATTAAAGGTAAAGTTTAAACAGTAATGATTTCTTGGTTAATGTCAAGATGTCATAAAGACATTTTGAATAATATCAACTTTGTATTAAAAGTGTCATAATTTACCGAATGACGCTTTATGACAACAGTCATAAATACTCATGAAGGCTTATTCATGTTCATGACAGGTGTTATGTCATGTTTATGACAGTGTCATGACAGTCTTATTCAACCCCCTTCAAATAAAGTGTTACCGACTTTTCTATAAACAGTGTGGAAAAATCTCAACACCAAAGTATTTTAATAATAAAACCACCAAACTCCAATATATTATAAAATAATATGTGTCATTGTCCAACAAAGAAAAAAAAAAACCCTTTAACACTCAATCTCACTTGCTTTAACACAAACTGGCTGTGATCAGTATCATCGAACAGTATATAGAAAGAACAATGAAATCAAATATAACTACTTCAAAGTCCTCGACTTTACTACGTCAGCTAGGAAATCAGGAAAAACAGCACAGCTTCAAATCCATAACAAAGGACAGACAAGAACGTGTCTCTCTTGTTCAAAACCCAAAACCTCAGTGAGCTTCCAACTTAACAACAGGGTGAGATGAGAAAAACCACAGGTACAAAACATCTCAACACAGCCCAAGTTGAATGGTGTAAACAATCCAATGGATTGAGCGAGGCTCAAGAAGTCGTATAGGGGGAGACGAAACAACCACATCAAAAAAAACAAAAACAAAAAAACATTATACAAGTCAACTCTTCAGGTCAAGAGTTCTCTACAATCAGATCTTTGAGAAAAGCCACAATCTGGGCTGTTATGTCGACGATTTGGACAGAAACAGTGGGTGTCTGCTGAAAGTAGAGCAAAGTCAAAAACAAAACACTGAAAATAACCATTGGGCTCACCGTGGCATGACATTTTATTTTGCCATACCGAGTCACTTATTACAAACCTGCTGCCACAGCAATTACAGCTGTGAGTCTTTTGAGGTACGTCTCTTCTAGCTTTGTGTATTTAGAAACAACACGTTTTGCCAATGCTTTGGAAAACAGCCTAAGCTGAGTAGGAGGGTGTGAGTTAATGTTCCATCATAAAAAAGAAAAACCTCCAGCCTTTTGGAGCCTTTAGCAGGTTTTTCCAAGGATTAGCCATTATTTAGCTGCATCGTCCGACATATTTGCTTTGTCTCCTACATGGTTTGTGGTAAACTTTGAGCAAAATTCCTATGGTTCTCATTTTCAAATAGCTGTCTTGTCCATAAAGGCAATATTTTTTTCCTTGCATGACTAATCCAAAGTTACTCTGGGCCTCTCAGCCACTTGTCTGATTAATATTTCAGTGTTAGTTTTGACCAATGCTGTTGTCTTAACAGATTTGGTGAATGCCATTCACATTTTGCCATACATTTTTGGACAATTCTAGATTGAACAGTGCTATGTTCACATATTCAGAACTTTATCTTTGAGCCTTTTGTCCCCTTGCACTATATATTTAATCATTATTTTGTGTTAATGTTGCTCTGTCGCATACTTTTGCAAAGGACTGTACAAGACAGCCCTCACTCCAAACTTTACAAAGCTTTATCAAATTATACCTTAAAAACATACAGCTAAAGCATATAACATGTTGGTGAACTCTCAAAAGACAAAAAGCCACTTTCAAAAAACATCTCACGGCGGGATTAAGGTGCCTTTTTCACATCGCCTCGTGCTTTACGAAACGACCGATTTGGCGAGTGGACGTCAGCACGCCTCTGTTAGGCCCCTGACTCACCAAGCGAGGAAGACACAGGCCCTAATCGGCTGACTTGTACAGAGGCAATCTGGCTTTGTGGGTTAAGAGAAGGATTAACAAGTGTAAACAAGTCTCAGAAATAATTACCGATGAGAAGAGTGAGAAGGTTAGGGACAGAATTTAAATTTGAAGTGTTTCCCAGCCAACAATAGGGTCGCTCCCCTGAGTTCGTCAGCCGTTATTGTTTTGAACAAAATGATTGGAGGAGACTTGTGTAGTATATTTGTGTAGTATATTTAAAGAATGTAATATACTGCAATTTAAATAAATGGGTCAATTGGGCTGGTATCTGAGAAGACTAGCATTCGGCTCAAGAAAGAGACACGGAGTCTGAAGATTTGCAATGTGCCAGTGCTTTATATTCACAGTGAAAGACAGAAATGATTATACATATTTACAAATTTAACAAGAAAAACAGACATCTAAATGGCCATATAAAAACAAATATGTGCAATACTAGGAAAGGAAAAAATAAATAAATAAATAAACAAAACCAAAGTTAATTAATCCCACTGTTAACTAAACCCACACCATTCAGTCCTTTGACCCCAAGCTGGGGTAAACAAATCCCAACACAAGCTGGCTTTGGGTAAGGTGCTTGATGAGGTATAGGTCCAAGATGGGAAATCAGAGATCAGGATGAGACAGAAAGTGTTCTCAGGCTACAAGGAGCCTCCTACCATCCTGACAGGAGAGGGGAAATCTTCACACATACAAGTGTAATCTTTTCTTATGGCTCTAGGCCTGGACATTTAGCTCGCCATCTTCTGGACTGTATAAATAAACAGGACCAATAAACATTGAAATACAATTCAATCATTCTAATGTGTACACAATCTGACTAGCGCACTCTGCACCGTCATATTCAATAAATATCAAGTTCAGTATCAATCCAATCAATATGCAATTTAAGAAAATTAACCAAACATTAACATTCAAAGCACTTCATTATTCAACCCAGTGTGGGTTCATTCAGTCCCACACAGCCAAGCATATTGCTAATCGCTACGTCAAAACAACACTCACCAGATCCGCCGTTTGTTCTACATATAACTGCCATCTCTCCTGGCTAGTCTGGTGGTAATCAGCTCCTGTGGTGTCATTATAGTTAGACGATTTTTGTACAAAATAAAATAAGGCGAAGAATATAAAGAACAACGCTCGACAAACCTGTAGCTCTGCTCCCCTCAACGCATCCTAGTGTTCAAACTTCCTGCTCCAATTAATATAGCCAGCCGATAGGCTGCAATACTACACGTGACCTTGGAAACTGAGCAGTGATTGGCTGCTTCATAGTCTCGTGAGAGCGACACTATTATCAGGATTATCATGTGATTTGATAAAGAGTTGGAGAAACCGGAGAAAATTAGTAGATGAAAGCTAGAAATTTACACCCGGGTTACACTTGAGACAGATTTTATTTGTAATACAGCACCTCATGTCATCGCAGCATATTTGTTGTAAACAAACAGCTTTATGAGACTTTTTATGAGTGTCCACTGGGAGCGCAGTGGTGGCTCATTTCTGTAGGTTTATAGCAGAAATGTTTTGTGAAAGTGGCTGACAACTCTCACAGGACGGGTAAGAGGGTCATAGAGCTACATCTGACTTGTGTGACAAAGAAAATAAGATTGTCAACATCAAAGAAAGCATTGGAATGGAAATAGTAGAATCTAGAAGGTTGCTCAATGACAACCTGTGTAAATAGAGGCAATAAAAGCATTTCTCTTGGTAATTAAATGCGACAAGACAGCGAGCTAACTTGCAATTTGCTATACAAAGTGATTGACTTCATCAGCCTTATTCTCTGAACACCACGAGACTGCTACTGTAACACATGAGCAGCAAGCTGCAGCATGTTAGCTATCGGCATCGAATCTGAGAGGATTAGGAGAAGCTCCTGTTACCGAGATGTGGAGAAGGTTTGTGTAATTAGATGTAATCTTGTTTCCCACTGCTTGAAAACGGCATATGGGAAGGAAATGATTGTTTCAGGTATTAGTCAAATCCTCAGGTGTTGGAAAGAAGCCTAGGTGTTGTTAACAACAACAAAACAAAGAACTTAGTGTACACTTAGTATACTGTCTGTGACAAGATCTAAGAAAAAAAAAAAAAAAAGATTTGTTTTGGGCTTTGATCCTAATGTTCCTTTTTAGCTCTAACAAGGTTGGTCATTAATAAGCAACATTCTGTTCTGGTTATTTGTTTTAAATTAAAGAAAAACATCCATACAAACACACATGTGAATAACAGGGGTTTTTCTATCTGAACCCAGGTACCAGAACGAGTATTCTGAAACATTTAAGTCTCTTTCCTGATGTCTTGTAATGACATTCACAGTGAAAGAGAGACTGTATAGGCTGCATAACTCCTCCTTTACACTGATTTCCATTTAGGCAAGAGGAGGAAACACTAAAGTGTTATATTCATGAACAAGGAGAAATGTTTTTCTGTGCATTTTGACAATATGCAGTTCTAGTACTCCAAAATTTCAGAGAAATTAAGATTATGCATGGCATGACAACTTGACTGATACCAAAGTTTCCAGGTATGACCAAAAAAAAAGAAAAATCTATAACATGAACTAATTTTCTTTGAAAAAGAAAAGCAACAATTATTGACAAAGAAAATGTATGTAATTTATTGATAATTACACTTATGTGTTCTATACTAGTAGTTCTTGGTGGTTAGATCTCTTTTTATTGACAGCTTTTTTTTTTTTTTTTTTTTTACTAAGTTGCTTATTCAAGCAATATTCATGAGGCTGACAACAGCAACAACAATCGGTAAGCATTTTTGAACACACGATGTTGATGCAAAATACCTGAAAGAAAAAAGTGCAACTACCATTCAGTTTTTTTAAACTCAAGTTTATTAAATCCTTCAATAAAACTATAATCAATGCCATTATAGAAAAAAAAAACTCTGTTTAAAGAGAATTTCAGTGTCAACTTCTATGCTGGGTGTCATCTTGGAATACAGGAAGTTACATTGTAAAGACTGAGACTTCTTGATCCCTTTAAAACTCAAACATATTTTAATTAATACCAACTAAATATAGCAGTAGTATCCAAGTAAACCTTTCTAGTGTGCACAGTATCATCCTATTTCTGCCACGCTGCTTTTTATAGACTAACACTGGGGGGAAAGTAAAGCTGTTTTCTCAGACTTTTGGCTTGGGTATCAAGCCTACCACCTGTAAAACAGCAAACAACAACTTTAAGCAAACTGTTCTCCAAAAACATATAATCTGTGAGAGCAAGATACAAGTTGATTAAGTAGTGTAGCTGGATGTTTCATATCAGATGTATGTTTAGAAATAATAATAATAAAATCTTTCTGTTTGGACAAAATATCTGTTCCTGTCAAGAAAAACAAAGATGACCTCATTCAAAATCTCCATTGCTGATAACATTTTATTGCATTTTAAGCACATTTTAATGAAGTATTGCACAGATAATCAATATTGGCAAATGCAACTTTAATGTTTGACTGGCATCAGAGACTAAATAAATCCTGAGTGGCATATCAGTGGTAATTACACCCAAACAGCTGCTCATAAATGTATTAGATGTGATGTTCAAGTCCAGGTTTACTTTTGTTTTATTAAACTCACGCAGAAGGCCATCTCTGCTTTAAGTGTATCTGAACTTGTCTTTAGCATCTGAAAAACACACACCTGGCCCCCGTAAAATCCCACTGACTCCTCATTAGGTCAACGCATTCACTACATCTTTTTGTCTCGCAAACAGTGGCGCGCACACACACACACACACACACGCAGGCACACTGCGTAAGCCAAAATTAAAGTAAAATTTTAAAGCTTTAAAAGGTCAATAAAATCAGAAGTTGGAAAGCATTTTTTGGATTGATTTTACTATTGATTGAAAGTGGCTAGCACTTGACCTACACCTTCGCCTCGAATAAGGCCCAATTCTGGCTCTACCTACGATGTCGTCTTTTAAAAGCACAAGAGTAGGTTTTCTGCGGAGTGTAAGACTGAAAGCTGAAGGCTGCCAGTAACTTGATTTTTTTCAAATGTGCTCAAAAAATAAAAAAGCTGACAGATTGGAGTTTAATCACACTGCCAGACTGGAAGTGCAGAATAGCAAGAATGTGTGAAAAGAGCCCAGACTTGGCAATATATTCTACTGTGAAGCACACCAAGTATGCTGATTGTGAGGGGAAGAAAATCAAATTACAGTATGCAAATTAGATTAAAAGTATGTAATTTATTTAGAGTAAGGGAGCTGATGAATTAGCTTAAAGACGCATTTGTGCAACTGTTTACTGTTCTGAATTGAAAATTTCCAGGGATTTGTTCTATAACTAGTCCTTGCACAAGCTCTATTTGTTAGGATCCTCCATCAAAAACCTTTTGACAGTCATGTTTACACACACTCCATCCACAGATTTTGGACCAGATGGAGGACAGCTCCTCCTGGCACCCCGTCTTACAAACAATCCCTGAAATCCACAAACAGGACATGGAATCCAGTCTAATGAATTGCTGCTGCCAGTTGCATTTCGACACTGATGTGAGCTGTCTACCGAGTATGTGATTACACTACACCGAGCTGACACACAGAGAGACTTTTCCACATAATGTTGGTCATACCTTTTATGATTTTCAGTTTAATTTAAAAAGCCTAGATTGAGAGTTATGGTTTTCCAGTTAATCTGTAAACTCGTGTAAATGTCCTTCCCAAATGATTTCGACAGTACATAAATGATGAGGCCAACTTAGATATGATTTCATACTTTGCTTCAAATCCATCTTTTTTTTTTTTTACACATTGTCTATACTTTGGTCCTTACACCACACTACACTTGTGTATTCGGATACACTGGCATGTATTTGACGTATCTGGATATGCTGCCTTAGGTAAATAACACTCTTGCAGTGTCAAAATGTCAGATGCCCAGAAAACCAAGTAAGATCACCTAAGTAAGATTACTAGTTGTTTGGCAGTCATTGTAGACTGTGGGTGTCGAAGTAACCATTCCACCCTCAGTCTTTGCATGTAACCCCTCTGACTAGGGTTACTTGAGTAGTAGCATTCCAACAGATCCATGTTTTCGTCTCTCGCCCATTTCCGTCTTGTTCCAGTAGCCCATTTTTCATCAAGGTGCTCTGGTTCCCCAGCACCTGACGCAGACCTTGTTTGGCCGGGCGACGTCTGAGCCGGCATGTTATGCGTATCAATGTCTCTCATGGTATGAGGTAGGCTATATAGCTCCAAGGGTCTTGCCTAAGGACCCACACTGCATAGCTCAATTGCACAATTGTAACTCGCCCCAGCCCGGATTCGAACCCCGGTCTCCCGGGTGGTAGACTGGTGTCTACCCACTGAGCTATACAGTCAGCTTGATAAAAGCTGACTGTATAGCTTGCATATATATATATATATATATATATATATATATATATATATATATATATATATATATATATATATATATATATATATATATATATATATATATATATATATATATATATATATATATATATATATATATATATATATATATATATATATATATATATGAGATATTGTTTTTATCATTAACATTCAACAGAATCAACTTCAACAACAGAAAGATGCACAAACAAGGTATGTACTGGCTGTTTTATTATCATTTTTCATTTAAATATCATCTACTTGATCACTCTGCCTCATCTGCATTTGGGTCCAACTCCACCTCAACATAAAAAGCATGTTCACCTCTGCAGTGTGGCTAAAAAAAGCATCTCCAGAGCAGTGTGGTACAAAATTCCCCCACATCAACGTAAGCACAGCAGACATTTGACGGTTATTGTCGAGGATGGAACAATCAGCTGTTGGGTTTAGCGACCATTTACTTTACAGATCTGAAAATATCAGAGTGTGGTACAAAAGCAAAAACACAGCAATATAGCCCACAAAAGTAATAAATGTATAGTGTGTCGTTCTATACCCCTCATTCACTTGTCACAATAGAGAAAAATGAAACCTTACTGAGTTAAGACTGTAAAAGTACAGCCAGTTTAGAGCAGATGTGAAAAATTCGACCCAAACATGAAACATTTGTTTAAAAGTATTTCAGGAGTAATTGAATTTTTTATTTTAAGGGAAGATTTTAGCTAAAAAAAAAAAACATCCTGATAACATGTGCTTTCAGAATAAACAATATAGATGTTAAGATAAGAAAGTGTGAGAGCAGGTTTAGGTTTTGGAAAGTACCTGCAATCTGAAATAATTAATATTGTGTGTATTGCTAAGAGATCATTTCACAAGAGTCTTTTTTTTTTAGTTACAATAATCTTTAAATCCCTTTTTGACCATCGCAAAACGGTATTCAGAGGCACTGATTTCTCAAATGGGATTGTTTTTATATGAAAAACCTAAAAGAAGCATGAAACTAAGGTACAATTGCCAGACTAGTACTAATCCTGCAAAAGAAAGACGAATCCTGGAGCATCAAAACACACATATCTCTGCAAAGTGCCTTGATTGGTAATTAAAATAGCTCAAGACAGGCAGCAGATTACAGAGCTGGCAGAGCTGCTGCTTTTAGACATTTGTGAAGACACTGGGGTATGATTGTGGATTTGCCACTAAGACTTCCCATCTGACTTTACAGATATTCTTCCAAATGTCCTTGATATCTCTCTCTCTCTCTCTCCAAGTCCTTCCAGCTTCCCGTCTCTCTGTAGACGAGATATTTCTGTCACATGTCCTCATTAAATCATAGACCAGCTAGATTTTTTTTATTTTGAGAAAATGCCTTCAAAGGAAACCTATGCACACAGAGACAGTGACAGGCGCACACACTTTTGTTACTGAGCGCACACACTACCCACTTAGTGCACACAGAGGGTTTACTTAATCTCTTGTTAATGAAAAGAACATGGCAAAGTCCAGCCTATACAAATCCCCCGAGAAATTAATGTTATTTGAACAAAAAGCCGATTTAACAATCACACTGAATTTCCTCATCAATATCCCATAAAAGTCACTCTCATTATGACGAATGATTTTTGTTTGTGTACAAACTCAATAAAGCAGAACCGAGGATGAAACAACCTGCGTTTCCAGTTTGTCGAAAGTCCAATAAAAACACCACGAATGTCTTTTCCTCGAGATCATCAACAGTAATTATGTATGATTAACCGCCGCGAAACTCAGACAGGCGCTGAGAGGAGGCTTATGGATGGGGAACGGAGTCGGAGCAACAGATGGGCCATGTTGTCAGGACAAATGGTCCAATTCCTCAGCAGTGTTAACAAATTTGATGGTGCTGGAGCAAGATGGTGGTCGTTAGAATCAGATTGACTGGTGGAGATGGGGGAAGGGCAGGGCAAGTGCTCTGTATGAAACTCACATTCAGAAATCTGGATGGATGTGCCGATTTCTCCATGTAGTGTTGAAGTTTAATTTTTTCAGACTAAAAAGCAGCAGATTTGATCCTTTCCACTGTATTTATTAAGTTTCAGCGCAGTCACATTGAACCAGGACCAGTGACGCCGAGCTGTGGGTAAGAACCTTGTATCAATGTTACAAGGTGGGTAAGACCTTGTACCCTCCTTTCTGACTTCAGAAAGGTGAAAATGAAAACTTTGGATGTTTAAATCTGTGGTCAGATTAAAACTAGGAATGCAGCATAATATTAGCTGGTAACCAAAATTAAATCATTCGTAGCATGGTTGAGTAGAGGCACGCAGGTCAGAATTGTAAAAATTTAAATAAGTTTCTGATGAACACGCACCATATTTAAGTGCTACCAGGTTTCCCTAGCAAAAAGATTTTACTCCAAGATGTATCAGTGTTACCCACAAGCCATCTCTGATTTAAAATGTTACATGTTTAGACTGTTCAAAACTGATCAAAATCATTCCAAACCAAACACAAGATCAGTTTTAATAACCTTTTAGATTTTTATTCCTAATCTTTATGATAGCTTTGAATAAAATAAAACATTTGTCTGTTTTCTTTTTGTTAAATTAGCTTTACTGACGTTTTTGCACGTCAAAAGCACGTTTCACGCAAGAACCTCCACGGTCCAAATTACAATAAGTTATGAGTGAACATACACAAAGTCAGTAATCAGTAAATTGATATTTGGCGGGCACTTAGTAATTATTTGTCATATAATTTAGATATGTGATCCAAGATATTGTTTTCTATTTTTATTTGTACCGACATGCGTCATATAGCCAAATTGGGAGAAGTACAGCAAATCCGCTCACAAACCAAAAATGTTTACATTTTTATATCTTGTAAATCATCTTAATCACAAAGGCTGATGAATAAAACTTATCGTGCACTAATTTTAAAGGCCTTTCTTGGAAAAACTTGTAAACATGCACATACATCTTTTTTTTTTTTACCCTTAACATTTTGACAGATGAAGCCTAAATTAAATTATTTTGAATGAAAAATACTAACTATGCAGTAGTATACATCTGAAGCCTCACACTATGCAATTCAAAGTAATGGTACAATATATCTCTGGAGACAATTTCAATTTACAAAAAAAAAAAACAAAACAAAAAAAAACAACAAAGCAAGAGAAAAAACACTTTTTTTTAGTTCACACTTTAAAAAATTTACTTAGTTGATATAAAAAACTATTTTCATGTGGATCTGTTGTTGAGCATGACATGACCAAAACATTAAATAAAAAACAAAAACGAGGAAAACAGATTTAAAAAAATAAAGGGTGTGTGTGAAATACAAAATGTAAAACATGGAATCATTTTGAAAAGTGGAAGGTAAACAAGCAGAGAAAAACAAAACAGAATGACAAAAAAAAAAAACATAAAAATGAAAATAAGAGTCAATGTGTCACAATGTTTATTTCTGGAAAAACAAACGGTAGAAGAGAGCCTAGCAAAGTCTGGCTAACCTTCTGCCGCTCCCTCTCCTCCCTCCTCCCCGCCCCACCGCGTTCCCACCAAGGAGAATAAAATGCTTAAATCTCATCTGTGGGATGACCTTGACTGGCTGGGAGCTGAATTAAATTTCTGCGAAGAAGAGCGAGGTATTCAAGTGGCAAGAGTGAAAAGGATCATGTAAGGCATGATTGGAAAATTCAAAGCATCACTCGAAGGGCGCCGATACATAACGGATCACAACCGCCTTGACTGACGGCACCACAGCAAATGTCACTCCTTATCTCTCAGGGTAATTCTACTGGATGCTTTATTGCATTTGCCGTATGCATGAAAAACAACAAGAAACTTAAAAAGGATCCAAATCAAAAACACTGGGCATTAAATCTTGGTATAATGTCACAGCTCTTATAGAATGTCAGTATTGAGAGACTTTTTTTAATATAATTTATCTGCAATGCAAATGTTGAGGTTACTGAGATGATGATTTACGGAAGACAGTTTCTGGGCCCTGAGTTATCTCCATCAATAACCCGACTCTTACAAGATAAAGCTTTCCTATATTTAATAAATTATATTTCTATTGAATTATACTCTTCTACACCTGCTGTTTTGCTGAACAAGTGGAAAAAAACAAGCACCCGTGCCCCACTGATATAAGTACCGTACTTCTTTTGTGTGCATGTGTGGGGAGGATTTATTTAAAGTCTGTCTGTCAGCACATGAGCAGAACTGCCTACAATTTTCCTTTGAGGATGTCACATATAGCATTAAGTATTTTAGACTGTAGATAAATGGTGAAGCAATCATATTTTATATTAAATTCTTTACGTCTTGCTGTATTTCATTCTTTTTGTCTTTCAGTCAGTTATTCTGAGATTATTCATGCCTCTGATTCCCAAAGTCGTCATGCTTTACAGCTTATGAAAGCCTTCAATCATCATTAGGGTAGTGTGTGGGAAATATTAGGAAGCTGGAGAACATTTTTGTCCTCACAGTGAAAAGTTTTGAAGCAGGAACAAAAAAAGGGGGGCAATTGTAAGGATTAAAGTGAAATTAACTAGGAGAAATTGTAATGACTAAATGACTTGGTCGGAGTATTTCTAGAGCTGGAGCTCTTGTGGAGAGTTCCCAGAATGCAGTGGTCAGTATCTATTAAAGGGGCTCAAAAAGGAACAACTATTAACCAGCAACTGAGTTACGATCAGATAAGTTCAACAATTCCTGCGACGTCAGGCCTGGTGCGATCCGAGCCGACAGAAAACCTATTGTAGCTCAAATTGCTAAAGTATCCTAATGCAAGTTCTGATATAAAAATGACAGACTACACACTGTATCGAGATTTGTTGCAAATGGGGCTTTATAGCCTCAGACTAATTAAGTTGGAAATGAAATTCCCTAATGGCCAACAGAAATTGTCTATAGATTGTGTGTGAAAGCGGGCTGCAGACGGGGCGGAACGGGGAAACCTCATCAAGTTCCTGGGAGGATGGGGACGTCTGCAGCCAGAAGGTTACAGAGATCCCCCCCCAAAAAAAAGACTACAGAACCGTCGAGCCAACACAGAGTTGAAAAACAGCGCGGGCCACAGGGTGGGAAAAAGGCCAAAACCCAGAGGGTCCACAGTACATGCTTAATTATATGTTTTTAAATTGATATAAAAACATATTCATTATCTAGACGCATAAAAAAGAAAGGGGGAAGCCGAATTCAAATACAGTAAATGTGTTATCAAGCTTTATGGACAGTAAATGTCTTTTCTCCTGAAAGCACAACACGATGTGTGCAGAAGTGGGAGAGGAAAACAACGCCTACTCTGTAGATGGATACTTGTTCTCATTCTCTATATATTGTGCACCAAAAATGTTTTACACATTGCAATTTGTCTGTGCAATACATATGCACAGACAAATGTATTGCAGTGTAAGTGAGATGGTTCAGAGAAGCAAAGAGGTGGCTCAAAGTACTGCTGCTGTAGATTAACATTATGTAAGCTACAGTCACATTAAAATTTCATTATGTTCCTGACACTAGAAATGTATGAAGGTAATAATCCTAATTCTTCTCCAACAGACTAGTTATGATCTCGATGGTACAGAAGTCAGTAGGCACTGGGCTAGGAAAATGTCCCTCATTTTTGTGGTTTGTGCTGCAAAAACAATTTTTTTTTGTATAAGGTTTTTGACTAAGGAAGCTTAATGAAGGACTTTATGAATAGATTTATGTTTGGTGCAAAACTAGAAAGTACAGACTCATCCGATGACTGAGAATACTACTGAAGAGTCTATTCACCAAGTGAAAAACATTATACAGATTAATCAAAGACTGATTTTTTAACACTTTTATTTCTCTTAGTCATTATGATTTTCTGCTAACAGCTAAATGAAAACATTTAAAAATAGAATATTATATCAGATCAATAAAAAAAAAAATACTTTTAAAACATGGGCTTAAAAAAGTGAGTTTAATACCAGCTGGAAGTTTGTTATTTTCAAAAGGTACTTTTAATCTAAAAAACAAAACTCATCTGGGCATATATTCTGATTTATCGAATATGACTAAATCCAAGAATTTGTTTTCAGAATTGCTGTTTACATTTTATTTAAAAAGTACAAGATCCAAAAAAAAAAAAAAAAAAAAAATCTCAATGATAAACTAAGAATAATAAGTCATATCAATGAAATGGAAAATGGCGGTTTTTATAATTTAATCTTAGGGGGCAACGACAAAACACAACGTTAAAAAGAGAAGGCTGAGCTCGGGGCTACAAATAACAACCGGCCTCTGATTTCGTCTCCCAAAAACGCTGTTTTTCTAGGTGAACTAAAAGTGCCTCCTTCTTCTTTGGATGTAATTCAATTTTAATCCGATGTTCCAATCAAGTCTCCAAATATAAAAATACCAAAAACAAAAAACAAACTCTAAGAAACAGAGGCCTGTGAGGATGTAGCCCTGTGCGCCATCCGTTCCCAAATTAAACTCTACGTGCGTGGTGGTATCTTTATCTCGAAGAGCTGTAATTGCAGGTGCAGGGAAAAATCTGTGAAGAATGTAAATGAATTGCTGTTTCTCCGACTTCACACTGGCTCTCACGCCGTTGTTATTAGCTTCTGCAGCTGTTAATTAATTGACAGAGCATCCTGCTGGCATGCAGGTTGACGCTTTCTGTTAGGCTGACTGCGTTTTTAATCAGGACTAATTATCCATGTGTGTGTTTGGGTTGTTTAATGGTTAAACATCAGGGTAGGTTAGTCTACGAACAGGTCCAGAATAGTGCACCCATGCCTAAGCATTGGTGTGATACAGGAAGGCAACATTTGTTGCCACATATAAACTTTTCCCAATTTTGAGATAGTAAGCCCATGATCTGTTTTTACTGGGTTGTATGAAACAAACCAACAGAAAGTATTGCACAATTTGGAAGTGGATAAGAAAAGGATATGTTGTTTTTGAAATGTTCTACAAAAAAAGAAAGGATGGAATGATTTGTATTCAGGGCTGCATGGAGTTGCAGCTGTTGGCTTCGATTCTTTGCAGCAAGAGGATCCTGGCTTTAAATCCTGGCCTAAGGTCTGCATGAGTTTTCCATCTTTTTCTCATGCACATGTGGGTTCTTCTCTGGGTACTCCAGCTTCCTAACACAGGCTAAAAATATGACTTTTAGCTGAATTAGTCTCTCCAAATTGCCCTTAGGCATATGTGTGTGTGTGTACATTGTTGTTTGTCCTGCATGTTGCTGTGATGACACGTGATAGACTGTCAAACTGTTCGTGCTGTGCTCGGTGTCTTGTCCTATAACCGCTGCAGATAGACAGTAGCATCACTTATCCGTGAGAGGATTAGCAACTTTAGACACTGGACGGATGGATTTGTGCTCACATTCCTGAGTCAATACTTTAGAAAACTGCTTTTTTTCCTGCAACGACTGTACTACGTTTATAGGATCTGGGGGTATCTCTCTTGTTGTTGCACTTCTACAGAAGTCTCAATGGCAAAATAACTTAAGCTCAGCCGCACTGGGTCGGGTTTAGGGAAATTGACAAGCACTTTAAACCGGTTTTGTATGTTGTTTAAAATAATTTTGTCAATAAAATCTTGAATAATTTATTTGTGGATTACTTGATTCTACTTTGTTTTTGTTCATTTAACTGACTTGCTACATTTCCAACTTATCTCCTCTCAAAAATATCTTGGAATATGATTTAGTGCTTTGCATTGTCCAAACTGAATTACCTAGAAAAAACAAAAACCAACAACAACAAAAAAACGCAGTCCAGCGTCTTTTTGAAGCTAAACCAAAGTGAACAGCTGTCTCTCTGTAGATGTGCCTGGTAGAACTATACCACCTTGAAAAGATTTGATGCTATTATTGATTCTGAAAAGTAATGATCAACGGCGCATGAATAGAAATGCAACACATTCTCCTTCTTTAAATAAAAATTTAATAAATATTTTCCTCTAAAACTTTAAAATTATGCACCACTTTCTGTTGTTCTACCTCATGAAAATGAACATTACAAAATGTGTAAAAATCAAATTTTTTCTAGGTAATGTAGGTAGACGATACAATTTGATAAGTGACATCACTTGGTTGCTGCAACGTTGTACAGTTTGTAGTTTGGTCAGATTTTGCTTTTCCTAATAAAAGTTTCTATTAATGTTCTTTTGTGATCATTTCACAATGTTAACATACACACCATACATCGAATTGTAAATTGTGATGTAAAGCCTATTTTGTAAATTCTAAAAGTAAAAACAATCAAAAGAACACTTTGCATTTTCTACTTTCATGTACTGCTGTTGCAAATGAACAACACTATTCTCGGTTCTACTTTTCTTGGTGTCTGATAACCAACGTTTCCTGGAACAGTGTTCAAACAATCTGTTTCTCATCTTCGCCTTCGAGTTAAGCTGCTGGTGCAGTTCCCCTTCGTTAAACGTGATGAGCCGGATGAGATTTCTCTCTGTCATTTTGCAGCAGAATCGCACGAGGAGGCAAACGCACTTTTTTTTTATTCCAAATAGGCACATGGGCCAAAAAACAAAAGACTTTTGAATCTAAATGGGTAACTAAATGCGCTAGAAAGGCTTTTTATTTTATTTTATTTTATTTTATTTTAAACAGCCATCAAAGCGGATACACATTTCAGGACAGAATTTTCTGAGTTAGCAGACATCTGCTGCATGTCTGTCTGTAATTGTCTAGTGGCTGAACAAGCAGAGGACATTTATCACCCTGTCTTCTCTTCAGGCAGACAGATGACATCTCCTCCAACACCTTCACCCACACCTCCCCGGATCTTCTCTGTTGCCTTCATATAACAGCTTCTCTTGTGTTCACCTCCTCTCCACGGCTCCTTCGCTGTTGGTTCTCCTTCGTGTCACACCCATTTTCCGCTATTTATAATCTGCTCTCCTCAGCTCTTTTTCTGCAGGTCTCTCCAGTCTTTTGTTCCCCCACTATTGGAAGTCTCCTGTCCGTTAGTTTCTTCCCAGCTCTCCAACAATCACCTAACCACTTTCTTTTTTGCCCCTTCCCACGTTTCGCTGCAGCTTCAAGCCTTAACAAGCTATTTATCCAACTGAGTTTCGCTGACTTTTTAGGGGGATCTCGCGACAAAAACTGTTATCTAAATTTATAAATCAAAGCTAATAATCTGCTTACTAGGAAAACTTACTGTGCTATTTTTTCTGTAGCTCATTACTTCACTGGCAGATAGCAGAAATAAACTAATTAGCAACATTAAAGGTGGTAAAAAAAAAAAAAGCATTTCCACACACTAAATTTGAATAAATTCACAAAGCCAAAAAGTACACACAAATACCTTAAAATATATTAAATGTTGACTTTTTAAAACACACAATCTATTATTGTTTAAAACTTTTGTGACACTAATTAAATGTATTAGTGTAGTAACTTTTCTTAGTTCTGTTTTCCCTGATTGCTTTTCACAGTTGACACTAGAGACACACAACTCATTTTACTAGCCCAGCAGGAAGTCCTGCAACCCCATTACACATAACAAATGTGTTTTCATCATTTAAGAAAGGTAGTTTGAGCAAGGAACTCTTTAAATGTAATAAAAAAAGGAGTTATATTTCACTTTTATTGGTAGAAAGGAGGAACATTTTAGTGAAGTTTGTGACAAAAAACAAAGTATGGTTGCCACTCTTCAGCCTTTCCTTCATTACTGAGGTACTGGTGTTATTTCACAGTTTGGCGACTCCCTGTTTCATTTATCACTAAGGATGTTTCTAAATGTTTCTGTTTGAAGCAGTGTGTGAATCTACTCCTAAACCCAGATTATATAGGGTGTGATGTTGGAGTGTATATTTTTATTTTCTTTTTTGCTGCATGATATCTAGGGGCAATGCTGATTTTCTGATCGTGCAATGCAGGGATGAGTTTAGGTCACAGAACGTGAAGAATAGGAATTTGTTTTGCTTGTACAAGACCTAAATATATAAATATCATGAGGGATGAGAGTTCCTCACCTTGTTCTCCTTCGCTGTGCCTCTAAGGTGTCCAACAATTTCAAACAGCTGAGTTTTTGTCTAACTCACATTAAAATATCAATCTCAGGTGAGCACAGCTACAGTATATTGATACAACAATTCTGAAAATTACGAAGTTTGCCTTTTTTGGAAAAAAAAAAAGAAGTCACTATTAGAAAATAGTCCAATGCAGAACCATGTACAACAAGCAATCAATAATATCCATCCATCCAATTTTGTTCACACTCACTTAATGACTGCTGAGGGTCATTCTGAGACCGAGGGACGGAGCGCAGCCCAAGTTGTCGATACATGACAGGGTCAAAATATTTCAGCTTCAACGTTCCCTTAATGTCTTTTCCCCTTAAAAACAAATTACAGCAAAATTACTATAAAAGGTGACTTTTTTTTGGCCAAGGGATATTAAGATAACATATTAGCATCTCAATAAAGACTGTAATTATAGAAAAAAATATGAGGGTTTTGCCCCAATGTATAGGAATTATAATTGGCATAAAAGTGTGAGGTTTCAGCCAGTTTCTGGGCCTGAATACGTAGAATATTTATGTCAGACTTAATAACCTAAGGCTAATGGCTGGCTGGATGACATTACACCAGGACATGTTTTACATTTTATAACTCTTTTTTCATGCTTTATTTGGAAACGCCTCCTATAGAGCAACCAGCAAAGAGAAATAGGAGATTTATGAAAAACATATTAGACACTATTGCAAAAGAGATTCATAAATTTTAAAAAAGCTTCAATCAGGATTTTTGTCCATTGTGGCAATGCAGTTATGTTAGCAGAATTAGAAAATCTAATATTGGGTGTACTTATTAATTTGCAGATTTATGTTAAACGTGGGACACAATTAAAATTGATTCTTTATGCAGATTTTTTCCTGTTTTTTTTTTCAATTCTTCCACATTAAAAAATTCTGAAAAGCTTCAACTGGAATCCTTTTACAACCTTAAATTGTTACGTGTAAGCATTTCTGTTTACAAAAGTCTGAATGACCACAAATCAATAGTTTCATGAGGTGAAAATCCTCGTTCAAGGCTGCTGACAAACATTTAATTTAAGCTCTCACACTGGACTGTGATTTCTGCTTAAAAAATGAAACAACTAAATTAAAAAGAACAGTCCAAGTAAACAGAAAAAGAGGTAAACACATTCATTTTTTAGTTTCAGGTAGAGATGGGCTGGCATGCGGTTTTGTATTGATTTAGAAAAAGTGGTAACACTTTATTTGAAGGGAGTGAATAAGACTGTCATGACACTGTCATAAACACGACATAACACCTGTCATGAACATGAATAAGCCTTCATGAATATTTATGACTGTTGTCATAAAGCGTCATTCGGTAATTTATGACACTTTTAATACAAAGTTGACATTATTCAAAATGTCTTTGTTATGACAACTTGACATTAACCAAGAAATCATCACTGTTTAAACTTTACCTTTAATAACATAAAGATACCTAATTTTTAAAGTGCAATCAGTAATTATTTTATAACAAATTTAGATCAGTAATGATTTCTTGGTTAATGTCAAGTGGTCATAAGACATTTTGAATAATGTCAACTTTGTATTAAAAGTGTCATAATTTACCGAATGACGCTTTATGACAACAGTCATAAATATTCATGAAGGCTTATTCATGTTCATGACAGGTGTTATGTCATGTTAATGACAGTGTCATGACAGTCTTATTCACCCCCCTTCAAATAAAGTGTTACCGAAAAAGTTAATATGAGTGGCAATCCTTTAGTTTCCCAATAGAGGTCTGTTCTCATCTCAGAAATATTTTCAATCAGCAACATTTGTCTTCCTTATAAACCCAGAAAAACATGTGAGTCTTCTTCTAGCCATGAGTGGGGGGGAGGGGTTGCTGCCATGGTTTACACTCCGTACAAGCAGAGTGCTATAAAATCGACACATTCTTTATTTTCGCATTTCTCTCGACAGTTTTGCAATTAACCGTATTTATACTCTAAACGCACTAAACCAAAGGCAACCGTGGTGAAATATTTATAACCGAGCGCGCCGTCAGGAATTAAGGACGTAATTCACCGCTGCACCTTGGCAGGGCGGGCGGCGTTTATTCCGAGGTGTTGGAGTTGTGTGTGAAGGTTCCTCGCAGGTCAGGACCGCCACCGTATAATTTCTGCCACGTCTTTTTCAGCTCATCTTCAACACGTTCCCCTTCTTTTCTGTGCTGCTCTCTCTTTTCCCGAAGCGAAACTTTGTTGAGTGCTTAGCATTAAAGTGACAGGCCCTAATAGAATAAATAAGGCGTCTATTTTTACCTGGCTTCTGGCAGGATGATTGTTACGCCGCACACCGGCACGCAAAGCTGTACAGGAGGTTGGTTAAGAGCTGACACCTGGCTCAGCGGGGAAGGGCACTGAGGGGGCGGAAGGAGGCCATGCTGATTTAGTTAATATAAGTAGCAGAGTACAACAACAAAACTGGGAGCTTCGACTCTGAGAGGCATTGCTGACTGCTCTGTTTCCTTCAAACTTTTTTTTTGCTTGTTGAACAATGCGTATCAGCATTGTTTTCTTTTCTTTTCTCTGACATTTAACAATTAGGCGAGCTTTATAATGTCGCTTTCTGCTCGAGAGTAACGTTCCAGTTTTAACTCCTGCTGGAGCGTTCTGACATATCTCCAAAGTATTTGGAGCTGCTCTGAGGCGAGCGTGGTCCCCGCAAATGTTCAACGACAAGCCACTCGGTAAGCGTGAGAAGAGCCAAAGTAAATTAGGCTAATCGTATTCACATCCAAAGAGTTTGGAAAACTGAGCTGCGCTATTAAGTGGTATTTTTGAGAAGTCTGGAGACATTTCTTGGTAGACGTTTATCTACCCACACAGCCCTTAATGACTTTTCTCTATTTTACAAGTGAGAAAATTACCCTTTCAAAACTTTAAGTACTATGTCTATTATCACCCTGTTGCTTATTTGCCTTTATTTTCAATAGTGTAGGAAGACGCAATTAAAAAAAGGCAAAAATCTGACTTTTATTTCACATACTCACAGCAGTTAAACATTAAATTAAATATTTATACTTTGGAAGAGAAAAAAATACGTAGAAGGTGTACGTCTGTATATGTACATCAGTTGTTCCATGTCTACGGTGGCCCATAGCTGAGTATTTTTTTAAAGCCCTGTTTGTCAAGAAAAAAAAAACAAAAAAAAAACAGAAATCCACATATTTAACAGACGTAAAACTTTGTCTACGTAATTGTGCTCGACGTAGTGGGGAAGAGCGCTCCCCTCCCAAACACAAAATGGTTCGGCTGTTGCCACGACTTCTGACTTTAAGTTCATTGAACAGCTCTAGTAAAGTATAAAACGCTCCGTGAGCTGCAGGCAGAAAGAGGAAAACATGCAGCCTCAATCCGTCCCTCCGCTCTGGATCAGGCAGCGGCTCCATCACGTTGATATAAACAAACAGTATCAGGTCTGTCACCTGAGGAGCATCCCTCAAACCGCAGGTACAGCCTACCTCTGGTCCGCGCTCCCATTCGCTGTCACCTACAGCGGCTGTTCTGTTGTCTCTCCTATCCTATCTGATCCCTCTGCTGCAATAGAGCTAACAGAATTTGCACTTTCTGTCAGGCACGTGTGTATTTGGGATCGGAAGTTATAATTAGACCAGATCTGACAGGAAACTTTTGGGAGCCTGGGAAACAATGTTGGCTGCTCCGTTTCGTAAGTTGCTCTGGATTTACATTCGTAGCAGGCGAGTTCTGTGATCAGCACCTGTGGCTGGAGGTGAACAGAGGTGAATAAAATGAATATACCGCTGCAGAGTCTCAACTGCTGAAACAGGAATCGGCCTACGGCATTAGGAGCTCAAATCCAAACACGTCACTCAAGCAGAAGCCTAAAATAACAATGATTTGGACTGCAGCACGTAAAGCCACAACTACCACAATTCAATCATTTAAAAAGTCCCAAAACGTATTTTTAATAAAGCTGTAAGTTAAACTACTTACTAACTTTAGTGAAACACAGCAATAATTTACATTATTTCAGGTTCTTGTTCTGTAGCACAGGAATGAAGAAAATAGTTTAATTTATTTTTTTTAAATACATTATGTTTTCCTGTTTTGTTGATCATGCTGCCTGACATTTATTGGTGTATAAGAGAATCAGAACAACAACCCGGAACTGTAACTCCGGGTCGTCAGAAGACAAGACCGGGTTTTGATGGGAACGCCGTAGTCTCCGAAAGAACCAGAGAGCTTTCCCATCAGATTACAATAACCGGACCTCCAAACAGGAGCTGCCTGCGACAGAAACAACTTTCACATCATGTGCAGTTTCTCAATGTAATAAATTGTCAAAACATGTAGGGAGCAGCAGCGGCTTTCATGCTATTCCTGTCTGATCTCTGGCGTGGTAATTGAGGTCATGTGTCTGACAATAGGAAACTTACATCAAACCCCAGAGCAAAGAACAAAGTGCTATTAATCACCAGGACAAGGCATCATGACCAAAAGTAGACGAGGACACACACACGCACACACACACGCACGCACGCATGCACGCACGCACGCACTCGCGCGCGCACACACACACGCACACACACACACACACACACACACACACACACACGCACACACACACACACACTGCCTCACCGTGGTTAATGAGCTATGGCTGTGTCTACACAAACATGACTTCTACAGGAATTTTAGTGTGTGATTTTCTGACTCATTAGGAAACAACAGATTAAAATTTTTATTTAAATTTACAGAATACAGTTTATTTGTTTTTGTTATTTTTTTGGCCCCTCACCAACCAATAATGATTCTCGCAAACGTCACTTTAAACCATGAATTTAAAATGATTAAATTGAGGTTGACAACCTCAGGTCAAACACATGCATGGTTCAAAGTTGGGAAATCCTCTTTTTCTCGTTATGTTGAAACACAAAAATCGACATGCAGGGCCCACTCCAAAAAGGGACGGGTCACGTCGGTGACCCAATCAGAAAAGAATCAGATGAAGATCAGCCTGGCTTCCTCCTGAATATGGAGGCAGGAAGCCGCAGTCAGGCACATCTTGTATGTGGAGCAAAGGCTGGGGACATGGATCATCAAACTCTCCTGTGAGCTCATTACTCCCTGCAAAAGGGCAAGATATTTCCAAGATGCCGAGAAGAGATTAAGAAAGATGACTCTGATTTCAAGTTTTTGCCAATGGAATCAATTTTGTTTTCCTCAAAACAGACGGTTCTGAGCCAAGCTGAAACATTTATCCACTTTGATTAAGCCACTCCGCATCTTCACAGCTCAGCGTAATCGCTATGCTACCATTTGACAGGACAGAGGGGGATTCTTGACAGATTTCTGCCAAAAATCTTAGACGAGCAGACGCGCAATATCGCACGGACAAAATCCGATGTTTTTCATGTTCTTTTAACATTTGACCGACTAAATACAAAAGATTAAAAACAAATTATTTTTTGTTTATTCCTTTTTTAAAACCTGTTTCAGTTAGCAGGGCGAGAGCACCTACTTTTAACCTACCTCAAATCGAAAGGCTCTAAAGAAAACAGTCCTGTAAATAAATTGCTAGAAACCAAGGAGTGCATGTTTTTCAGCTTGTGTTTTCTCCTCCACCCACACGTCACAATTCAAATGTCCTAGTGCATTCTATACAAAACCCAGATTTGAATATGCTCCTTTTATTTTGAAGGAAACTGTGGCCGTTCCTCTGTTTGGGTAGCGACTTCAGCACCTTTGTGTGTCACAGTTTCGGTTCGTGCTACAGAGGGATTTACAAAGAATGTTTCAACAACGCTTCAACTTCTGTCTAAGCGCTGCACAATGTCATAATCGTAAGACAGGCAGGCACATTATTAACGCTGCAAATGACCTTCTGAAATGCTATATTTGTTATTTCCAGTTCTGAATTCACACTTTGATGCCAGTAATTGTTTAGCCTGGTGAATTGAGCCTCCCTTAGGCGATAGTGTTGTATATGTCAAAAGGAGAATTGAACATGATTATTTTTAATCCTATGTCCAATCATTAATCCCATCATTAATGGTGCTAATCTGTTCATAAGAATATTAATTCCTGAAGTCAAAGGTAAAGTGTCTCTGTTTGTGTAGAACAGACAGCTTGTTGGCAGAGATCATGTCTCTTTCTTTTGACTATTTTTTTTTTCCCGGAAAAAAATAATTACTTACAGTAAGATTTTATGAGGTTTAGTTGTTAGTATTGTATGTTCAACCTTATTGTTCAACTGAAATGACTAGTAATGACAAGCTAATCAGACTCTGTCCAACACAGTTTAGGGACAATTAAGGTTCTTTGAGAACGATAGAGAGAAAACTAAAGTTATATATATATATATATATATATATATATATATATATATATATATATATATATATATAACTGAGAAGGGAACTGTACACTTTTTTTTTTTTTACAATTAGTATGATTATTATTTTTAAACGAGGCTATTAGAATGGGTAGACTTACTCAAGTGTTATTGTGAGCAGTAGAAGATAAGTAGGCGGTTACATAAAGACTCTTTTTAGACAAAGAAAGCTAGAGGAGCAAAAGTGATACAGGACAAATTTATACAGCAAGAAATATGCTGAAACCAAAGAGGTTAAAATGGATACAACTATCTCTGCTCATAAGTGAGTTAGTGTAAAAAAAAAAACCCTCAAAAGAACAACAACCAACAGAAGTATTCATCATATGGCTGACATGTCCTCACAATACAAGGAAAGCTAAGACATTGATTCTTTGATTGCTTGATTGGGGAAAACTTCAAACCCTTTAGCGCCCTTTAGTTTGGCTTCTTCAGTTGTAATAATGCAGAATTTACCTCAAAGCAACACTGATAAGTGACCACGTTGTGGCATGGCTGTTGTGTGCCGCAAACTGTATCTAGAGTAGACAGCACGCCACAAAAACATGTTTTGATCATGTCAGATAAAAGAAGTGCTGACAGGCTTGGAGCTGTCGCCTACTGAACGTAGATAAATCGTTACGTTAAACGAGACACAGCTAACAGAACTTCAAGCATTACAGTAGACAAGAAATGTGGACTCTGATGATTAAAGATAAGTTGTGTGCTTGGCTACGAAGAGTGATCAAGACAAGAGGGTTTTTTTTTTGTTTGGTTTGTCTTTTTAATCTAAAATAGTTGACGTATAAAAAAACTTAAATACATTGTTTGGTAGTAAAAGTTTTATGTCATTCAGAAAAGTTGTTCAGTCACACATACGGTGAATATTGAAAGAGTTCTAGAGGTAATATGGGAGCGAAAACCTCAGTTACCCAAAGGAGCCAAGAGTTTTCAGTAGGTGTAGGATAGTTACTGATATTTTCGGATATTTTCAGATATTTTCAGATGAAAATATCATGCAACATACATGATCAACTCCTCTTTTAATCACAAAACAGAAGCTCCGCACTAGGTTTTCTATTCTTTTTAAATCAAATACTAACACAAACGTCATTGTCCTACCTTTGCTGATGTCCTGGTACTCCAGCCACAGCTGTCTCTGGACTTGTTTGTTGGGGTACCAGATGGTGCAGGACTCCTGGAAGCCATAAACGGCCTCCTGCACGTAGTGGTTCCCAAACTCCCTCAGGATGGAGACAAAGTCGCTCCGCTGCGTCGCCCCGTCTAGAGAATGGATGGCAGAGCTGAAAGCTGGAAGGATGGAAAGCAGATGTTCAGCAGTGGTTAATATAGTCACATTTATAGTTGGTTTGTAGTTACTGGAAATGTAGAACCAGGTCAGATTTTGTATTTTGAAATACTGATTAGAATTTCTAAACCTTCTTTTTTAATAATGGTAGATATTACAGGCTAAATAATTATTTAACTTTAATAGGATACAGTAAAACACAAACATATGATATAAAACATCTTGCCACAGATAGTTGGCAACTATCTCGCCAAATATCTGTGCCAGATAGTTGTGTGACATAAATGTTTCACACAATGAAACATTTCCACCAAGGTTGTATTTGGGGCTAAACAGTCGAGTAGAAAGCCAAAAAAGTCACCTGTCCTGATTGAGAAAATATATTGCAGCTAAATTAACAGTATTTACATCATTCTGACTTACTATGATAAAGCTAACAGAGCTATGACATCGGCATTTAGGTCATCGAGGAACTAATCTCCGATGGTACTTGAAGAACACCACTAAGCCCATGAAACAGATCTATCAAAGACTGCACTTAAACCAACACACCCATCCATCAGCTCAGACTGTGACACAACAGCTGCAAAACGACAAACAGCGGAGCCCTGCAGTGGACAGTGAGGGAACCTAAGGAGGTCACTGGCTTTTCTCTGCACTCTGTCCAGGATTTGTTTCAGAGCCACAGCAGGACCAGGGCACTGAACATTGTCAGATATAACCTTTGACATTCGGTTTAACTTTTCATGCCGTCATCAGATAGTAGTGCAGCATGAAAAGCGGAAGCAAACTGCTCCGCAGCCTGGTGCCAAAAGCTGTCCAAATACTCTATGTACTTTACTGCATCCATTTCATTTGCTGGATATATGTTGTGTTTTTACCTACTGGTACTTGTGTTTTATATCTTTTTAATGTTTTTTTTTTTTTTTATGCAATGCGATGGACCAGCGACCTGTCCAGGGTCCGCCCTGCCTGTCGCCCAATGACCGATGGAGATGGACACCATGACCTTGCCAGGATATGTCGGTATGGACATCTTGCATGTTATTGTTTACAGCTGGAAATTTTGCACATGCGCACAACGCTGGAGGGCAAAAAGACTATTCTTTTACATACTAACCATAGCTGCGTTGCTGCTGTAGAACAATTTTAACTAAATGAAACCTGGAGATGTGGGCATTATTAATTTAGTGCAGTGCACCAGAGCAAAGGGAACATAACGCAGATTGAAGAACATTGAACAACTCAAAACCACAGTTTCCTCGTCATAACAACTGACAACATCCAACACCAATAAAATACTCATTTAACACACAAAGGAAAAACGGAACACCCCAATACATTTTTTTTTAAATACCAAGTACGTTTTAATGTATTCTTTTGATGTCATTAGAGGAGAGCTGAATTTTCCCATTTAATCCAGTTTGTCTCAGTTCAGCAACTGCAAAGAGGTATTTATTATCAGAGCGGTGATGTGGAAGCTGATGTCAGGTGTTTGACACCGAGCGTCTTACATGGACTTAAGTGGACATCTGAGTCATCTGCTTACTATTCATGAACTCTTTCAACCACAGAGTGAGGATTATCCGCACGGTCCACTCACGGATATGGGCAAGCTTGGGTTCACATTTAGAAGAAGAAGGAAAAATAAGTAAAATGTCATACATTTAAATCTGTTCAAAGCCGGAGCCGTTTCAGAAGCACTCTGTGTTCTAAAAAAAAAAAAAATCTATTATATATATATATATATATATATATATATATATATATATATATATATATATATATATATATATATATAATATATATATATATATATTTCCATTTAATCTCACACAGAATATATAAGCAAGTTTTTAACAGGATACTGGAACTAATTTGTGGCAAGATTTGTTTTTCACTTGAGTCGCATCATTCTTTTGTATTAGTTCTCTCCTGGGCTAGAGCTAATAGCTAATGGCCATAAATAGGCCATAGTCTATTTTAGGACAGGTGTAGGATTTACTTTTAATGACCCTTATGAAGACTGAGGGTTCAGATATAAACACTTTGCAAACTGTAATTTAAAATCTAATATGTTTTTTTGAAAGAATAACACAAACTGAACACACAACATCCACAATAAATGCTGAGCAGCTGAAAAAAACAACTTTAATTGTAAGTCTAAAGTTAAAACATTTGTCAAGTTCATAATCAGCAGCTTCAGTTTCTCAAATTTAGTTTGTCTTTATCCGAATTAGATTTCCAAATGACTAAAAGCCATTTTAGCTCAAAACTTTTCAAGGTAAATATTAAAAGTAATTTTGTTTTCTATGAAAAATGTTAGAATATAGAGGCAGATACTTTAATTTGTTCTTATAAAATTAGATATAGCTTACAGATGGATGTTGAATATGTTGATTCCAAAAACCTTTTTTGAAGGAAAATAAAAATAACTGTTTTTTTTTTTTACAACTTAGTTAAAAAACTTTAATAAAATTAGATGACAATATTCATACATTTCAGATTTTTATCATTATTATTACCATAGCAAACTATTTCATCTGGGCTTTGAAGGCCATTTATAGTGTAAGTATGAAAGTTGATGTGAAGGCCTCTAAAAGTACAAGTGTTTATTCTTCAACCGTATAAAACTCAGGATCTTCATTTCCTCTTCCTCATCACCTTCCTCCACCTGTCCGCCCTCCAACGCACTTCTCTCCACTTCACCGGCTCCAGTCCTCATCGCTCAGCAGTTCCAAGCTTTAAAAGCCTTCATTGCTCCATATCTATTGTATCAATACATCTTTTAAAACTGTCTCTGGTCTCCTGGGAGTGCCTTGCATGTGGGTCAGAAAACTAACAAAAAATATGACATTAAAAGAAATTGATATTTTCTAACGCAGAAGAGCCCTGTTTGGTAAAATATTCTTATATATTCGAATGGGATACCGTCTGTATCACGTGCTAAAAGTTATCAAAATATTTGAGTTCCATTATGAATGTGGATGTGGTTGATAAGCATCGACTAGTTTGTCATATCAATATGTACAAGTGCTTTAAAAAGTAACATCTTTTTAACTGCTAAAATTGTCTGTGGTACCATTTCTCTGGTTTACATAAATGCTTTTACTGATATGGATACAAAAGAGCCAGAGAGTTAGAAGATTATTTTGGTTGTGAATCACACAATGTTTCCACTCCCCCACCAGTGACTGCACTCTGCTGGACAACTGAATAAAAGGCTTCAGGCGGTTTATTCCTGCTTAAAGGAAAGATTTTGAATATTTCTGGGGTGAAATTTAAAGTTGCACCTCAGATCAATCTTATAAAGCTAACAGCAACTGGCAAACTACAAGCAGCACATATGTTGAGCTCTACCCAAGCAGATAGCCCGACTAATTAAACAGCAAACTTAAGCCTCTTATACGCTCCGTGTTGCTCTCTAGAGAACAGAATGGCAAAATAAGGATGACATTCTGAGCAGTAGAGACAGTAAGCACTAATTCTGCATAAGTTCAGAACAATATGGAATATAAAGAGTCAACAAAACATTCTAATTTTAACATTACTTCAGAAACAGTAGAAATATTTCATGTTTTTGCCACTTAAAATGAAAACATCTAAATCTTATTCTTGTTTTTCTCTTAATATGTTTCAAAAATTATACTAGCGTAAAACAGTCTTGCTTTTCATACCACAAGAATCTACCTATACATGCATCAGGGCTAGAAACTACATTCTGACTTCTTCCTATAAAATCCCAAACTACTTTTTCCACAAACAAGAACTGAACACCACAACAATCTTCATCATAGTCATTCCTAAACGCCAGTTGGTTTGTGTCGCTTTATCCCTGCCCACTGAAAACAGGATATCACATGTTGTAAGAGGTTCTTCTTCTTTGACTCGCTTAATCATGTCAGGTTGAAACCATGACGACGGTTTGAGGTCACGTAATCCTGACCTTACAGTGTCCTAACCTTTCTAATCTCCCCCCACCAAACTGGACAATGGTGTAGCTCAGTGTCTCCTAACTCTGGGGCACCAGGGTTAGGAAAAGTGCCCTGCATGTTTTGCAGGGCTGCATGCTTTGGATGTTTGACTCCTTTGACACACTTTGCTACAGTTCTGGAAAAGCCTGTTAATCTGCCGTCAATAGAAATCAGGTGGGCTGACTCAAGAAATCATCTGCTTGGGATGGGATGCAGGGAAACGTACCTTCAGGTCCAGGGTTGAGAAAAAAACAAAGCAAAACAAAACAAAAAAAAAAAAAAAACAGGTTCAGCTACCAGACATATTGCCCAATATTGGACCTAGATTTTACTGTAGAAACAAAATGAGTAAAAAAAAATGTTTTAGAGAGTTTGAAAATGAGAGCAAAAGTAGGGTAAAGAACTGATTGATTTAGCTTGAACGTATATGAATTAATTGAAAAAATAACTAATCGAGAAATGTGTGTTTTCACAAGCTAAGAGCGTGCTGTTATCTGATTAGAGACGAGTGAACTCAACGAGGGGGGAGGGACAAGGACATAAAGGGCTTGTGGAAACACGTTTCAAATGCTACATTGATCAGACTGTAACAGAACGTCCATATACTCGGCGAAATTCTTGCTCAGCAAATATTGGAAAGCAAAACTGCAATAGCAGTTTATCATTCTGATTTTCAGGGGAAGCAGTATTAATATCTCACAGCTCACGCTTCACTCGCTCTAACTTCTCCTCCGAAATTAAATTAGGAGGCTGCTGAAGTGAGAGACAGAGAGCATAGTGAGGATGAGAGATGGGGGCTTTGCTATCAGATGTAAAAATCAGTAGGCTCGCCCCTCCAGTGCCTGTTGAAATATGATGAGCTAAAGTGGGAAATGGGACTTAAAAGAGGAAGAAAGGATGGAGGCTTTTGAGTCGCTTCTGAGGGAGGAGAAAATAGGAAGTGTGTCCTCAGCCACACATCACAGAGACTTTCAAACCAGAGCAACACCACTGGAAATGCATTAGAGGTGTCATGGCTGTATTTATAGAGGAGTGGCTGCACTCATCAGGTGAGAAACTATTTATGAGGGATTTCAGAAAAAATGCATTAAACTCGTGGAAAAATTAGGATTATTGGAAGACATTTACAGCCAGTCTGAATGCAATATTTCAGAAGATGGCGCTTCACCTTTGAGAACCACTCACAAAAAGTCATCATTTTTGTCTTCATGAGACACGTTTAGCAGTAAGAGATGTGTAAGAAAACTGTCATCCCTGACATTTCAGCTGCTAAAAGAGCTTACGAAACTACTTTACTAAATCCCAGTCATTGTGACCATCTTCACTGACATGATGCTGACAGAGGAAAAGCTTTAAAATACACGGCAGGTGATCAGATGCAGTGAAAAAACAAGAGAATGATAATGAACGTACAATTTATAACTACACGTCATTCAAGTCAACAATCCGTTTCCATTTTAACATGCAATACTATACAGTATTTTTCATTTTCTTACCAACTTTAGATTGTTGTTTTTTTCTAGTTTTATTTAGATAGACTTTCTCCTACAAGAACACTAATGTTTTTATAGTTGTAGTTTTTTTTTTCACAGATGCCAAGAAATTAACTGCGTTCCTAGTTTATACCGTTTGGAGAAATATTTCAGACAATCGGTGTAGTGATTTTCTGTAGTTTTGTGGAAAGATCCACAAAAAAGAAAAAAAAACCCCAAAAAACAACAAAAGACAGTTAACTGCCAAGTCACTGAGCCCCTCCTCGAATTTGTGAAATAAAAAAAATTGACTCAAAGTTCATTCTTTTCTCACTACATTTCTGCCTTCAGAGTGTGGTTGTGGTAGGGTGGTGTTACACCGTTAATGCTGCTACGTCTCTAACGAGCGAGGCAGCCTCAGCACCGTGTCAACTCACATCTGAGACGAATATTTGACGTACAGGCTCTCCACTTCTAAGAGCTCGCTGGACGAGCATCGCTCCAAGAAACAACAAATCAGCTGAGTATAGTTTAGGATTTAAAATAGAAACTTAAGGAGGTGTGATACTCTGTGTGCTGTGATATATGATGTGATTAACTGAAATGCATCGACTACTACAAATCTTTGGTTCTCTGATGCCAGGTGGATTTTTAAAAGCTCTCATAGATGCAGGATATCACCAGGTTGACTTGTTTTTAATGAATGAACGGCCACTGAGAGCACATCTCCTGTTTCGTGAAGGAGGCTTTTGACATGAAACATGAAAACACCGATGACTATACTGCGTTTATTTAAAAGAAGAGTTCATTTAAGGAAACGGCTGAACCTACACAAACGTAAATCCGGAGCAAAGCCACACTGATTGTTTGAGCTTTTCCTTTATAGAGAGACACGCTGCATATCAAAGCAGCAGGGAAGTGCAGAGGGAAACTTGAATAAAGAAGATAAACTTCAGTGTTCAGTGGGAAATCGCTTTAATGCCAGTAATGACAACTGATCTGGGGAAAAAAAAAGTCTTTAAGGATGAATTTATTTTTGACACAGGAGATGGCAAGTCCCATCCCACTTTAATCATCACTCATCCCACTCTGACACTTCCACAGCTCCCCTCTATTATACAGTGTATAAAGCCGTTTGAAGCACCCATTTCCCCAGGCACAGCCTGTTGTGTGTTTCTATTTGCTTTTCTTGCGAGGCAATAACCTTACTTTTAAACTTTAGCACCCCATTACCAAGCCCCGGGTTCAGCGCATCATAAAAAGCACCTCTTTTTTTTATGTGAATCTTTGCTATTCAGAGCAGGCTTCCTCAGAGAAAGAACATGTTTATGTAGTTTAATTTTCATTTTGGTTAGACACATTACTCTTTTGCCTTTAGACAAGTCAGATATTAAAAGGTATTAAGACTTATTACAGTCAGGTAAGGAGCTGCAATTGTGGCTGCAAGAGTAAACAGATGATGTCCTTGCAGCTTCATGTCCCTCTTGTTTGAATGTGCTCCAGGAGCATATTGTGGTTTTCTTTTACACTGACGCATACAGAATTTTTTTTTATTAACATACATTTACCCGCAGCCTGTTTCCACAATAACTGTGATGAGTGATTTCACAGCTACATTGAACATTTGCAAGGCTAAGAAATGTTTAAATGTGAAGCATTTTTCTTGTAAACTGTGACCACGTATTTTATCGCTGTGTATTATGATTACGTTGCTCAGAACAGGAAATGTAATAGTTTTCTGGACCTACATTTAGCTCTCAAGAGTTTATGCGCACTTTTTTTTTTTCACATTTAGCTGTGAAGGAATCTTTTTGAAAACAGCCAGAAGATGCCATGTATGATCAAAAGAAAGTGGTGTACGAGGTCCGTCATCAAAATGAAAAATACAAGAGCCAAGCTTTTGTGTTAAGAGGCTAACCTCGACATGGCTTTTTAATTATGATGTGTTCAATAATATATGACTGTGTTTGTCTTTGTGCAAACTGAAGAACATTTTCCTTTAGCATAAAAGTACAGTAACAGTTATGTCATGTCCTCCATCTCATTCTGCCTTTAAATGTATTACGATATTTAGATGCTATGAATAAACAACACTATGCAATTTGATCTCCAGCTGAAATCAATGGAAAGATTTTAATTTAAATCAATACTATCGAAATGGCACATGATACTTAATATCATGCTCCAATGTCCAGATGATCAACAGAGAGTTCCTCACCTCGGCATGCCAAATGCATGCTATATAATTATACATAACTATATAGCATGCAACTGTTTAACCAACTGAAGACACTCGTAAATTGTAAACAGAGCATTGCAGAAACATAATTTATGGATGAAACAGAACTTAATGTTAGATAAAATGTTATTTTGTCAATCTGAGAATGCTCACCTACACGGCATAACAACAAACAGTGTGACATGAGCTTAGTGCTACCCAAACTGAGTGATCTACCTTGAGACAGGACCCACTGGTTGAGTTTGACATGGTACAACACAGAGCGCAGACTCCAATGCTGGACAAGGGGATAGCCAGACACCTCACTGTAGTTCACCATACCTGTAGGATTAAAGAAAAAAAAAAGAGCAACAAACAAACATTAACATGGATACAGTTCCCTCAGAGCTATACTGTTGCAGGTTTTAAGGTGGTGTTCTTCCCCATGAGTAAATTCAGCCGGAGGAAGAAAAAAATAAAACATCTCCAAACCTCCAGCTCAGTGTTTTATTTTCTGCTTGGTAGTAGTGGTGGTGGTGGAGGTTGCAGACTTCAGCGTTAGATCAAAGGTTGGACCCACATTTCATGTTTACTTTACAAGATGGCATGAGACATAAACACGAGATAACTTAAGAGTTGGATCAAAGGGAAATGCCATCAGAAGTTTAACTTGAGAAACAAAAAATTATAAGACGATAGTAAAATCTATTGAGAAATAAAAATGCAGACGGCTAATTAGACGTAATGTTATAATGTTAGATGTAAATGAAAGTGTATAAATGCATTTAAATGACACTCGCATAAACTGCAAAAGCAAAAGCAGTCGTACCCTTTGAGCTTTTTTACAATTTTGTCAAGTTAGAACCGTCAAATTCAATTTTATTGGGATTTTATTTAATGTAAAGCTTTCAAATTATTTAAAACCTCCTTTCCATTTCCTTAATGACTGACCAGATTCCTTGTTGCAGTGCTTTGCACATAGTTCAAATTTTTTCAACTTCGTCTTCACCTGATCTCATACTTTCTGCCACGTTTGTCCCTGTGGCTTGTGGTAATATGCAAAATGGACTTCTCATAACTTTCTTTCAACAGTGACTTTCTTCTTGCCAATCTTCTGTAAAATCTGTGCTTACCTAATCGTTTTTTGTCAACAGATTCTCATCCCTGAGCTACAGCTCTGTGTTACCATGGTTCTCTTGCTTGAAAGCTCTGTAAGTTTTCTAGAAAGCCACATGTTTATAGTGTAAAAATAGCGCAGCAGTGTGTGAGGCATTTCTTGCCTTTATCATTCCACAAATAATCCGGCTTTTAAATTTTCTTCTTACTTCACCGGAGGAGCTTCATTAAATCCCATTTGGGTTTGGGCTTTCAATTCATTGTTTTTTTAAATCTGTTGTGTTATTGTTTTTGTAGCGTCCCCACTAAGAGAAAAGTCTAAAAAGTTTAAAACTGACATTGCATTACCCGGTCTGAATAAAACAGCAGACGGCAAAAATTAATGATCCATAATCATGTGGAGGAGTTGGCAGCGCAAGAAGCTGCTGCACATAACTCTCTGATGAGATTGTAAAGACCAAAAACAAAGCAAAACGAGCAAAAGCAGAGATATATTCTCCTGCAAGCTATGTGTGTTTCAAAGGGCGAGCTGCAGACTTTTTTGATGCGTCGTTTCAAATTAAAATTTTACATGATCTGGAACAGTACAAAAATATGTCATTTTTAGGTCATTGTCGACAAAATTTAATTATAATACAAAGACATACTTTTACAAAGAGAGCTACTATGCTTCCTTTTAAATAAGTTAGGACAGGTCTGTAGGCTAAACAAAGTTCTGCACAGTAATCAGGGATGCAGCAACAGTTTCCGACAAGAAAATACTTGTATTTCTAGCAGCCATTGTACAGCGCACAGTCATAAAACCAACTGACCAACTGATTGTCAAGTCATCATAAGTCGACTTTTGAAATGGCTCATTTTCCAGACAACAAAAACCATTAACCCATTGCCAGAAAATGGCTGGATGGTTTTCCTAGAAGCAGTACAGACTCAAATCAATCAAGTGCAAAAATGGGCCAAAACGTGAATTTTGGATCATAGTCCCCCTTTAGCTTTAGTAAATAGATCAGGATGTATAATATATATATATATATATATATATATATATATATATATATATATATATATATATATATATATATATATATATAAACAGATTTAAAATCTTATTTAAATATTGTAAAGTGCTCACTGTATTGTGGGTACTAAATTTACAAAGACTAAAAACACCCACAACACTCAGAAATAGTGTTATCTTATATTTCATGTTGCCTTTACGCTGTGTTCTTTTACAGCCCTGTATATTATCTGTATTGATTTGGTCTTATTTGACAATATTGTCCCTGCTGAAATCAATAGCGCCTATCTTGTCAGCGCAAAGAAGTCACCCATGTATAAATGTTTTTTTCATTTTGATGCACTGCTCATTCTTCAAATATTGTACACGCTTTGTGCCACTTTGACCAATGACCTTATAAAATCAAAGTCAACGGCGTATGAAACACATCCCGCGATGCCACACAGCAGAAACAGCAGCAGAAGGGAACCAAGAGTGTTTGATGACAAATAATTCAAATTAAATACGTAGAACACGGACCCTTTACCAAACATTAAGAGTAGTCATTATAAAATATCAAACTGGTGGAGAATGGTGAAAATATATTTAAAATATATATATATATTTTTCAATGCAACATTTATTGTATGGCTTAGCGAATAATGATGCTGTCAGCTGCAGGAACAGGCCCTTAACATCACTTTTATCAAACCATAAGCACAGCAGCAGAGTATAAATCATGTAGTCTCCCATGGCAACTGACAGCCGTGTCATGCTGCAGCGGTGGGATTACGGCCATATATCACTCTGACTGCCCCCACCGTGTTCACAACCACATCCAGAAGGGATCTGAATGATGCTGGTGGTGGAGACAGCCGTCCTCCGACCACAGAAACGGAAGAAGGGAAGGGGAAAATAGATGAAAGGAAGCAAAAGATAAGAACTTTGTGTGTATGTGCATTTTAGAGATTTTCTTTTCTTTTTTTTTTTTCTGGGTGTGTGTGAGTGAGATAAATCGATGTGTGAGGCATACTGAAAAGCAGGGCTTTAAAGGTACATGGGCCATGTGAAAAAGTGAGAGAGAAGCGAATGATGATGAATAAAGAAAGGAAGATGTCTGCCATTTGCAGTGATGGGTGGTGGTTTGTGTGCGTGTCACAAAAATGAAGATGTATCAGTTGCCGGCAGAATGAGAAAGGAAGTATTAATGTTTATTTTTTGGGAAATTAAATTTGGTGCATAAATGACCAGAAAGATGAAAAAGTTAAAAATGATGAATTGAAGTATTGCAACTGTGATTGTTCAGTTGTTTCCAACACTGCATTGCCTCAACCAGGTTTAAAGTTCAAATCTTACCCTGGGGTAATTCTGCATCTCTGTGGAAACTAATTTCCTCCCACAGCCCAAAAATCTGCATCTTAGGTTAATTGGTCTCTCTAATTTCCCTTTAGGTGTAAATGCGTGCAACGGCTCCGTTGTCTTTCGGTGGATACGAGACCCACTCGTTATGGACATGATGGTATGGATGATGGCAAGATAAAATTCAGCCATTAATAAAAAGGAAAATACATTTAGAAGATCCTTATCCCAGTGGGAAAATTTACACATTTAATTCCAGGTGCTAAATATCTGCAAGTCAAAACTTATTTCTGTAAGGGCCATGAAATGGCTCCTCCAATCTTGTTTAGAGGCGTTATGTATTTACTAGAATATTCATCCATATTTATATAGTCATCCAAATCAAAGCCAGAGCAAATAGCTTCATATTATAAAAAGGACGAAAGTTGTTTGAGTTATGAAGATCAGAGAAAGTACTCTCCCCTGAAAGCTGCTCGTAATTTTGGCAGAAAAAGAGGAAAAGAAATCAGCAACATGCTTTGTTGTTGATTTTCTAATTTTTTTTTTCCTGCAACTATCTGTAAAATGTAAAATATTTTATGCACTCCTTTGGCTATAGTTTTCGCAGATTTCAGGTCCATTACGAGAATGAAGGAATCCTTTTTGTAGAATACATCGGGGAGGTTATGCTGCTTAAAAGTGTTGGACTGTTATCAAGGATTTGCATGTAAAAAGTCAAATGTGTCCAAGTTCATGTTTTTTTCTTACAAAATTGCAGATAGTATATGAAAGCTAAATAGATAATAATAAAAAACAATGACAATAAAGGTGTCCTGTACGCAAAAGGCTCAGACAAACATTGTCTATTTGGTAATAATTTACAAATTTTAATTTTATTTATCATTTTACTTATTACCTATATGTGAAAAAACTCAGATTTAAAAACATAACTAAATATTTAGAGAATAATACAATTAATGGTTCACTTTACGGCCTACATTTAAAGACATCTGTGCCGTGGTGCATTTTTATTTTTGAACAATTTAATCATTTCTAACAAGATAGAAATAAAGTAAAAGGGCTTTAGTGAGCCTGGTTAATTTTGGAGAACTGCGGACATTGTTTAAAAGTATTTAATTAAAAGAGTTGTAAAATCTAATTTTATATTCCTAATACATCAACGGTGATGGAGATTTTAATGTTGAACTTCTTATGAGCTCGAGTTTGAACTGCATGACTAAAAGGACCTCATTAGGACAAAAACCTGATATGTAACCATTCAAGAAATGATTGACTCCTGGGGACAAGCTTATAATTACAAAACCAGTTATTAGCACGAACCTCGGAAAGTGTGTAATTATCTCAGACGCTTATGTAAAGGTTTAGATTACCGTTCTAAGTCAAATGAAAGTTGGACAAATTCTGTTAACACTGCAGCCGGATCTGGTGCGGTTCTCTCTGGAGGACACACACGCTCCAAACGGTCACAAACCAGACGTGAACGTACACGGGAAGCGCGCAACGGCTTCTCCGTTAACACTGCTCTGAAAACGACGCAACGTTTGGCAGAGGCCTGACACCACCTATGAACTTGATGAATAAGGCTCTAAATGTGATGTTCCTGCATTGTCCTCACCTTCAGGTACATACATTTATCCCCTCTTATGGGAAAAGGCTTCCCGGCCCGGTAGATCTATTCACCAGTGTACAGAAAGTGAAAGCACACCACTACATAAGCCTCGCCGTCCCCATCTCCGCCTCCTTTAGTGAAAACGAATAACAAGTCCCGAACACATACAGTAGCACAGCATATTCTTCTTCTTGCTGAAAGGCCTTGTCTCCCTTTTAGCCCTGGGGTACTCTGCTCTCATTGTCTGACAGAATGATTAATTTGACTGAACTTCACTTTGCAAACATCCCAAGTTCACTTTCTCTCCCTGTACAGCTGCTGGCCGAGCCTCAGACAGAAGCAGCGTTTTTTAGGGCTGTGTCCTGCGTGACAACCGGTTCCTTTTGTAGAAACGCGAGGCGTAGAAGTGCCTCATCAGAACCGTGCAGAGAAAATGATAAAAGGCAACAAATAAATATCGTTTGCTTTTAACCGGACAGAACAAATGTGGTCGTCGTACAACATCACCGTAGCAACACTTCAGCATCTTCTCTGTTTACACGCTGCGACATTCCAGATGGAAATGTTTCGGGAGTCTCAGCTATTTAATTTTTTTTAATTTTTTTTTTGTTTCACACAGTTTTGCACCATCACGTTATTCTGTTAAGTTCTTTGACTTGTTGCGTAATTAAAGTAATGAGTGAGTGTCAAACAGATCATTGCTTCGGGGCTTTTTCAACAGCTGGGGGACTGAATATGGCAATATGTGTCAAACATGCCATCAAAAACCAGCAAATACTTTAAACAACAAGGTTAAGCTAAATTTTACATGTTTTAATTTTTCAGGATATAGTTAATTCTTTTTTTTAAAGAAATTAAAGGTAAACAATAAATGTAAAATGTAATTTATAGAAAGTCTTATCTATTACAAGTTAACATACCTTTTCACAGACTGTAAACAGTATGGATCACAGAAGGTAAATAAAATACGTAATATGATTTTCAAAAAATCTCTGTTTGAATAGTGTATAATTCTTGCTTCTGGATTCTGTTTTTTAACAAACTGTTGATAAACACACCAATCATCGTAATGTTGCTTATTCCTTTTAGTCATAAGCGTTGAGGGGGCTTCAGTGTTCAGCCTGTAGCTGAAAATATGTCACGCTTCCTAGTTGAACAACATTTTGAAGTAGCAAAAACACTTCTGATAAAAACTTTCACCTTTGTGTAGCCAAATGATGACAACTTGACATGCAGAGGCAAGCAAAGCAAATGCTACACAAACATATATGTCTGAAAAACAAATATTGATTAATATTACAGAAATAAAGAAATTTGTCCTCTTAGTTTTCTCCTGTGAATAACGGCTGGTGTGTTATTTCTACTTTTCTCTTTGTATTCTCTCATAAGTCTGCTATTAGTTTCCTCACATCTGCTATCATGCAAATAGCCAAATTTCTTTCAGACCGTCCTTAATTTTCTATTTAGATTTTTTTAACCAGTTTTACTTAGTTTATTAATAATATTAGAGTAGGACATTTAAAATATTAACATCGTATATTTATAATTGGCCAACAAAAACATTAGTAAAGTTGTGTGGCGAAGTGTTTTGGATCGCATCTGTGACGTTTACGTTCAGCTCAATATTGTTTGATTAGTCAATTCATTCAGTTCAAAGCAGAAACAATTATTATGGATGAAAATGCGTTTTTGCGTTTTGGTTTCATCCAGCTTTCCTCCTCCACTGTAGCTGTGTGAGAAGCCGTAAAGTTCCCAAACGTCAAAGTTTAGCGGTAGCTGGGAGTCCTCCATTTTGTGCTGCGATCACTTGTTAATGTTCCACTTCTTGGAATGTTGCATTGCACATTTAGTTACACACGCACACCCACGCAGACACGTTGGGCATGTGTTCAGGATTAAAACAATGCTGTTTTTGTTTGGCATGTGCACGTACTAAGCCGTACTGGATGTTTTGTCTATGAAAATGATGCGCATCATTACAAGTCCTTTGCTGATGCGCGTAAAAGTAAAGAGTTTTCAGCTCTCATGCATTTAATAAATGCATGAACTGCCACAGGAACTGCCACTGGTCAGAGCCAATCAACGTAAATGTAGCCAACTGGTTTTTGCATCAACAAAAAAAGGTTCTTCATAAAAAAAGGGAGTGCGGTCAAGAAACTACTACGGCCTCAAATATCCCCGTTACAAAGGGAATGCTTTATTATTTACTGAAATAATTTCCTTAGAGGTGGTTTATGGAAAATGAGTACACCGTAAATCTAAACAATGAGGAAGTCTGGTCTGAGGCTTTATCCTCATATTGATGGGACAGAGTCGGTCTTTGCATGCATACAGTGTAGCAGTTACATAAATCAAAACAAATTCAAATCAATATTTTAGCTCTCTGAGAAGTAAGTCTGCTGGGAAGTGAATCCAGCCTTGAGGATCACAGCTCAGTTCTCAAGTAGAGTTTTTCCTGTTTGATCTTGCAGATGTCTGCTATTTGTTTTCATCTGAACCAAAATAGGATTAAGACAAAAAAAAAAACCCAGCAAGATGCAGGGAGGATGAATTCCTTCAGTTGTTCAGCACATCTGAATTGTCACATATTTTAGCACTTTATCAATTTTTTAGACTTTACTGTGCAATTAGAGAAAAGCCTCATTCTCAGCACTTCACCAGACTTATAAACCAAGGCTGAATCTAATGAAACCTTGACATTTAATCGCTATTCATGGAGTTGCAGTTTAAAATAAAGCCTCTATTAGAAGCAAGAAGTCTCTCCGTTAACAAGGCTCCCAGAAGGAAAACAACAATGATAGAAGAATTTGACTCAGTGATTCCTAAATAAAGATCAACAGTGATTGTAATAAAACTTCGATAAATTTAGTCCGTCCTTTATTGGCCCAGGTTTGGAGAAAATAATTACATTTCTAAAAGGTGGAAACATTTTTTGAATAATTACTTATGGAGATTTATTTTCCGTTTTATAATTATAAAAAAAAAAAAAAAAAATCAACTTGTGTACATTACCAAACTTTAGCTGATGAGTGTGTCCATTTCAATGGATCCATTCAACAGCATCAAACATTGTGACACCTACATTTAGTGGGGATGATAAACAGGATAGCACAGTTTACATATTAAAGATGACTGTGTGGGAAAAAAAAAATCTACGAAAAGAAAAAAAAAAAAGTCAATATTACTTGTGATTTCCACAGGGAGAAAAGAACGAGCGAAAAAAGTCCCAGTATTACTGTGGCTGTTCAAAATAAACTGCTTGGGGAATGTAAATTGAGTTTTCTTGTTAACATTTGTGACTCTGTCCCATTGGGAAGCCGGGCACAGAATACTAGACAAATGCACGGCTTGCCGAATCTTGACAGTGACAGCGCGGAGGCGACGGAAACCACAGCCTGTCTAAATAGTTCTGTCTGCAGGTTTGGTGGGAAGTGGTTTGTTATTTTAGTCGTTCCCCTCCGAGAAAAAAAAAAAAAAAGATTCATGAGAATGAGCTCAGGTAAGAAAGTAATCTTACGGCTCATAGAACTCCATTAACTAGCCACGTCTGTGCTCCATTTCACTCCCGGATAAGTCGGGGAATGAATGATTAACTTAAGAAGAAGAGGGAAGGCAGAAATATGAGGGGTTAACAACCAGACTTATCTAGTAAACCCATACTTTAATCGAGCAAGGAAACTACCTACAATGTTCTGCTTCTTCTTCTTTTGACAAATCGAATAAAATTAAAACAAAAACGATAAACAAAATGCATCACTGAAAGATGAACAGTAGTTATCGGTCAAGGTAAGGTCACAGCCCCGGAGGTAAACTTTGGGTGATTATCCACAAAAAAAAAAAAAAAGATTATTGGGAAAAATATAAATAAATAAATTGAAGGATTTCCTCAATTGCTCATATTATTTTAAGTATGTAGAGGTTTCATAATAATCCCAACAAAAAAAGGGTTATGGACCACGGTCAACCAAAGGCCATCGCTTTATTTTTCTGGCTGTGAGTAGAGCACTCATTTTTAGATCTCAGCATTTGAGTTCAAAAAAAAAAAAAAAACATTCATTTCACTTTCACTTTATTACATAATTCAGCATGTTCAAAAATAAAATAAGACTCCTTTCATATATTGACATAGGGCCTAGAAATAAGACTCAGATTAAAAAAAATACAAAAAAAAATTAAGAATTTTCAGAAATGAAAAAGAAATAGTGCCCTACTAATGTCTAAATTAAACATGTCAATACTGAGAATCCAAATCACACCTTCCAACCTCAGATAATGGCAAATTATTCATAATTCAGCTCTAAGTAAGCATGTCCTGATCTGATCCCCGTCAGTTTTTGAGGGTCGTGATCAAGGCATCTTTTAAATGTTTTAAAGCTCAGATAGCTGTTCAGGGCTACCGTTTCACATTTCATCAGCTACACCTCTAGCAATACACGCTGCCACATTTTGCGCGCTAAATTTTTAACAATGTCAGTCTATTTTTTTGTGCATGGCTTGCAAAACCGCTAAGTTGTTCAGACATTTTACTTTGTCAACCGAATGTGAGGTTTTCTACGTAGAATCTGAGTTCATTCCTTTCACCAGTAGCGTTTCCAGTGACACGGCAGCGACTTCCATCATGTTTCATGAGTACTTCCCCAGCCAGCGGAGCTCAGGTACACACACGCACGCACGCACGCACGCACGCACACATACACACACACACACACCCCCCCCCCACACACACACACACACACAGAGCATTCACTGCCGGAGAGAACTGCACGAAGAGCAACCGTAGCTGGACACAATATTTTCAGATGTCCAAAGTGAAACAATAAGTCTATTTAACATGAAAAAAAAAATGCTTCTGTAAGTTTTGTCCTTATAAAATTAAGTGGAACCAAAATGAAAAATCTGCAAGGCAAATTCTTGTTAAGCCACTTCAGGAAAAATATGCAAACATTAGTTCAATATTTCAACATGCTGTTCCAGATGTAAACATTGTACCTATTTGCATCAAGCCAGATACCATTTTCACAGCTTTTTTGATGCAACACTAGCAGCACAAGAGTTGACATGTACTGAAGTAGCATATTAATCCTAAACGTAGCGCCGGCAATCCAGCCAAATTTGCAGCACCGTAATTCTGCCACACTTGGTGCCATCTGAAAAATTCCAACGGTTCCTGGAAGAGGAGACGTTTCCAGCTAATATTGGGTTATTACGGTAATTTCACCCCCGCTGTACCAGGGAGTGAAATTAATCTGTGGGGCGCTCTTTTAATAGACGGTAAATTGCAAAAATAACTAGCTAGATATTGAAAGTTCCAGTTGTTATGGATAAATGGGGAAATATATTTACTCACTGGACATTTAAAGATCTGCGTACAATTAAAATAAGCAAGACTCTCCAGGTGGACATTTTAAATTTAGGACATCAAAGCCCTGCAGAAACTGCTTGGGATAAAAAGAGAAACTGCACAATTGCCGAGGTTTACATTACTTTTCTGAGATATTTTTTTTACCCTAAATTTATGAAGTTCAAGTTTGATCAAATATGGGACATCATGATAATTTTTTTATAGTCCTTACTATTCAATTCACAACTACACATTGCAACCATATATGTGTTGTATTTAAAATGATCCTTATGTTACATTATATGCAGATTCTTCATGATCTTACCTACATAAAGCTCCCTGTCAGCCGTCGATTTGCTGCATGATTGAAGAGACTGCAGTGAACTTCATGCAACTTTCATTTGAAAAAATTGGCTGCTTCCACAACTGGAACGCTCGTATATTCGCGATTATGTAACGCAACGAAGCAAGCTCTTCTTTTTGTCAGCCTACAGCAAAAGGGGCCCCATATTTTAAAGTTGTGCAATATTTATTCACAAAGACTTTTCTCCTGAGAACCTTGCTTATAAAAAGCAATGTTTACTGTGACTAAGATGCTCTGATGGAGAGAAAAAAAAAAGTACCTGTTTAAGACCTTCGACTGTTGTCTGCTTGTAAAAAGGCCAGTGAATAAAGGATTACATGAAAAGAACGAGGGTGATTCACTCCAGCTGCTCCTGATTATTGGCACCGATGTATAAAAAGCCTCAAGATAAATTTATATTTTATTGCAGGAGCATGTCATTCTCTTAACTTTATTTTTTTTTACCTCCTCATACCATCTTCTTCTCTGTGCATAGTTGCAACATAGACTTGTCCTAATTTGTCAGTGTTTCAACTGATTTAAATAATTGAATGTTCTAGAAATATTTGTTACTTTAACTTTTTTTGCATCTGTAGTTTTTTATGTGCATTCGGGTGACAAAAGGCAATTTCTGCTCTAACTTAGAAATCATTTCAGTTATCCTCATAAGGTTTCTAAATGTGTCAATTTTATGACTTATTTTTTACAGATGTGTACTAATCTAATACTTATTTTTTTAACATCACTTGAAATCCCAGTCAGTTTACTGGTATAATTCCAATAATTATACCAATAATATTGATTATTGAGAAAGGTTTAAGTAATTTGACAGTCTTTTGAACTAATTGTAAACCAATTTCCTTTTTCTCCAACCGTATTTCTTTGAGTTGCTCGTCTCATTTCAAACTCTTTGCTTGAAAAATGATATCTACTTCACTGTACGTGCTTAAAAATGCCAGCATGATAAACTAGACAAATCAGACCTAACCTCTAGCAAACCACACAAATAGGTTATCAATAAGTCAAGATGACGTGATGATGGCTTGCCAGATGTGGCTTGTGACAGCTCAAGGTGACACATCTGTAATTTTAGCCTCACTGAGGGATGAGTTAACGGACGACCATTGCTGGCGATTTGGAGTGGGATGCCAGACAAGTTTAGCAGGTACCTCTGTGCTTACGTGGCCACAATGCCATATGCTTCAACTTTAATTATGAGGGACTTGGGGAGAGAGGGACTCTGGGCTGAACTATGAATCACTGCCTCTCTGTCAGCCTCGAAAGCCCCGTTCTGCTGGAATTAAGGGGGCAGAGATGTCCACTTTGATCTCCGCCGTCTAAAAATAAACACAACTTAAACAGAGACGGCTTGCATCACAGTTTGTTCTCATTTAGAGCTTTTTGAACTAATTTAAAGAATTTCACCAAAAGTGAGTGAAATAAATAACAAGAACTAAGTGGTGATTATCAAAATCAAGCCATAATCTATGAAGATTTTTGTTGTTAGCTATTTGCTCAGTTAAAATTCAATGAAGTAATTGGCTTTTACCTACTCCAAAGTCTTTTACAAGGAAAAAATACTTAACATATCAGCGTGTTTCTATACTGATCTGTTTAATTGTTTCACTGTAGAATCCCTAAATAATCTGAAATCCCACCAGACATTTTATGATTTTGCAGAATGTCTAGAAAAAAATTACATTTTGTTTTAAGCAGCACAATGTTGAATTTATTTATTTTTTCTGAAAAACTCAGACTCAGATGTTTAAGTTAGACTTACATAGCTCCTGATGGTAATAAAGAACTCATGACAAATGGACGCAGGGTAAATACACAGAACAATTGCACGCACTCGAGACAAAACTGAACAATTAAATTGAGCATAGCACATCATAGAGGAGCTTTGAAGGGTTAGCTTTGATCAGGGCAGGTATAGAGTGGGAAAAAAGGCCCAGTAAGTGATGGGGTCCAGTCGACCTTAAACTACCTCCAAAGACAAACAACCCAAACTCCACAGCCTCTGACAGAGACGCTTGTGCTGCACTTGATCAAAGGAATCCTCATTTATCCACCCAAGGTTGGACTCCAACCCCCCCCCCCCCGAGTTTTATTTGGTCTAAAACAAACCTTCTGACTTCAGGAGGCCACAAACCAGGCAGGGACTCTCACCAGGAACCTACAGCCTGAGCCTCCCCCATGCCCTCCCGCCCTCCGGCTGTATCAATTATCTCATCCAATGTCAGCCAATTAACTGACGTTGAATACAGGAAGTGGCTAGAGCAATTCCATGCAATTAATCATTGTGCAGGAATAAATTAAAACCCTCCCTAAATGCGATTACTACTGGCAGTACAGACTGAGCATTGAATAATAATTGAGCCTGAATAGTTATCTTCAGTTCTGGCTGAAAACAGAAGTGGTTCTGTGAACATTGTGTGGATTTACGCTGCACCTAAGCTGAAAACAGCAAGTATGATAAAGAGCAACAAATGGCACTGACAGTAAAACGGGGATTTAGGACCTTTTTAGCAATAATAATAATAATAAAAAAATTTACCCACAAGTCAAGCATAATGCATCCCATTTTTTCTTTAAATATTGTTAATATCATCTATATTCTTCTTTCTCGAATTTGTTTTATGAACAAATTCAAACAAATTCGAACAAAAACTCGCTGCCGTGTTCTTAAAATGAATTTGTTCTTAAAAATCAAAGCAGTGGTGCACGCTCTTTTCTTAAATGGCGTCCTTTGTGTATATCACCATCAAAGTTTCACTGTATGTCATGCATTCGAGAGCCTCGAGTCATGTCAGACTCGGTTGACATTCAACGAGTTCAATACAAGCTGACACTCAAAAGAGAAAGGAGGAAGAGAGGAAAGCACTTAGGAAATGAGAGTCGTGGACAATGACAAAGCTGAAAACTATTCAATACCAGAAAGTGATGTGACAGGAAGGGCTACCAGGGTTTACCCTTTTAGTCGGAGGAGCGCCGCTAAAGTGCAGGGACATCACCGGGTCAGTGCTCAGGGCGAGTCGACGTGTGGCTGCTCGCTTGTTGTCATTTACATGCGTCTTCAAGTGTGAAATGCGAGCAAAATAAGAGTGTCTACAAAATCTCGCAATGGATTACAATTGGCTGAGCCTGATTGATGTCATTGGAGAAAAAGGACAAAGGCATAGGAGCCAACATGTCAACGTTAGCTGTTTATTCCGTCTCCCAGGGGGGAGAAGAGTGGCGAGAGCCGGAAGGGGGGGCGATGACAAAGCTGGTGAAATGATGGGCTGTAGATGCCCTTCACCAACCTCCGAGGATGAGCAGCTCGGACCGGGAGCCGCTGATAAATAGGCTTGTGGGGCGCAGGGTCTTAGGCGTGTTTCATCATCTGTTCTCCAAGCAGCATGAATTAACACCACTGCTGCCGCTGAAGCATCCTGACATGTGGAAATGCCAGGAGGAACTTGAGGATTGTCAGTGAATGTAAAAAAACAAAAAACAAAAATGATATATATATATATATATATATACACACACACATATATCTGAAAACAAGCATCTTTGCCAAAACCATTTGAAAGTTAAAGTTTTACTTTGATATTTTAAAAGTGTTGGTATTGCATGATTAATTTATAATGATAAACATAATTTACAGGAAAATATTGTCGTTAAACATTTCTAAAATGCTTGAAATCTTTGGAAATTTGCAGTTGGATTATGTTTGTTGGCTTCCTAATAGAATAGAACAGAATATACTTTATTGATCCCCAGGGGGAAATTGGTTATTTGTTGAAAGCTACTCCATTTTAGGTAATAAATACAAAGTTAGTAAAACATACACATACGAGTGATAAGTTAAACTTAAACCCGACAAACTTAACCTGTTACCCAATATTTAAAACCTGACATGATGTTTTTTTTATGTTTCTTTGTGTTTAATAGTTTAGTTTAATGAAAAATAAACAAAACGGTAACATCTACAGGAAGACACAGAGATCAATCTTTGTAAGACACTAGACATATGAATGTGCATATCTGAGTGTTTTATAACTTTGTATGCAAATATACTTTGTTTGCTTTTTTTGCTAGGAACAAAAAGTCAATATTTTACAGAACATTAGTGTTTTATATATAATCAGGGTTAATTTCTAAGCTTTAACAAAGTAATCAGCCCTCATTTCTGGCCGTCCCAGCTCTGTGTTGGTTGATATATTTGAGATGACGACAGTTTTTGGTGGTAGTCACATGAACATACAAAGCTAAATAGCTTTAAGCTAATAAAGCACCAGATTCATCTTTCTACAGATCTGGTACGGAGGCATACCCAATATAATCTCAAGCTAAACCAAACTGCAAAATATTTTATAAATTATGTAAAAAAAAAATTTACATTTTCAGATACCTCATATAATATACATACTATACAACCTAAACCTGAAGTCATGCTTGGTTCAAGATGCCTGCATAAGGTATTCTTTTGTTTTTAAATTTGACTACATTTTGTTTACCAGTTATTTTTAAATCCAGCCATTAGTGCGATAAATTTTTGTCGTAGTTTGCATTTGGGGAACTACAAAATACATTTTTAATATGTTTAGTTAGCTTTAATTGCTGCTTTAATTAGCTGAACAGCTAATTAGAGTCCAGAGGCAAAGTGGAACAGAAAATGAAATTGCAAGTGATTGAGCCTGCATTCACATTATCTCATCTTTACTTTGCAATTTTAACACCAAAGGCGAGTCTTTACTTCATCTAAATTCAGATTCAGCATTAAAATATGAAACTTGCATGAAGTACTACTGTGAATGTACATTAAATCAACATCGACATTGCATTTTTTTCTTCCTGTAAAAAAAAACAAACAAAAAAAAAACACTGGAACAAAAAAACAAGCTGAAAGAAATTTTGTATAAAACATAAATAATAAAAAACAGTGGCCATCTGATACAACTTCCATTTAGATATAAAAAATGATCAGTTTATTTCTGTTTTGGATTACTTGGTTTTATTAGCTTTCAAGGCTTTGGTAATGATATTTTACTAGATCTATGTCAATAAATTTCATTAAAGCTGCTACAAAGTTGAAGTTGAGGGACTCAAGAGACAGATGCTGGGACAGCTTATTCCTGTGTGTAGCACTGGGAGGAAATATTGCCTGAAATAAGAGGTTGTAAGAGTAGAACTGATCAGCATAGCCCTTATGCATAACCCAAAAAAATTAATATAAAAAAAATGCAACATTTCACACTTAATAAAACAAGCAAATAAATTTAACGTTTCATCATCTGAAGCTCCTCTTGCTCATGAAACACAACTCGATTATATTTAAGTTGACTCGAAACATTTCACTTTGATATCTCTGCGTCGAACCACAGCAAACTCAATGCAGGGGCTTATTCCCACAAATCTGACACCAAAGATCAGTCCAATGAACCAGACTGCTGTTGTGCTTAAGAACTAACTCAAGAATGTGTCTCAGTGCTGCATAAATCAAAACCCACGCACAAGTTTCAAAGTAAATACATGCTGAATAATTTCTACACTTCGACACTCTCTGAATCTCCGCTTGCCTGAAAACAGCGGCGCTGCACCGAGCGCCTAATCTGCCTCTTCGGTTCCAACCTACATTCCTGACTAGAGGGCTGTTGTTTGAGCAGTTCGTCTTGGAAACCAATGGGGGAAAGAAGAAGGCCCCCGAAGGCATGACCTTCCCTCACTGCCACCAATTATATCAAGGCCTTATAAAATATAGATTATGTGCCATCTCAGTGCTGACATATCTAAAGGCTGGAAGCGCGGGGAGTGTGCTCAGAGGCCACAGGCAGAACCCAAGGGGAGAGCAAGTTGAAAATGACAAGATGAGGAGAATACAGTAATTCAAAAGATGACCTTGATGGGAAAAACTCAGTCTGCTCCGGCTGAAAGAAGAATAAATAAATTAAAAAAAAAAGCAGCCTAGCTTGCTTCCAAAATGATTGGTTGATCAATTTATATCCAATCAAGGCTCTAAATATTAAAATGCACTGATTACGGCGATATTCATTAGCTTAAATTGCATTCTGGACCAATAACCATGTATTATTAATGGATAGGAGCTGAGTTTGGAACAATTGGCATTTAACTTTGTGTCTTAACCTTTCAGCATAAATGTCAAGTCAAATTCTAATAGAAAAAAAAAGTCTGAAGTTCACCCAACAGTGATTTCATACATTTTAGCTCAAGTGTCTTTTTATTATTGTGGGGGATGGGGCGCACCTATATTCAACCCCCCAAAATGCTCTGTGAAAAGCTATCAGAGATTTTTTTTTATAAACGTTGATGGCAAGATATCATATTTCATGGTGCTGTATGACAGAAAAGCATGAAGAATCTGAAAGTCTGGCTTTTCTTTTCCCTTGCACACATATCCACACACACACACGCACACACACACACACACACACAAACTTATCAGTGAACGTTGAGCATCTCAAGAAAGAAAAAACACAAAACGTGCCACTGGAAGAATGTGATATAATCAGCAAGAATACAAGATATATTTCTAACACAAAAGAGCCTTACTTCAGAGAATTGGATTTTTGTCTTCAGGTTTTAATCAGCCACAAGGTGCTGATAATATTCTGGAGTGTTGCAATTTTTTTTTGCAGCTGTGGCGTTTTATTTGCTATAGGTCAAAATTAAGAGTTGTACCAGGCACTGGAAACAAATTACAGCCAACTATTTTCCTCAAACACGCTTCTGTGCTATGCTTTCCTTGGTGAAAAAAACAAAAAACAAAGAAACATTCTATACATGTTTCAGCATATTTGTCTCATTATTAGTTTGGTCAGTGGTCGAGTAATAAAGAAAAAAACCTATGAAATCATCACTTCATAGTACACAGTATACCTGTTTTTTCCAAGTCTGGCTCCAGTTTGGACCAGCCCACTGTTAAAAATAGTTTTAAAAAACTACATTTTTACACAGTACACATGAAAGGACTTCAGAAAATTTAAATCTACCCACTACTGGGGAAAAAAATATATCCCTGCATTGCACCACTGTTGGGAGAATAAATAATATGAGACTGAAAGAATACATAGTAAAACATTTGACGTCTTAAAAAAAACCAAGTCAAAAGAAACCCTCCCTTTTACCACACTGAAATTTATGGACTGGGGAATCCTGCAAGAATGGCACAAAAAAATAAATAAAAAAATAAAAATGAAGGCCTGTGAAAACAGCTGCATAAAACTTTTGATTTGAAACACCTAAAAGTTTACGTCAGTCATTTCTCCAGTCTTGTTCTTCATCAAAAAGTGAAATGGAATGGTTGCAGTGAATGAGACGACAGTTTTTATCTTCAGTCTTCCTTTTCTGAATCTTCTCACACTAGGATTTTAAAACAGTCAATCAGAGGCAGAGGTCGGCTCAAGATGTAAAGAATGAACGTGTCGTTATAAGGAGCTACCAGGAAGGGATGTCAACGGATTAAGCCTCCTTTGCTGCCCTTTTCACCTCCACCAATGGAGTCCTTTGTTTCTTGAAAGCTCGCCCAAAAAACTTCCCGCAGAATCTCCTTGAGGTTTTTGTTCTTTTCAACCAGTCTTTCAAAACAATAAAACTTTAATTTCCCTTCCTACTCTCCATTGTCTGTTTTTCTCCTAAATTTTCAGTGTATTATCTCTCCTCTGGTCAGTTATCTCTCAAGTTCCATCTTTGGGGAAATCTGCGCCGCTGTGCTGGGATTACCTGTTTTCCAATTAAATCAAGATGTATTTGCCTTTCAAAAGACTCTCTTTTCTTAGTCTCCCTCCCGTTGGAATAATTGATGGAGGTCTCTGGCCTTGTGATGAATGACTTCCAAGTGGAGAGATGAAAAGAAAGATGAATGATTTCACCCCTGTGTGGACTAGAGTGGGGAGGAACAAGGAGTGCTGACATTGTGACAAATACACTGACCAAAGCAACAAAACCTGGATGAATCAGCAAGGGACGGAGAGGTGGCATGCGCTCATCGCGGCTCAACAGACGCTCACCCTGCCGGCACCACCTCCGCGCGTCTGTGTACACCACAGACAATTACCTGAGCCTTGCAATTAACTTCAGGCTTGGTGATAATGCTGACGGCTTGCCAGGAGAGGAGTGGTGGTGGAAGGAAGCCAGCCAGATCGGACTGGAGAGGATTGTGTCGGCCGCTTGTGTTTGTGCACTCTGTGGATGTGGGAAGGCCAAGAGAACAGGTGCGGTAAAGTGAGGAGATGCCCCAGGTGACTTGATGTGGACGGTGCCACCACTTTCCCAGCCAAGATTGTGAAGATGAAATAAGTTTTTCCCCACTGCTGCTTGCACAGTTTTCTGTCAATGAGCTGGGAGACAGCAAGTATTTTAAAGAAAGAATCCAATGAGCTCATGACGGGCCATCTGTTTCCGAAGACCAGTAGGTAAGTAGGGCGTAGAACTTTATACGCATCGTATGTGCCTTAGGGGTACGATAAGACTGATGGGCAGCAGCACTAACTCAGTTATAAGCATGTGTTCCCAACACAAAACAAAGAAAATCCAAGGTGTAGCATTCTGGCTTTTTGTGTTGTGTTGATTCGCAACTTTGTTCTTTTGCAGTTTTGGCGTTTTGCACCCAACCATCAAACATTGTGTACTTTTCAGGTTTAGAGGGAAGTCACTTCAATACAAACGTTTAAGGAATGGCTTTTTTCAACCGTCTTATGTTTGGTTTAGATTAAAATTGGGATCGATAAATAAAATACGTAGGTTAAATGAAACCACCGTATGGGTGGATGTGGTCGTGTGGCAATACAATATTGGCAAGACCAATACAGTACACCAATGCTACACCAATGAAAGTTGGCGTCTCGCATGTCTTAGATCTGTCCCTGCTGAAACAAAGCTGGATTAATGATTCAATTACATTCTCAGTGTCTTACCATGTTCTATGGAGGCCTGGTAAGCAGCCCTTTATTTGATTCAAGTGCACTGAATGATGGAGGCATCTAAAACGTGCAGGACACAGGCTCTGCAACACACAAGTGTCAAACTCAAGCCCTGAAGGGTTGTTGTCGTGCAACGTTTAGATGCGTCTTGGCTTCAACATGCCTGAATCACATTATGAAATCATTGGCATCCTCATGTAGAACAGGACCGCAAGCTGTGGAGGTAATTTAGCCATTTTATTCAAAAGTGTTGGATCGTGGACACGTCTAAAAGTCGCAGGACGTCGGCTCCTTAAAGACTGGAGTTTGACACCCCTGCTGTAACATCAATAATCTGTTTGCTTCTACCGTAATTTAATAGAAGAGTAAAAAATACCAGTGACCCAAAAGTATGCTGCTTGCTACTGTGCTGCACTGCTGGATGGGCTGGAAATGTATCTCAATTCATGATATTACTTTTGAGTGAGGCCCACGGCTGTTACATCCAAAGCCCAGAAAAGAGTCACTGCAGGAGAAGTGCTGCTGTGCTGGGCTCTGTTCTGGGCTGTGTGCTCTTCATACCCAGGGGCGATGGATGGATAAAAAGGTTTGAACGGAGCAGGCAGAGCTAGGGACCGAGTGCGGAAGATGAGGGGAATGAGGGCTCAGGGGTACGACGAAGGCAGATCCATTTAGATTAAGCGGCTTTAATATCCTCAAATTTGTCCAAGAAAAAGCAGTTTGAGCCGACGCCGTCCCGTCTTATTTGATTGTCCGGCACAGTTCAGACGATCTCAAATGATGTGGCTTTAAATTGTTACTCTGACAAGTCCTGCATCTCTGCCGTTATTTCAAAAACACAACAAATAGTACTCTGAATTCAGTGATTTCTAAACTGAGGCCCTTTACAGCCACTTAAACGGGTGTAGAAAGCAAATCTAGCGGCCTGTCCAAATAAAGCACTCCCACAAAATATGCTGAGTCACTTTTATTAAGTTTAAGTCTCCTGGAGAATGAAGACAAAATTATTATATATGTATGGAGTCCTGCAGAATATACTCCATTTATGAGACTTCTTCTTTAAAGACTTAATTTGCTCTTTAACTGAAATGTCAGGGGAAAAACAAATAAAAATATATCGTTCAAGCTAAATTATCAAAAAAAAAAAAAACATTATTTAGACTGTAAGTCTATATTCAACAGAAAACATGAGATACCCTTATGATTCATACAAAATTATGATATTCTGGAAAGGCATGGCAGGCCAAAGAATGCGTTTATGTTTTTCTTAAATGGAACCTGCTTGACACTGACTCTTGTATATTTGGTAAAATCTACTAATTTAAATTTTAGAAATGTAATCATTCATTCATATGTTTTTTTTCTTCTTATATATTAGATTTTGTAAAGTTCAGTAAAGTTACATTATAAAAAGGGAAACAAAATAATATGGTTCATTTATGAACCAATTCATTAAAGTGTTCCTCCCCCTTCAAACGTTTTTGTTTGGCACTCTGTCGTTTTCAGTAGTAGATACTCTTATGGTCACACTCGTCTTGAAACCTGTACAATTTAAACTAAACCCGTAATAAAAAAATGCACAACAGGAATAAACATACCCAATTGTTATTAGCTGCTAAAAATATTATGGTTCCTTAAAAGTCACATATTAAATCAATAAAATGTGATTTTTTATTGAAAAGCAGCATCATTTTTGTCCTTATTGTGGTTAAAAATTATATACCTGTTGTAAAGCAAATCATAAACTTTTGCCTGGGAACCACCTGGACTTACAGAGTTGTGCGGTTGACCTTTAGAAAGTGGTCAGCTTCCTTCATAACTTGCTGTTCAACTCGGTGACCAACCATCGCATTGTAAATGACGGCCCTAAATGTCACCACAGTTGTTCAAACACCTTGGGATCTTAAACATCTTGTCACACTGATTATTAAGCTCTCAAATGCAGATATTTCTTGACATATTTGGATTTGGACCAGCCAGTGATAAAACACTGCAGTTGCGGGCGTGAGCCAAGAGAGGAAACGATGGAATATGGTTTCATACCCGTGAGGTATTCTGGGTCAGGCACAGGGTCTGACAGCTCCTCGTGGCACTGGACCTCCGTTGGCACCGATGCCACCACCATGCCATCTGGGAGCTGCTGCTCAATGCCTCGGGCAAAGTTCTTCTGCCTGGTGAAAAGACAGACAACAGGAGGTTACTTTTTATTTTTTTTATTTTTTTTTAAGAGTTCAGTGGACCAACATGATAAAGAAGAAAAGAGGGTGCAGGAAGAGGAGCATGTTAAGACATTGACAAAAGAGTGGTTATGAGATGGGGCAGAGAAAGAACATCTATACTGCATGCAAACACTTTTGTCGTGTGCATATTAGTAGCAAAGAAAGTTAAGTACTTCTGGGGGTGTGGGGGGAGTGTTATGTCCTTTTATCTGCTTTATAGGCATTTTGACAAATGATAACCAGGTGGCCAAGGTAGCACTGATTAAAAAATAAATAAATAAATAGTTATGTCCAAAACACGGAAGTGTCTGGTTCTGTCAGAGCAGACTGACAGATGATATGCATTATGTGAATACATGTGGAAACGTGTGAAGCCCAGTCTTGCTCCACAGACTGGGTGACAGACTGTATATATAATTTGTTCAGTCAGCTGCCGCTGCTGCCGCCTGAGTGTCAATGGTGTTAGACACTTCGAGGCATGTAGAGGATTATACAACCACAAAAGTCAACACTGGAAAAAAAAGTGTGAAATATTCATTTGTTTGCTATTAAAGGATGATAAACTTATTGATGCTCTCTTATTTCCCCTTTATGTTTGAGTATACTTTTGTTCTCTTTTAAACATGGGGTACTTTTTAAATTGCTATACGTTAATCCCAAATCCTTGTTGGCATTTCAGATCAACTTAAAATAAGTTAGAACTCACCAATGTAACTAAATCCTTATCTTGTGTATTTTAAAAGGGTGTTATGAATATTTTCTGTGTTATTTGAGGGAATAACGTTATAATATAAAGCTCAAAAAAGTTGATTTTACATAATCCATCCCGACCACCCCCTTTAACTGACTGAGGTGTTATTTACCAAGGTCTTAGGTTTATTCTGTCTCAACTATTGTAACCCATTCTCTTGGGTTAGTGGAGAGACTGGAGTCGTGTGGCCAGCTTAGCAACACCGTTGCTTCATGTAATGAATATTCACGACCCTCCAGTGACCCACTTTCAGATGCAACTTTCTCCATTGACTTTTCAGGCTCCATTTTCATTCAACAGAGCACAAGTGAAAAAACAACCTAGTTTGCATCAAAGTGAGATACATGCACAATAATTAAAAAAAAAAAAAAAAAAAAAAAAACTACAACAAAATAGGAGAGGTTAGATAACGTATAAAAGCAGTGAATAAAACCCCCAACCAATAAACAAGTAAACATTGTATGCAAGTGATTAAACCAAATAAAAGGCAGTTGGAGGCGGCAACTGAAAAGGACTTAAATGTAAGATTAATTAATAAGTCTGCAAGATACTTAAGAACAATTTCATGAAGACAAAGCATTCAAGTCAAAGCATTATTTAGCTCTAATAGGACGATGAATTTTGAAGGCAATAAAGTTAACACAGGTCAAACCCAATTTACAAAGACTTGTACGGAAGCGCATTGCTATCACGCAGGAAAAAAAAAATTTCGAGCGCTATCACGTTATAACGTGATACGTATCTCGTTAAAACGTGATACGTATGTCGTTAAAACGTGATACGTATGTCGTTAAAACGTGATACGTATCTCGTTAAAACGTGATACGTATGTCGTTAAAACGTGATAGTTATCTCGTTAAAACGTGATACGTATGTCGTTAAAACGTGATACGTATCTCGTTAAAACGTGATACGTATGTCGTTAAAACGTGATACGTATGTCGTTAAAACGTGATAGTTATCTCGTTAAAACGTGATACGTATGTCGTTAAAACGTGATAGTTATCTCGTTAAAACGTGATACGTATGTCGTTAAAACGTGATACGTATCTCGTTAAAACGTGATACGTATGTCGTTAAAACGTGATACGTATGTCGTTAAAACGTGATAGTTATCTCGTTAAAACGTGATACGTATGTCGTTAAAACGTGATAGTTATCTCGTTAAAACGTGATACGTATGTCGTTAAAACGTGATAGTTATCTCGTTAAAACGTGATATTTATCTTGTTAAAACATGATAATTTTAGGTCCAGGAAGTGGCGGTATTATGCTAGGCTAGTACAGTGGCTAACATGAATTGGTCAGGTTTCCTTTCATGTTTGGTCTACAACATGTAGAGATACGGATGCTGCTTTGCACTGTGGTTAAAGCCATTAATAGCATGCGTACTCTGAGCAGGATCCTAAACAGAACGGGACTGCACCGAAGGAAACGTCAGTCCGGTCCTCTAGCTGTAGCGGCGTTCCTGACTGGATCGAAGCTCAAGTTGGCTTCCGATTGTAGCTTCTGATTTGGGAAATGGCTAAAGGGAGATTATAACGGAGGCTCAGACGTATTTGCTGAACAGTTTCTGTTCAGATTTGTTTTAACAGTACACCAGCTGAACAACGGCAACGGCTGTTCGTAACCAAGCAACCGAAATCAACAGAAGGCTCAATAGTGGCAAAAGACAAAACTAGATCCTGTTAAGCATTCTTCAAAATAAAAGACTTCCTCTCTCCAAAATAAATCATACAGAAAGCTTTGAATTTAATTATTTTTCACGTCACCTTTTGGAATTGTGTACAATCAAGTTAAATTCGGTGAATAATAATAATCATGTAAATTATACTTAACATATGACTTGACATATGACTGTAAATAAGTAACTAATCATGGAAATTATATTTAACATATAAATGTTAAGAAATAATTTGTTCTGCTTTAAAAACTAACATACATCGACACTTCAAATCTGGAGTAGATTATTCTAATCTACGCTAATGGCAGAATATTTCAAACCTAGTTTGTGATTTGTGAAATCTTTATCTGAATTGAAACCTCAGCAATGAGAGATTTAAAAATATGTTTGCATCTGGAATGCATTAGAAATAAACTCCTATCACATTTACAATATTTGTTATTATTTTAACCTTCTGTTTTCTTTCACTTTTTTGTCCTAGAGCACCTGCCTTTTTGTGTGGCTTACAAGGATCCATCAGCTGGGATAATAATGCCAACAACTTTTCAGATTCCGATTTATAGTGATGCAACGTAGCATCAGAGATGAATAATCTATTCCAGATCAGAAGTGTCTAAGTATGTTAGCTTTAAAAGTTTAATAGTTAAAGATGCTACTCATCTCCTTAATTGGTCACATCAATATTATAAAAATTACAATATTGCCAAAATTCTTATATGTTTTCCAATCAGTTTCAATTTCCTCACTCCCCTTCTTCTTTAAGGAGCTAAATATAACTTTTTCCAACTTCACTTAAATGGTAAACGCCCGAGAATGAAACTGTCTCTCTTATATCTGCCATATGACAGAGGGTGTTAACAATTATCAAACCTATTATGTTATTTCAACCCAGATCAGGGCAGCAATGTTTTACTTTACTTCCAGACAGCCCCCAGCATGGGTTACTATTGTGTCCCACTGGATCTCTATGGCTATAGACTTGTACATGTACTCATCAGGCAGGAAAAGGTCAATTAAGCAAACAAAATACCCATTTCTGAAAAATACAATGATGATCTGGCAAAAAACACTTGATTATTTGGGAGAAATGCAACAACTATCCGATGTAATGTTCATCCATGTAGAGCAGGATTTAAACTGCTAAGAATATAACTAAAGTGTCTGATCTTTTTTCAGGGAAGGTATTTATGTAACTTGAAGAAATTAAAAACAAACATGATAGTCCTACAAAATATTTCTATAACTATCTTCAAGTTCAGAGTTTTATTTTATCAAAGCAACACAATAATCTTTATCTACCCTCTTTGTCTCCATTAGAAAACATTATTTTAAGTCACCTATATGGTAAAGGAGAGATGTCTCTTCTTTGCTCCTTGTTTGTCGACAAATATTAAAAATTGTTGACCAATATTTGACAAATATTATTATTTTATTTTTTTTTATTTTATTTATTTTATTTTATCAGGTAAACCACGTTGAGATACACATCTTATCTTATTTTCAAGAGGGACCTGGGTAGAAGTCTGCAACACACAGCAACCTGGTTACAAAATAAAATTAATTAATGCATATGCAGAAGTGTAAAACAGTAGAAAAGAATTTAAAAACAGTGACACCTTTTAAGAGAATCTCGTCTGTTTTTAAGAATTGCTCGAAATAAGTCCAGTGAAACCAGCTTTGACATCTTTATTTCAGACTGAAGCTGATTCCAGGCTGTAGGAGCCATCACACTAAAAGCTTGCTTCCCTTTTTCAGTTCAGAAAAGTGAAACATGTAAAAGAAAAATATTGTTAAAACGTAAAGAATGGGAATTAACAGACCTATGTAAAAGAAAGTTTAAGGATGCTGGAGCCAAGCCGAGTAGAGATTTATGAATCACGATCATTAGGTGATTGTTTCTCAGGACGTTTAAAGGAGGCCATTCAGCTTTTGCTGATTTATGATTTATTTTGGAGAGAGGAAGTCTTTTATTTTGAAGAATGCTTAACAGGATCTAGTTTTGTCTTTTGCCACTATCGAGCCTTCTGTTGATTTCGGTTGCTTGGTTACGAACAGCCGTTGCCGTTGTTCAGCAAGTGTACTGTTAAAACAAATCTGAACAGAAACTGTTCAGCAAATACGTCTGAGCCTCCGTTATAATCTCCCTTTAGCCATTTCCCAAATCAGAAGCTACAATCGGAAGCCAACTTGAGCTTCGATCCAGTCAGGAACGCCGCTACAGCTAGAGGACCGGACTGACGTTTCCTTCGGTGCAGTCCCGTTCTGTTTAGGATCCTGCTCAGAGTACGCATGCTATTAATGGCTTTAACCACAGTGCAAAGCAGCATCCGTATCTCTACATGTTGTAGACCAAACATGAAAGGAAACCTGACCAATTCATGTTAGCCACTGTACTAGCCTAGCATAATACCGCCACTTCCTGGACCTAAAATTATCATGTTTTAACAAGATAAATATCACGTTTTAACGAGATAACTATCACGTTTTAACGACATACGTATCACGTTTTAACGAGATAACTATCACGTTTTAACGACATACGTATCACGTTTTAACGAGATAACTATCACGTTTTAACGACATACGTATCACGTTTTAACGAGATACGTATCACGTTTTAACGAGATACGTATCACGTTTTAACGAGATACGTATCACGTTTTAACGACATACGTATCACGTTTTAACGACATACTATCACGTTTTAACGACATACATATCACGTTTTAACGAGATAACTATCACGTTTTAACGACATACGTATCACGTTTTAACGAGATACGTATCACGTTTTAACGACATACGTATCACGTTTTAACGACATACGTATCACGTTTTAACGACATACTATCACGTTTTAACGAGATACGTATCACGTTATAACGTGATAGCGCTCGAAATTTTTTTTTTCCTGCGTGATAGCAATGCGCTTCCGTAGACTTGCAATAATCTAAGCATTAAGACTTTTTTTTTTTTTAAAAAAGCCCATATCATCCATACATGTCTGATGGAAATGCTGGTGCTGCTGTATGCCCCTCCCCTGTCCGTAGATCTCACACACTGCTAGTAGTGATAGATGCAAGTGTACCATTTCTTTTTATTGTGTTGTCTAAGGTAACTGACATGCAAGCTCCTAAATGGGTTAAAATTCAGTAAAACTTTAACTAGACACCAGAAAACAAACAAAAAACAAAGTCTACAACAACAACAACAACCCAAGTGTCCTATTTTAGTTACTTTTACTCGCTCCATGCCTGGATGCAGGAATAAGGTTGGAATAGTGGAAAAACGAAGAAAGAAAAAAATCCACATAGGAAAGTTTATTTGTACTGCTACAGTAAAAAAAGTATTTAGGGTGTCTTCACTCACTACGTCTGTTTTCTTTTGCAGCGAATGACTCCTGCTTGAACTCCCTAACAGGGCCCATTTCATCACCCCCCACTTACGGTGCCGGTTAGGGTCACAACAAGGTTTCAAAGCATAACAACTTCAATAAATCAGTGGCTTAAGTCCTTCAGCTGTCTCAAGACCACAGCTAATGAGGAAATATCTTCTTCTTCTTTTCTCCTCTAGGAAACTGCAGTCATTATCTTCACTCCAGGCTCACAACTTACAAACGCCCTTTGTAACCTTGTACTGTACTTTTTTTTTTTTTTTTTTTTACAAGTAATGTTTTATTGAATATTTCAGTTCAATGTTGCATGAATAAGCATGTTCTTCCTGCACACTATAGGGCGAGGAAGGCAAAAACTGTATGAAATACAATATAGCTTAGGAAAGAAGCTGTGCCATGCTTTGCTGTAACATGACTTTCATGATCACAGTTAAGTTTGTACATAATTATTTTTGGCCGATAAATGTGCCACAAAGTTGACCAGAGAGTGGACAACTTTATCCCGACTACTGTTTGATGTAGGAGAGGTTCATCAGAGGTTTTTCTGCAGTGGGGTGGGGGGGCGGGGGGGGAGTGACTGTTGCCATTGGAAACCAGCCTAATGGGAGTAGTGAGACTGAATACAGACCATTATAGCCGTAAACCTGAACCCATGGCTTATAAGACATTAAACTGCCTTGTAAAGCTAAAGGGCAAGAGCGGTATAATAACTTTTTGCTGATTTGTAATTGGAGGTAATCAGTCTTGCATATTAATTTGACCCAAGCTGCTTATAAAAGCACAGCCTTAAGATTGTGTGCCTCTTCTTAATTGGACATTTCGTCAGCAAACTGTAAACAGTTTAAACCAATTTGCAAGTCGGTACCACGATCCAGTACAGACGCGCACGCGGTTGTTGCATTTTGAAACAAAATCCTTGACATCTATCAGTCTGGAACCGTTTACAAAGCCATTCTGCACATATGCAGAAAACATGGAAAAGTTGTGAACCTTCCCATCACTTGGCTGACCAAACAAAATTACCCAAAGAGGACATGGAGTACTGGAGATTCCTCTTGCCTCATTTAAGGTTGGTGTGTTCATGATTTATGTACATAATATTCCAAGACAAAATTTCAGAGAAGTAGTTTCCTGTGCTGTAAACATTTTATACTAAGTGTATGTTAATTGTAAGCACTCCTAGTATTACGTCTTTGAACATACATGAGTGGGCAATTAAAATGCACGGAGGATTTTTCAGCTTCACACTCCACCTACTTCTGTTAATATACACTCCATATAATGCTTCGTTTGATTCATGCGGCGTCTGACGGGGGCTGAGCTGTAAAAACAGCACACACAAATACAGGTGCTGGTCATAAAATTAGAATATTGTGATAAAGTTCATTATTTTCCATAATGTCATGATAAAAATTAAATTGTCATATATTTTAGATTCATTGCACACCAACTGAAATATTTCAGGTCTTTTATTGTTTTAATTTTGATGATTTTGGCAAACAGCTCATGAAAACCCAAAATCCCTGTCTCAAAAAATTAGAATATTATGAAAAGGTTCTCTGAACGAGCAATAAAAATAATCATCTGAATCAACAAAGTAACTCTAAACACCTGAAAAAGATTCCTGAGGCCTTTAAAAACTCCCAGCCTGGTTCGTTACTCAAAACCGCAATCATGGGTCAGACTGCTGACCTGACTGCTGTCCAGAAGGCCATCACTGACATCCTCAAGCAAGAGGGTGAGAAACAGAAAGAAATTTCTGAACAAATCGGCTGTTTGCAGAGTGTTATATCAAGGCAGCTCAGTGGGAAGTCAGTAGGAAGGAAAAAGTGTGGCAGAAAACGCTACACAACGAGAAGAGGTGACCGGACCCTGAGGAAGATTGTGGAGAAGGGCCGATTCCAGACCAAATTAAATTTTCATCTCCATAAAACTTTTCAGCAGATGGAAGCATGAAGTGCTCCAAAATTTTCTGATAGCTGCTGCATTGATCCTGCCCTTGATAAAACCCAGTGGACCAACACCAGCAGCTGACGTGGCACCCAGACCATCACTGACTGTGGGTACTTGACACTGGACTTCTGGCATTTTGGCATTTCCTTCTCCCCAGTCTTCCTCCAGAGTCTGGCACTTTGATTTCCGAATGACATGCAAAGTTTGCTTTCATCCGAAAAAAGTACTTTGGACCACTGAACAACAGTGGTCCAAAGTGCTGCTTCTCTGTAGCCCAGGTCAGGCGCTTCTGCCGCTGTTTCTGGTTCAAAAGTGGCTTGACCTTTGACCTGGGGAATGCGGCACCTGTAGCCCATTTCCTGCACACGCCTGTGCACAGTGGCTCTGGATGTTTCTACTCCAGACTCAGTCCACTGCTTCCCACAAGGTCTGGAATCGGCCCTTGTCCACAATCTTCCTCAGGGTCCGGTCACCTCTTCTCGTTGTGTAGCGTTTTCTGCCACACTTTTTCCTTCCTACTGACTTCCCACTGAGCTGCCTTGATATAACACTCTGCAAACAGCCGATTCGTTCAGAAATTTCTTTCTGTTTCTCACCCTCTTGCTTGAGGATGTCAGTGATGGCCTTCAGGACAGCAGTCAGGTCAGCAATCTGACCCATGATTGCGGTTTTGAGTAACGAACCAGGCTGGGAGTTTTTAAAGGCCTCAGGAATCTTTTTCAGGTGTTTAGAGTTACTTTGTTGATTCAGATGATTATTTTTATTGCTCGTTCAGAGAACCTTTTCATAATATTCTAATTTTTTGAGACAGGGATTTTGGGTTTTCATGAGCTGTTTGCCAAAATCATCAAAATTAAAACAATAAAAGACCTGAAATATTTCAGTTGGTGTGCAATGAATCTAAAATATATGACAATTTAATTTTTATCATGACATTATGGAAAATAATGAACTTTATCACAATATTCTAATTTTATGACCAGCACCTGTATTTACAAAGCACAAAGTGATGCCTTTGGGAAAGTCACAGCGTTGGAACAACAGAACCCACAGGCTGAAGCGAAACGCTGGTAGAAAGGCCGTGTGCAATGTAACTTTAAAATGCCGTTGAGATTTTACAGACACGGTGTGGCTGAGGGTGAAACGGTAATTAAGAGAAACAAAGCCGAGTGTTGATCGGACAGACTCCTTTTCATGCAGCCCAGACATCTTCACTGAACTACATGTAAAATTACAGAGAAACAGGGAAGCGGCGTATCCAGAAACAGACGCAGTTGAGCTTTTGTAAGCTTTATTTGTCAGCTCAGGGTCACAGATGACTTTGCCGGCGTGCTCGATTCCATGAACTGAAGCCCCGGTGTTTGCTTGAGGTTCTTCACTTTAGACCAGGCGTGCCCAAAGTCGGTCCCTCGAGAGCCGGCATCCTGCGTGTTTTAGTTCTCTCCCTGGTTTAACGCACCTGGATCAAATGATGGCTCAGAGGAATAAGAACAACACTGACATGCTGAAATGGTTGTCATTTTGTGTGCAACTTTAAGGATGCAAGTAGGATTTATCAAATCATACGACCTTAAGGCATTTAAAACCCAGTTAAAACTGATGATTTAAGTCATTTTTTACTGATTATTCCTAATCTGCTACATGGAAATGTGGTTATCTGACTCCAATAAACAACATCTAGTAGCAAAAGGTCTCGCATAGTTATTTTGGTTTTTGTCATCAGCCACGGCCTCTCATATTTTACGCAGTTGACTCTTCCAAATTAATATGTGAAACACATTCAATCATAAAATTTAGTGCAAATACACGACGCCTGTGTAATTTTATGATATAACATCTCAGTGTTGATTTAAAAAGACCTTGCTACATTCTTTTATTTAGTTTATTGGCACTTAGTGGAAGGAGGCTAGAATGAGTGGCAATTAAATCAAGAACAACCGTTAATGTACACTTGTGAAAAATTATGGGTAATTTTAGCCATTTAGTAAAATGTAGGCCAATTCTTATACTTTGATCCACTTTAAAGCATCATCTTTTTGACAGGTTGTGAATCCCTACCAATCAGTGAATCTGTATTATTTTAGTGGTTCAGTGATGAAAACAAACGCTTCCTCGTTGATGCTGTTTATGTAAATTGTGCCGTTTGACACCAAAAGCGCGGTTTGACTTGTTCCTCCCGAGTCTGCTTTTTGCTGATGAATGTGGCAGAGAGGGTATGAGAAGAAAAGGAAAAAGGAATAAAAAAAAATGCTCCCCTGACAAAAATATAAAAGAAATTTTAACAATAACACTGCTATGCTTGATGCTTTTACAGTGGCTTCACTCTAGAACTCTGTTCAAAAGGTGCAACTGTAAATGCTCTTCACAGACACTGACTTGCGCTGCGTATGGAAAATATTCACAGCACTCCGCCTTTACCTCGGCACGTTAAGTGGAGACGCTGACATGTAAAGAAGAGCCACTGAAATCAACCACGACTCCTAGAAAATCTTCTTGAACACACCTCAGAAAACTAAGGCGTGCCCACATGCGACAAGGAAAGGCGGAAGAGGACTCTAGTTTTAGGTTAGCTGTCTAAACTTATGTTGTTTTTTTTCCTGGACTATGCTGTACGGCTCATCCGCTCGCACTGAAATATAAGTTATGCGTTGCTAAATTTGCAGCCCAAAGCAATCACAAACGAGGCTGGCTGGGATTTGATCACGCTGGAGTCAAACATCTGTCACTTCCTGCTGAAAGTATTTCTGCATGATTTCAGCTGTCATTTTAACAAAGCACATAAATAGGGACTGTAATGACTGGATCTCGGTTGTTTTGCTGAAGATGGTGATTTTTTTCTTCTTCCCCTCTTAGAAGCATGCTAAGTGGGACACGGGCTGGGTTCCATTCAGTGCATTCACGTCTGACAATTTTCACTGTTAATTTTGTTAGAGGATGACATGTAACATTTAACAACCATCTGGCACTGTGAAGATGTCATCATTCATTTCTCTTTTGGAAGTTCACAGAACTTTTTCCTTTTTTTTTTTTTTTTTTTTACAAAACTGCCAGAAGGAAGTGAAGCTTTCTTTCCTTTTTTTCTTCTTTTTTTTAAAACAGGACCAGCAGAAAAGCGGGCACCTGTTTGATTAATTATTTGAATGCAAAATGTGACAAAGCACTTAGATGGTTTTGATTCATATCAGCCGTCCTGTCGCTATTGTGTGCTATCCTTACAGTGATTCCCTCGACAACAAAGCTCAATAAGAGACAATTAAAGCTACTAGCTAACCCCCCTCCACCTCTATTAGTCTACAGCAAACACATTTTATGTTTTGATTAAGTGAGAGTAAATGAAGGAATTCCTCGAGGGTGACATGCAGGGTGTGGTGCTGCGAGCTAAAAAAAGGTTTTGGAGTAATAAAAAAAAAAAAAAATGCTCTCGCAAAATAGTTTGGGGGTTGGGGGAGCTGTGTCAGGTAGGAGCATTGACTTAATCATTGATCCCAAGCAGCAAGCAGAATGAGAACAAGGGGCACTAAAATATTCATTAAAACCTGCTCTGAGCTTGTCGAGAGAGAGAAAGAGAGAGAGGAGAGGAAGGGGAGGACAGTTAGGAGTAATGAGAGGAGGTTAGCTTTTTAACATCTCATTACGGGGAGTCCACCGGCTCCCACTGAGACAGGAAGACAGAAACCCTGTCAAAGCGTTCTGTAATTTGAAGCCGGAATCACATCGAGCCCGCCGCTCCCGAGATGTCACCCTGGTAGGACCTTCTTTCAGGAGGGAAACGGCTGAGTTGCCTCTCAGGTTGCTTTGTAACTAAAGTCATCCTGTGTCCCCCAGCTTCCCCACCACACCATTCTGCTCGCCAATGTCAGAAAATCAAATAAATAAACCTCTTTTTTTTTATTTTTATGAAAACAACAACAACCTTTCTGCAAAGGGAGGTTGGGATAGATTTCCCTTAGCAAAGAGAACAAACATGAGAAGCATTTCCAGGGCTGGTGCGCTTCAAAGATGGACCATAAGGGATAGTTGCTGGGGAGGGAGAATCAAACCAGCTCTGTGTGCGCGAGTGCCAATGCTCTGGAGGGTCGGTGCTGAAAGAACTGTGACTGCATGTGTGTGTGTGTGTGTGTGTGACTATGCATTTATGTGCATAGTTTAACATCCTGGCTATTTTGTCTTTGTTGGTGTCATGTCGACGGCCACCTGCTCACACCACTTGCTGATTCTCCATCAATCCCCCACCCATCTCACATTTGATGCTCCTGGCAGTCAAAGAGAAAAGCACACTAGGGGCACAGAGCTGATCCATTACTACACACACATATCCTTGTACTTCCATCCATACACACACACATATGCACAGCCAAAGAGAGAGGGCTATGTCCCAAATAAATAAAACATTACAAGCAAAAACACTGACTTTGACTGTTTACATTTTTTTTTTGCAGCTTTCTGCAGATGGAAATGGGATTTTGTTTGAAAAGGGAGTTGGGGTGAAGAAAAGAAAAGGTAGGAGAGTGTACAGAACCAAAACAAAAAAGGAGCACACAAAAAAAAAACGCAATCGAGACTATGGAACAAACCCAGAAAAGTAAACATTGTGATATTTTAGAAGTGAAAGAAAACCATAAGAACTGGGAAACCTCCATCCAGAGTTTAAACAGTATAAAGTGTCGACTTCTTTTTGTGAATGATGGGAGGCAGATGCTTTGTGCCACTCTTGCTCAGTGGGGTGGGGGTTTTTGAAGAGATGCCAGTGAAGATCACATAAAGACTTTCTTTCTCTCCCTCTGTTTCTGCTTCCAGTTCTCAAGGACAAACAGGGTTTCTAATCAGACTGGGTGAATGCCGTCTCACTTGCTTTTTTTGTAACTAACAAAAAGTTAATGCATGTCTGCAGCCTCACATTTTTATTACATATAGTGGCTGCAAAAAAGAAAAAAATCAACTTTTCAATAAGCTTCTCTTAAAAGTCTTTTTATAAGAGCATAAAGAGGATGTGAGGCGTTTATTTTTCACAGCTCATTCAAATGAAATGTGAACACGTCAAAAACATGGTGCGCTGGTTGTCAAGTGACATATTTTAGGAGAGCACTGCCATTAGGATTAATTGACATAAGCAGCACTTCAGTCTTCTCAGCAGGAACCACATTGTCTAGCTCTTCTGTCTAATGGTGGGATCATGCCTCTAACCTCAGCAGGAAGCAGCAAGGTGGTGGGATTCTAATTTGATTTTTTTTTCCTCTCTCAAGAAATGTTGCAGCTTCAATAACTCCTAATAAGAAACTAATTCTATTTCCTGCAAACAAATTACTGTTAACCAATTTTCAAAATATACATCCTGGTTTCAAAAGCACTACAAATTAAAGCTTTCTTCTTTTTTTTTTTTCCTAGCAAAATTAACATCCATCCATCATCAACGCCCGCTGCTGAGGCACGCTCGCGTCACTGTCCAGTAGTCACCGTACGAGAGGCGGGGGCGGGTGGGGGGGCAGCCTGGAGAGTTCGCCAATCCACTCAGGGCAAAATTAACAAATCACTTTGTTTCCAGCAGCAAATGTTAAAAATCTAGACTATGCAGTTATAAATCTGGGTTAAGATGTGACGAAATGCATCTTATTGCTAACAAAATTCAGGTCGTACACCTACTCTGCTTGTCAAACCAAGCGACACAGCTGTTTAAAGCTGTCAAGCTCAATCTATGAGCACATGTGGGGTTACTCTTTTATGTTTTCTATATGCTGGAAAAATCTCCAGAGGCGACAAACACGTTTACAATTTAAACCAACATACTTCCCTTCAGTCATCTACAACGCTTTCTTTTATTACCGACTCCATGTTCCATTCATTATTTAATGTTTACTACAATTTATTCAGGCATCTGATTCAATAAGTGATTCATCTGTGCATGTATTTAGTAGATGCTTCAGTTCAAAAATGGCTTAAATTATATATTTGTAATGTCAAATTTTTAATCCAGTTCTATGAGAAACTCATTCTCCCGGGTTACCTTTAATAATAATATTTAACTTATTTTAAGGGAAATTGACATTTTTTTTTGTGTGTGTGAAAATGTAATGTACAGGGTTCGATTTCAAAATATAAACTGAAGTTTTCACAAACCTCAAACGGATCTCTGGCATGCAGCTGCGTTGCTCACGTTGCGCAACATTTGTTCATTTTACACACAAGTGTATATCCAGCTCAGTAAAATTTAATTTCAGCACACTGGCTCCTGGTCAGCCTTAATTCGTTTGCTGCAATCTCTTATAATTAGGTCTTCCATTAACCATGCCTCCCGATAGAGTCTCCATTCCTCTTCCAGCACCTCATCCGCACAGGAAGCATTTGGTGTTTGTCGAAGTCTGGCTCGGATCACGCTTTCCATTCAGAAGGCTCTTTCAAATAAGATCAGAGCAGTAGAGATTTAGATTATTGATGATATTAACTTTCCAGCCTCACCCAGCCCTCTCTCTCAGAGACTCTGGTGGTGGATCCCTAAGTGGGTGTGTTGCCTCCGGCGGCAAAATCCATGCACAGTCCAAATTAAATTCCTGGGCCACAGATGCCTTTGCTGACCTTCTGGCTTCCTGAGTTCAGTGGAGATGATTACAGCATGCAGACAGAGATAATTAACCACCCTCAAAATGCTTTCCACGTCAAATCAAACTCTGTACAAATTAGAAAGGATGTGGAGTTCAACTTGTACGGGTGTTTAACATGAAGCCTCAAGATAAAAAGTGAGGTGATTTTTTTTTTTTTCGCTATTTTCTCACCAGAGCACTTTCCTGAATTTTACATTGGACAGTTTGTTGGACGAGGGCAAATTCTTATCGCATTCTCGATTTTTTGAAGAAGAGATCAGAGAAAATCTGTCAAAGAATCTTTGCCCCAACGTGAAACAACTTTTACAGACACCGATTCAATCTCATGCGTTTTCACATCCTGTGAAACCATTTTGCTAATGTGCAACCTGAAACGCGTCCCCACCCCGGGAGAATCTCAAAGGCTGATCTGCAGCCCCTGGGAAACCAACACCACTGTGGGCGATGTAAAAAAAAAAAAAAAAAAAAATCACTCGCCAACATGGTTCATATGATACATATTGCAGACTTGGGTTAAATGGTGTTGTGCTGGACGTGCTTTACTTCCAAACTATGAAAAAAAAAGTATGTTCTGTTTCCAGAGAAATGTTCAAATGGCTTTATTCATCATACATTTATCCTGAAAACATGTTTTAAAAACCCTGTGATTTGGAGCTCCTTTCAAACATATCACCATTTCAATTTTTTTTTCTTTCACTTTAGTTAATAAAACCTTTTACAAATAAAAATCTAAAAAGTGTGGGATGTGTTCATCCTCTCTCAGTGAACACTTTGCAAATCGATCTTTCACTACAAACACAACCGCAAGTCATTTTTAGTATGACTTTCACGACGTCACACTCAAAATATTTGCTCATCTTTCTTCTTGGGAAAATTGAATCTCAGCAGAGATGGGATTTTACTTTGTAGCTCAACTTTGCCGTGAACATTTCCACCACTTTCTCCAGACCTGTCTGCTGTGTTCCTTGGTCTTCCTGATGTTTGTTCGCCAACGTTCTCAAGGAGGTTACAGCCTTCACAGATCACAACACTGAGTTGAAATTAAACTTATTTAGTAATAAGATGAGGTCTGAAGACCATTTTTGCACTTCAGATTTTTCTTTATAAATGAAATCTAAAAGCAAAACAAAAAAAACACAATGAGTTATCTACCTTCAACTAAATACTTATGCACTATTTTGTGTTGGCCTTACATATAAAATCCCAATACAAAAACATTGAAGTGTCTCACAGCAACATGACAAAATCTGGAAAAGTTCAAGGGATATGAATACTTTTGAAAGGTGCTGTATTGAAAAGGAGGTATTTTAGGAGTCTGCCACAAAGGCCTGCTTTTATTTGATCATTAGTAAAGTTTAAAACCACCAGCTCAAAGCGAAGGCGCAGTGGGTATCGTAGGTCTCTCTGAACTACTCAGTTTTTATTGACTGATATAGTCTGCAGGTATTACTCTCTGAACGTATTTTGCAAAGAGCTTGTACTAAATACCCTACTGAGATCGACATTTTTGGCATGTAGTCCAAAGATGAAACAAATTGCTGTTAAGGGACGTTTGAACGGGCACATTTCAACTTGGTGATAAAGCGGGTGATTTTTATTTTTTGTGATGCTGTGTGTCAGTCCAGTATCTGTCTTGTGGCCAAGGCTCTCCCTCCTGAGGACCCAAACATCAGGATCTAAAATCATTGTTTACACACCCTGAGTCTGATGTTACTGACAGAATGAGTCACACCGAATTCAGCTGCTGTTCAGAATCTGAAAACAGGCCGTCAGCACTCTGCAACCGTTCCAGTTCTAGGCCGCCTTACGGTGAAGCACAGACAGGAAGCATTAAGAACCCAGGGCAACCACTGGATTGCAGAATATCAAACATTTCTCTGAGATTTAAGATTTTAAGAGCTGACAAGTTTTCCAGTGACAAACTGGGGTTAGAGATGAAGGCGATCCACTCCGATATCAGCATCAGATCTGCACTGGCAGTGAACCGTCAGCTAAGGCCAGAGTCTGATCTAACCGTCAGCCTGGCTTTCTGTTCTCCATTGTTTGTTTATACAGCCTCATGTTGGATGAAGAATTTAGAAGTGATTGCAGTTTGTAGGAAGACTTTGAAACAAAAGGAACAAATGACCGAGAAGCTGCTTACAGCTAGCAATACTGATGGGTAGTGAAAGTTGCTAAAAGCTGTTTAAAATCCGTCCTGTGATGTGTGACTGATGAAAATAGGAAATCACTTTTGACTAAACTGCTTTGTGTGACTTTTCACTATTGTTCAGGTTAACATGTGATTACAAGCCTGCTCATAAAGAATTACCTTTCATAGGACATGATCTTGTTATGGAAAAACTTTGATGCTGAAAGTAGTGATGTTTAAGACCATTTCCACAACATTTGGACCCCGGTGGTGCAAAAGCTGTTTTTTCAAACTTCTGCCCGTCAATCCCACCTTTGCCTCTGAAGTCTGCATATAAATTTAGCAGCTCTGCAGGATAATGTGAATAAATGCATAAAAGGCTTGTTCTGAGGTGTAGTATTATCTCGCAAATAAAAAGACAACCTAAGGTAGGTGCACAACTCCAAGCTGCACAGCTGGCAGGGTTCGAGTGTTTTGTTTAATTTTAGCTGACACCAAGAGGACAAGAACAACACCACATGTTTTAATAAAAGCATAGGTATCCAGATTAAATCCCAGAAAATGTAGATTGGAGAATCTCTTGTTGCACTCTGGTAGCCATTAGTATAAACACCTCTGTTAGCTTTCTGACTCCCAACACAAAAACTGAGGAAAATGGCAGAGAGGTACAGACACACAGACCTGACAACAAAACAATGAGATACTGGCTTAGAACCAATTTAAAATGAAAACCAATCAGCTAGCACAAATGCATCATAAATTGAAATATGCATTACTTTGTTTTATGTACAGTGACTCGTGTGCAACTTTTGAACTGTATGGAGCTCAATAGTTTCATAATGTGTGTGTTAAAGATTTTTCTTTTCTTTTTGTTTGAGAAATGTTGCTATATTTCACTCTAATTTCCTTATCTACCTTTTAAAGCAGTGGCACATAGCAGAAAATGACATTCCTTATAGGACAGCAAAGTTTATTTTATCCTTATTTTATCTCTCATGTACAGCTGCCGCAGCAACCTATATTATCCCAGCCACCATAGAGAGTTTGTTATTTGAAAGCGATCCATCAGAAAGATGTCAGCACTGTGGGAACCTAAACCCTAACCCCCCTCGACTGTCTCCCTGCTGAGGCACAAATGGCAGGCAGTCTACCACAAACAGCTGTGGCGTTTACCTGAACGTGGCCTTCAGTATCTGACCAGAGGTGCTTTCCTGGGTGTGGTTGTTGTAACCGTAGAAGAGGTCTCCGAAGACGGTCTGGTTGGCGGGGATGTCCGTCGCTTCGCCGCAGTCCACACCCTCAGTGCAGGATTCAGACAGAGGCAGGCATGACCTCCCATCAGGACCGCGCTTGTAGTCCTCGATGCACCTGGAATGATTTTAGGATTGCAGAAAATATTTTTTTTTTAAGAGATTATTGTTTTTCCTACCAATTCTTATTGTAAAGTATTAACCATGGATTTAATCTTTTTTAAATAAGATTAGGACTCAGAGGAAACTCGTGTCTCCAAAAGTTTCAAAGGATCCTCAAATAATCTACATTTGATATCCAACTGATGCTGTTTCCACATGTCGTATAAGACCTGCCATAAAATGAACCACAGAAAGAATAAAGCATCTAAAATTAGGGGAGAGGAAGGGCGAAGGGGGGATAATCTTTCATGTTTACTATATAGAAAAAGTTCCCAACTAAATATCAGATTTGAAGAAAAAGCTATTCCTAGGCACCCACATGAAGCTGAGCATTACCCGCATCCTCGTTATGAGAACAGACGAGAACCGAATGCTGTTGCAACGAATTAAATGAAACAGCAGTCTGAATCACCCCCTGATGTAACATTAGTGTTAAATACTGTGTCTGCTCTGCAGCATGACATTTAAGTGAGAGATGACAATAGCTTCTGGTTTTTGAATATTAGAGGGAAGTTAATGAGAAACGCTGGTGGCTTATGTGTGTAGATATTCAAAAAAAAAAAAGAGAAAAAAAAAAACATCAAATCTGAAATTTGTTTTACTAAGGTTTTCATACCACATGACTTTTTCTTTTTTTTTTTTTTTTGGTCATGTTCCAACTAAAATCAACATTATGTTTTATTGGGATATTATTAGACAGAACTGTCATGCTGAGAGCAGGAGTTGAACCAAAGTGCAGACAAGACATAAGGAGGTCTCAAAACGCCAAAAAATAATCAACTTACAAGCAACACAGGAACAAAAACACAGGAGGCTTGGAGAGTCACAGAGCATGAAAATACATTCCAGGAAGTCTGACAGAGGAACCAGTGAGGATCACGTGAGATAAAAGTGGTTAAATACTGAGGGAGTGAAAGCTGCAACAACAGAAATGGGCTGATTAGGTAACAGGTTGCAGGTGTGAGGGGAGAAGGGAGAGGGAGAGAGAGAGAGAGAGGATGACACCAGGGGGCGAGAGAGAGTAAACAGGGGCACTATGAAAGTGAATGTAACAGAAAAGGCTGATTTAACGAAAATAAACTAAGGAACACAGAACAACAAATTAACACAACTACAAACCCAAAAACCCACAAAACAACTGATAAGACTAGCAGAAGGTGGTGGATAACTGAGACGTGTGTTTCTTTTACAAATAGAAAATCTAAAAGTTAAATGAATAAATCATTTTTGCTCGTCTTTGCTAAACTGCTTAACCTCTGGCCGATTGGAAACAGCACATCTGTGAGCATCAATTTTCAAGTCATTCCTCAGATTGTCTTTTGGATCTAGTTCTGAACTTTGACTGGTCCATTCTAAATATGTACAGACATTCTTTAACTTAAGCCACTGCATTCATTCTGGTTGTATGTTATGAGCCGTTGTCCTGATGCAAAGTAATCCTCCACCATGTCTTTTTGTAGCCTCCAACTGTATAATCCTCCAGCGTCACCCTCTGACCAGCGTCCATGTCCCTGCTTAAAACATTTGTTCCTAGTTTTAGTGAGAATGCGAGCAGCTTTCCGGATCACCTGTGTTGTGTTGTTTTCAGCTGGACATCTTAAAACACCTGAAGTTATCAATGTGACTAAAGATAAACACAAAATGAGTCATATCCCCACAGCATGACGCCTTCTCCACCATGCTTGAAGTGATGTTGTGTGTTCAGGTTGATGTGAAAAGTTCATTCTTGTCTCATGTGACCAGAGCTCTTTTTTTTTATTTTATTTTTTTTACATATTTGAAGAGTCTTCTCCATGGTTTGTGGCAGATTTGTGGAAAGCACAACTAGCTGCTCTCTAGATAAGATTCTTCCAGCAGAACTGTGGATCTTTGAAGCTCCTCATAAGTTACCATGGGACTTGTGTCTGCGTCTCTGAATAATGCATGTCTTCCCTGGCCTGTCGGTTTATGTGGGTGGTCATGTCTTGATCAGTTGCACTAATGTACACAGAGTAGATATCTCTTAACAAATGTGACAGGCCGAGGGAAAAGTAGAAATAGAAGAAAAGAGGAAAAAAACTTACATCTTTGAGAAAACAGTGATTTTCATGATTTCCTTTTGCAAAAATATGCAAGTTGAAATCCTATGTATTGCACTGTTTTCACGTCCCTCTGTCAGTGCATTAAGATACCAGTCGGGTTTGTGGAAACATTGGTATGTAAGTCTTTTATAAGACTTTATTTTTATTTTGTATGTGTTGTTGTGCATCATGTCTTTGTGGACCATGAGTCTGTTGAAATAAAGCAATCTATGAGGAAACAACCCTGTGTTTTAAATAACAGTTTTCAAGGTTTTAAAGTGGTAAACTTTGTGTTTGAATTCAGTTTGTGTATGAGATAAATTTGAGCAAAGTTGGTAGTCAATGCTAGCAGACATTATTTATTGTAAAGTATTTTAAATTTAGAATCGACACTTTCCGAATTTGTAAATTACTCAAAATACCGCTCACATTTGTCCTGCTGTTGTTGATGAGCTGAAAAATATCAACCCTTACGGCTCATGACACAGACGCAGACACTGAATACCCAAGCTCTGTGTAATAAAATAGACATCAATATTATTATATTATTTCCCCAAAGTCGATATGAGGAGAAAAAAAAAAGAAAAGCCAGACAGATTTTAGTTTGCTGTCACTACAAGGTGACTGACTCTCTATATCTCAAAATGTCAGACATAAGGAATTACAGCTTGAGCTTGCCCTTCATAGCCACTCATCTGTTCCAAAAACCTTTCACCAACACATCATGACGAATGATTTTCTTATACCAACCATACATTTCTTTTAGATGCTGCCTCTCTTTCCTTCCTAACAGTCCTCTGTCTGATAATCAAGTGGTTGCAGAGGGGAGAAAAGATCTGCTGCAGCACATCGTGGATATGTTGGCGATATTTTCCCTCAACTAGTTAAGCACACCAAAAGTAACATCTAGTGGAGACGAAACTGCATTTTGAGGTGACAACTAAAGTTACAAGTTGAGGGAACTTTATTCAGTCTGTGCTGAATTTCTGAATCGTGAACCTAAAGTAAATACAACCTAATTGGATTGATTGTGAAAATATTGCAGCACTCTAGTAAAGGTGACATTTTATCTCAAACACTGTTCAGAAATATATCCGTTCAGAAGTGACAGTTTGATTTGCATATTTAATGTGTATTCTGAACTGAACACATTCAGTTCAGAAATGACAGGAACAAGGAACAAAATACTTTGTATGGAAAATGTAAGGAAAAGAAATGATAAGAGAACATTAGAGCACTGAAACAACCATCCTGAAGCTTTACATATGTCCTCATAGCTTCTTATTTCTCAGTATTTACGGAGAGTTAAACATTTAATGACAACAAAAGGCACAGTCCCAACTTGGTTCATCAAGTGTCTTTATGTAAACAACCGTAAAACAGACAAGTACTTTGACACAGTTCTGTCACAATAACACAAAGGCCTTTATCACCATGTTTTGGCTTTAAAATGTAACAAATAACTTTTTGTCTGTTGAACTTACTTTCTCAGAAATAAAATAATTAGATTTATGTTTTTATAGCTAGCATTAGCATAATGTCCAAACAATTATTTAAATGTTCCCAAAGGATTGGTGCAGTGACAAGTGTGCTTGAGTTTATTTTTTTCGTAATAACTGAACTTTTTTTTTTCAGCTTTGCATAAAAAGCTTTAATAAAGTTTTGATTAAGCTCATTGTACAGTTCCATATTCCTCTCTGTCTAGAAGTAAAACTTTCAGTTCAGTTCTTTTCTCTTGTGGCATCACATTCCAGTGTGGGTTCAGGAGCCAATGTTTAAATTTAAGACTAGGTTTGAAGCTTTCTTTTTGACCTGGCATTTTCTTTCAGAATAATTCAGTACTTACAGCTGGTTATATAATATTCTCGCACTCCCCTTTAGATGTGATCACTTTTTCCTGTTTTATACTTAAGAGTTTGCTTTATCTACTATAGTCTAGATTTTTTTAACAATGCATCCTGAGATGACCAAGTTTCTTATAGAAGTGCAGAAAGAAGTAATTTCTTGACTTCTAGAAAAAACATATAAGCTTTTACATATCCACACATGGAATGGAATGAAGACAGAAAAGGGATGAATTCCACCAACCACAAGAATCAATTGTCAGTCACCACCTAGTTGCCATAGCAACATCAGGCACTCAGCCACATGCTGTGTCCATCCCTCCGTTTCGCTGGCATGGGGGTGTCGGCAGATCTACATGATATTGACGTAGATTTTTTTTTTTTTTTTACCAACTTCGAAGAAATATTTCAAGAGTATTGAAAGGGCACCCAAGATGAATTGTTTTCTTTTGCTTAGGGTATATTAAATCCTTTTATTCAATGGTCTTCAAAGTCACTAAAAAAAACGTATAAAATTGTGTAAATTGTACTTCATGTAATATTAAATCTGCACATTAATTAAAACAAAGTGTTTTTTGAGCATTTCTAATTATATCTAAGTAGTTTCTTTTTTCTTTTTTTTTTGAATGGGGAGTTTGTTTTAACATTCAAACCCAAAAGATCCAACCAAGGACTGGATCTACAAGTGGCTAGAAAACCCTTTCAATATGTAACAATTGAACTGAAATGTCTTCCCTGAGTTTATGAAAGGATGGATAAAGGTCTGCATGACACCCCGTCTCATTAGTGATGACGGGACTTAAGATGACAGGTTTATGAAACAAATTAATTAAGAGTAATTACATATATAAACCGCTGACTCGTGCTGTTGCTTACCCACAGAACATCTGGATGTTGTAGAGGGTTGGGTCATCCTCTAGAGGGGCCAGCTGTTGGAGGCACAGCTGCTCACATCCACCGTTGAAGCCGTCGGAGCAGTCGATGCCAATATGGTGGTCGTAGCACCCGGTCCCATCTTTCATTGGACTAAGCCCTGGAGGGCACTGTAAAGGAAATAAGTGTTAGGAAATGGCTCGGGTTAATACTTTTAAATACCTGTGTCACTCGAGCACATGCTCTCTGGGTCCAATGGCGATAACGCAGTGGTACACCTGTTTTAAAACGCATCTAGATTATTGGCAGACACATAGTAAACTGCAAGGCTGTGTTAATACCTCTCCATGCAGAATAAACGAATAACACAACAAACTGACTTACATTCAATATTTGCTGAAAGTACGTCAGTAACGATAGTAACACATGCAAAATGTTGTTTTGAAATATAATTATATGTTGTTGTTTTTTAGATGAGCTTATTTTATTGACAATATATGAATAATTGCTCTCTATGGCTCAATTTTAACAAAAACGGAGAATTCAAACTTTTAATCTTCACAGTAATTAATTATACTTTGTAATCAAGAGCTCTCTCATTTTAAAATTATTCTGGTTTATCAAAAAAAACAAAAAAAAAAACAAAAAAAAAACAAATTTGCACAGTATTTTTTACTTTTAATTACAAAAGGAGAGAGTTGGATTCTTTGGTACACTTAGACTTTTCTCTCTAATGAAAAACTTTTTTTTTAACTTAGAAATTAGGAATGTTATTTGACATCTCCTTGTTTAAAACAGAATTGGCATCGGAGTGAATTTATAAAAGAGCTCCAAGACCTGAATTCACCCCCAGCTTTCCTGTCTTCCCCAGCTTTGTTCAGAATTTCCCATGATGTTTTTTTATAGACCTGTCAAGTCGACTGCACATAATAGTTTCTGTCAGCTAATACTTCAAAGGCAACTTTGATGAAGTACACTTTAACAAGGTACCACTGCATTCACAATGGAGACCCGGCAATAGAATTCCTTCAAGCAACAACGTATCCGTGCCGGCTCATTTTGTTATCTAGTCCTACTGAATTCAGTACAAAGTTCAGGTGCCTCATTTGGCTTAATGAAGCTCACAGGTCTGCTGTAAAAATCTTGTCTCATTTGCATTTCTGTCAAAGTGCAGCGTAATCTGTTCTTCTCACACCAAGCGGGAAAAAAAAGTTGAAACTTAAGTGTGCTTTAAGTTTAAGGCAATGCAAGTGGCTCGCCATGATTTGCAAAACACAGAAAAAAAAAATATCGGATAAACTAATAAGCAACAATTGCAACTTCAGATGTTGAAATATAAGAAGTTGGTCCAGAATATTCAGATGCAGGCTCTTACAATGAAACTGAATGGAATACTCTTTTGGCAACTAAGTGATTACCATTGTTGTAGCATAATTTATAAAATCAACAAACAAAAAACTCATATGCTTGCTAATTTCAAAGAGCTTTAACATGGAACAACATCATGTCTCGTCATCATTTGTCTTGGCACACCATGGGCCCTGCAGTAGCAGTTTAACATTGTTTAAAAGCCACAGCCTGTCAGGACAGTCACCAACCATGTCTGTCCTTTCAGACACGTTTCCACATTCTGATGGCTGCTTCAAAAAATAACGCACCATGCAACACAGATTAAATCATCTCTAACTGGTTTCTTGTACGTGGCACTGTGTTCACTGAAGGCCACTGAAGCACATTTAGGATGTTTGTGGAACGGGAGATTTGAATCATGAATGTGCAGCTGCCAAATCTGCAGCAACTGCATACAACCATCATCATGTCAACATGGATCAAGACCTCTGAGAAGTGTTTAAAAAGCCTCGACAAATCAATGTAATGCAGAATTAAGGCAGTTCTGAGGTCAAAAGGGTGTCCAATCCAGTACCAAGAAGGTCGTGCCTGAAATTGTATCCAGCTGGTGCATAATGTGTGTGTATTGGGGTGAAGAGTGAAAGACTGACTGTGTGCTGCGTTGGCACGACAGATCAAGTTACTTTTTGTCAAATCTCATATTGTCCTTTTTATCAGGCCAAGTTCAAGGCTTTATGGATACAAATATGGGTTGATTTACCCAAAAGAAAGGCCAAGTGTCATACGCTGGCGTCAGACAACGCTTCTGGCATGCAGACACAAGTACGACACCATTAGTGCAATCATGGCGTCTGCATTCATAGCACAGAATAAGATCACTACTGCAACATTTGTATACTATGAACACATATCTTGCAGTAATGGAGTCTATGTGCGGCATGTGGCATCTCTAATTCAGCACTTAGGTCAGAGAATCTTTTTACATGTCCGTAACAAAAGTCGATCAACTTGACTAAGCTGGAACTCAAATAACAATATTCTGTAGACTCACATGGCATTGAAGTGCAATATATTATGATGGAGGGCATGATGAGTAAATATCAAATCTGTTTGAATGAATTACACAGAAAATAATGAAGCTCTGAGGGTTTTCTGCCTGCACTTTTAAAAAATTATTGTAAAAAGCAAATTGTCTTGCATCAGTATTATAAAACTGTTTTCCACAAGCAAATCAGTTTCATATAATTCAGTTTGTAAATTAAAATTAAACAACTACAGGAATGCTGCACAATAGAACATGTCACAGTTGTAGTCACTAGATCATTGTGACTTTTTTTTTCAAACAAATGGAAATTACAAGAATTTATGTTCAATGTGAAATATTTGGAGACACGTCAGCGCAGAACGAGGCTGCAAGCTAAGTTAGTGCTATTGATTTTGTCACTAAGCAAGAGAACGTCAGGGTCAATACTTTATTGTTGGTGATGTAAAGAGCGTATGAGACGTTGAATCCTCAAATATATCTGTGGAATAGTTTTGAAATTACTGGAGCTCCTGTTCAGTAGTTGGTAGATTTGTGGATATGTTTCTTACATGTGTTGGATATATTGACGAGACACTGGCCTGCTGCTTGAAATCTCAGGTTATTTATTCGTAACAAGGTTCTGACAAGCAGAGGCAACAGTAGCTCTGGGCTATTATCCATTTATCCAATAGCTAATAATCACAGGTGTATAACCTGTGGATTGCTAATAATTGAGATTGTCACAAATGTTGTCTGTAATCCTGGCTCGATCACTGGTAATCTTCTGTACACATCATGTTTAATTTACAAAATCACTGAAAATATAATCAGTTAAGCATAATTGCTTGGCTGTTTGGATAAATGAGAATTTGACTAAAATATAATTTTGTATTTTAAGATTTTGCACAATAAAACAATGCCACTTATAAGAGTTAGGGTCAATAATCCCCTGGAACATAACAGGAAGTTAACATTCAAAAACCCTTAAAAAATAAAGAATTTGAAACATTTGGTCTAATTTTTGTGTTGTTACACATAGTACTTCCAACAGTACTAGTAGCCTCATATAAGGCTTTTGAAGTCTGCTGAAAAGAACAGCTTTCAGACTGGTGTACAGTCTCTAACTACAAGCTGTGTGTTCAATATCTGCATTTCAGCCTCAAACCCTCAAGTCATACATTCATGGCAAGAAGCCTTTGTAGTTCTTACATTGTTCAATAAAGTGAAATGCCAGGGGGGTGGCTTCCTCTCATGAATGAAACGTATACATTAAATTTGTTTGCTATATATTCAGGAGGTCAACAATGATGGAAAGGTTTGGTATCAAAGTAATACAGTGACATAAAAGCAGGCTTTACAAAACAAAATCATTAAAAAAAACTTGAGTAAAAAAATATTTTTTTGTTTGTTGTTGATTTCTTTGCTCTTTCATCTATTTCAGAATTACACAGGAAATGTTTGTGGACAAAATAACAGAAAAATGGAGGAAGGTTTTGTGAAATTGGCAGAATGTAGATTTGCAAGCATTTGGGGCAGCATATTAGCCATCCACTGACACAAACAACACCGACGCCATTACTCTCGCATCATTTAATAAGCAGACAGTGAGTAAAAGTGCTGTCTGTTATTCTGTGGAACAAGCTACCAGTACAAAGCCTTCTCTTGAAAACCCCTTGAACCACCACGGCTTTTAATCCCGTTGCTTAATGGAGATAAATTCCTGCAGTGCTTTTTAGGCTTAAGGGAATCAGCTCTATGCTATTGCCAAACAGCAACAAATCCCTCTGAGAGGAGTTGGATAATCTTTGCAGTTTTCAAATTCAGCTGATAGCTGATAGGTACGAGCAAAGACTGAAACTGAAAAGCAATATTCTTCCAGAAAGAGCGGATGTAAATACCTAAGAGGCTTTAGTCAGCAAGTCACAAAAGGTTTAGGTTAAATATTTAAAAAGCAAATAAATAAATCTGGTTTTGTTCTCTTTTGTACGGGCGTTTTATCTGTATGCAAGTTGTTTCGCCCACTCTGTGCTAAATCACCGGTGATGCTAGTTCTGACGTGGACATGTTTCTAACATTAAGATTACGATTGCATTTCAAAGAATTGAGAATTGCCATCTAGTCCAACTAAAACAACTGTTTTGATTCACAGGTGTTTTGTATTTTGCTTCGCATTTGTATTTGCATTTTGATCATTTTAGTGTTATTGTCAGAGTTTTTTCATGAAACTCATTTAGGTTAAATATTAGTTGTTTTTTTCTTGTGTTCTATTCTGTGCATTTTGCCTTAGACTCTAGAGTCAGTATTAGTCTTTACCTTTCACCATTCAGGTTTTTCCCATGCCCATTATTCATTCTTCTCTCACTTCCCTGCTTAGATTCTCCCCCAGCTGTTCCACAGGCTGCTGATTCTACTCACTTGGTTACCGTGTCAGTCATTTTCTCCTTCTCAGTACTTAAGCTCCTTCATTTCCTCAGCTGTTTTCTCACCTACTGTGTTTACTTCGGTCTGAATCAGTAGATGAGTTTGTTAACTTCTAGCTTTTTTTAAATTATTATTATTATTATTGGGTGGCTCAGTTTATTTCAAACAGTGAAAACTCCAAGCAAACCATAACCTGCTACTTTAAATCTTGTGAAATGTTCATTGTGCTTATTGGTCAGACGCGTCAGGAGGGGAAGAACCAAAAGTAAATACAAGATGAAAATATACTGTGTTCTAAGCTAGTCTGAGAATTTCTTTATATAATTAATTTGTTTTTATATAATACGTTGTGCAAAACTGAAGAAGCGTGCCGAATTATTGAAGGCAGATTTCTTTAAAGTTGACAAAATGTCTCAAAATGTTTCAAAAATACCTCTTAAAATCTTCATAGCTGCATGGGGCTTTATGCTTTACAAAAAGAGTTGCCACCATTGTTTAGTGTGTTTATCTACTAATGCAATGCAAACCTGGCCAAAGGAAAGCCTTTGGCTCAATCTTGCACCAGACACCTGAAGTCGGATCACATGAACGCCACAAACGAACCGCTCCAGAATTCATTTGGAACTGCACTGAGACCACCTCCTCTAAACGTTCTCAGTACAGTTGATTTTGTCCGCACTCTACTGTAAAAGCTGTGTTCACATGAACTGCACGGAGGAGAGACACCAACCAGAGCTGGTTATGAATTGACTGAACACCCTCCCGCCTCTGTCCCTGTGTGTTTTCCTCAGGTGCTGCCAGTCCCTCGATTTCTTCATTAAATTCTATTTTCATCTTGTGCTTCTCCTGTTTGCATTTGGGTCCATGTCCACAAACCACAAAGACAACAGCAAGTGTTCAGCTTGTTCCCAGCGCACGCTGGATTGCCGCTTGCCACAGATCTCATTTGTTGTGTTCGTGGACAGGATGTCAATGCATAATTGTGAAAACAAGGATATAGTTTTGGAAAATCCAGGTCTAGCCTTTGTCTTTTTCAGATTATGCCATTGTATGGAGATCTTCACAAAACAACAACAACAACCACTGACATGTAGTGGAGCAGTTTGCACCTTAGCGGGAAGCAGTCGGAATAAGAGTCGGGTCAATTTTTCCAATTTGCAACTGGAAAAAGACTTCTCCCTATAGGCTGGGAGTCAGCGTCTGTCTCAGGTAGAGCAGTTAAAGTGTCTCTGGGTTCTTGTTCGCGAGTGATGGTATGTTCGAGCAAAGGCCTTGTCTGCAGTAATGCAGCATTGCTCCAATCTTTCACAGCAAAGATAGAGTTGAGCCAAGAAGCAAAGCTCTCAGATTACAGGTCTGTCTCTGCACTCTGACTCCCTCTCTCACATGGCAATGATCATTAAGAAAAACTGAGATTAAGTTTGGAGCTACACAGGCAAGTCCTGTAGGAATCTATTGGCAATGTTATTGATTCATCAATTAACCAAATTAGTCATGGATGGAGGGGGAATGTTGTTGGTGAGGAAAGTTGGTGCAGAAATGTGAAATTACAGAAGCTTAGATAAAAAATGCATGCTTCAATATATGCCTGGATTACAATTTTCTTTACAAGTCAATTTTTAAAAAAATAAATGTAAAGAAAGATTTTTATACTGTAACTTAAGTCTCTTGTGAGGACAAATGACCGATTAATGTATCCATTATACTGTCCTCTCACTGACTTTGGAAAAAATATGAAATATTAGGTTTATGATGCTGAATTGTTTCACATAATTGACATTTTCCTGTATTGAGGAAAACATTATTATTTTAAAGTAAAAATAGCATGTTTGTGCTTGTCTAAAAAAGCACTCTTGAATATGTGAATAGTTGGCGTACAAGGGGAAATGATCACTGAGGCATATTGGAGTATTAAGGTCCAGCATGCTTGAAGGGTTTATAATTAATTAAGACAAGTAAGTCGCAAAAGAAACTTAAACTGGTTAAATAGTTTTACAAAAAGCTTGCAACTTTTTAAATTGTTCTCGCTTTCCTGGTCTTCATTTTATTTCAGAAAATGTCTGAACAGCTGGAAAATTTCTAAATCTCTATCATGTTGATTATTTCAACATGGATATAAAGTGTTAAAATTAACATAAAATCTGAATCTATAATTGGAAAAATCATTTTATAAAAAACTATAAGAACTATTTTATAAAATGGCACCATTTTAAAACTGGTGCCATGAACCTATCCATTTTCATATTCCTCACGTAATGAAGGCAACATAGAAAACTGGACACCAATGGGCAAAATACCCACTACTTACAAAATAAATAAACCTAAAGTTGCACCAACTCAAACGGCATTTAGAGGTTCATCTGCCACAAACAGCAGAAAACGAAGGAAAATGAAAACACACCCAAGCTTCAAAAGGACGTGTTCACAGTGTGATTATTAAAATGGCCATAAAAAAAAATTAGCTAAACAGCCAACCAGTTTAAAAATATATGGAGCAGCTGGCATTTGTAACAATCAATCCTGAAGCAGCACTGCTAGAAATACTGATTTTATAGTGAGAAAAACCTGTGGTGATTTTGTACATTTTTGTTCTGTATTTTAGTTCTTGCAATTTATGTTCAGTTTAGAGTTTTTGTCTATAGTTTATTTCACTTTGTGAACCTTACTTCCTTTTTTATTTTAGTAATCTGGTTGGTTCTTGTTTCATTGTTGCATTTCATTTTTGTTCTTTTGTGTCATTCTCTTGTTGGGATATGTTATGTTTTGTGCTGTCTTGTTTCTTTGTTAGTTTCTGTTTACCGTTTGGTTTCCCAGTCAAGAAATTTGTTTAATTACTCTCACCCTTTTCATTATGGAGAGCCATTTCAGCCAAAATTAAATAAATAAATTGGTGAAATAAATAAGCAAATGAGTAAAATAAATCAATAAATTAAAAAAATGAGTGAAATAAATAAAAAAATACTTAAATAAATAATTGTCATTTTTATTCCCATTTATATTTGTTCATTTATACATTTATTTATTCCCAAATTAATTTAACCATTTTTATGTTCCCATTTTTGTTTGTCCAATTTTAATTTTTCCCTTTTTTGTTTACCCATTTTTCATTTATCTCTTTATCCATTTACCCATTTTTCATTAATCTATTTTTCATTTAACCACTTTTCAATTTCCCTTTTTCATTAACCCATTTTTTTATTTATTTTTCATATCAATTTTTCCATTTCCCATTTTAATTTATCTGTTTTTCATTTATCCCTTTATCCATTTTTCATTATTATATTTTTAATTTAACCACTTTTCAATTTCCCTTTTTCATTAACCCAATTTTTATTTATTTTTCATATTTCACTCATTTTTTTCATTTATTGATTCATTTTACTCATTTGTTTATTTATTTCACACATTTATTTATTTATTTTATTTTGGCTGAAATGGCTCTCCATATTTCGTGTCCCAACGAGCTCTCTCCATGTATATGGTATATTCCTCCCTGGCTCTTTCCATCATTGCAAAATGTTACTTTTATGTCGAGAAATTTTTGGAAGTGTGAACTAGTTTTTTTTTTTCTCTTCTTTTTTGACTATTCCATGGATAAAACATAATTTAAAGTTTTTAAGCTGTTCCTTTAAATTTTTGTTTAATAATGTCTGCAATTGTGCGATTTGGTAGATTTAGAAACATGCTACTGCATTCCTCCTGGAAATGTTACAGTGAAATTTTATAGTTATAGAACTAAAGAGGGAACTGAAAGGTATGCTGACTGATATATCCAATTAAGAACCGATAGATATTTTTTCATAACCTTTAAAGATGTATCTGGCCGAGTGGGGAAATGTGCACTGCTCTTTAATGTTTTGTTTTTTTTCCACAGAGAAACTCATCTTAAAAATATATATACTGTGAGATTAGACGATGTGCTTAGTCAAAGGTCATCTTAGAGAGTTGCGTTTGTAAGTCCGCCCTTCAGAGGAAAAGTAAGCAAATCAAAGAGATGGATGGCAAATTTAAGTTTAGTTTTGCCATTTTTGTTCACACTCCCTTATCCTAGACGCTTTTGTGCACCTGACTTTTACAGCTCAGATTCCACAAACCCAAAGCGAAAACTTTTTGTTATTACTAGCTGAATTGGCACCAAACGTTCTTTTGCAAAAGTTTAAAAGTAAGCCAGGCATGAAACTAAACAAAAAGTTATTTTTCAGAAAGCAACTTCTGAATTTCCACTTTTAAAGTCTGCTGCACTAATGAGAAGGTGTTATTTTTGAGTCTGTTTATGAGGGACCAGACTTTTAGACAGAATTATTGGGGGTCATAAACCTGAAAACAACTGGAGATCGCACTTCGCTATTAAAGATCTTGCCGTTCTGTTGTGTCCTGAAAACCAAGAAAAGCAGTCTCACAGCTGGCTGTGCCTAATTGAGGCAACAACCGCAGAAGTGCAGATTCTGATAATGAGACTGACTTAATTGCCACAGTGTCTAGTGTGGTGCCAATTCTACAATCTTATGCTCCACTAAATGATTGATCAAATACATTTCCTAGTTCCTATCTGAGGAGGAATCGTCAGCCTTGTTAAATTTCAAATAAAAACAGCATGTTTAATTGAACATCCTCCTTTTTGAACCACATATTCTCTTCAATTCTATTTTATAACTTTAAAATACAACACTAATATAATAATCCCTCTCAAACACTTGGGAGCAGCATTGCGATTACATAGTATTAAAAATTGGTTTAAGACAAGCAAGTTTTTATAGGTAAAACTACCTAAGTTGGATTAATAACAAAATGTAAAAAAAACAAAAATCCAAATCAAGCAAAAAGGGGGAAAAGTACTTGATCAACCATCTATGTTTAAACACACAACATCCAGGAAAATCCTGTGACCCGAGGAGAGAAAACATCAGTAGTGGCAATCTAATGTGCTCCTCTGCTCTACTTTAGAGTTGAGCTCCAGTTGTACATTTGCCAAGTATTGACTCCCCTCAACAATGCTTAGTATCACAAAGTGCGATCCCAGTCAAGATTGGTTTCTGCTGCCGAAGGGGTAGTTCAGCAACACAAAATGAAACGGCAGAGTGCTTCAGCCAGCAGCACCAAGTCCGGTGCAGCTCAGAATCATTAGAAAGGACGGTGCTGTTCAGAGAGGCATAATGTGCATCTTGTCATCGGTTAGTTCTGTGAAATGTTAAATGTTGTGTTAATTTTGAACTCGAATCAGGCAAGGTTACTGTGGGAGTCTTGCTGATGGCCCAAAGCAACAAAAACAAAAAAGGCAGCCAGACAATGGTGTTTCTTGGTATGAGTTATAGGGAAAAAAAAAAAAGAGAAAAAAAATCCCACAAATCTTTTCCTACAAGTGGAAAGAAGATCAACCTCACTTATAAAAAGAAAAAAAAAGTTTTTTTGTGAAGTGAAGACCTTTGCGGTGGTTGTTCTTGTTTGTATAATTGTGACAAACATAAGGTTGTCATTTTAAGGAAAGTGTTTTGTTCCATCAAAAGTGAATTTTAGAAAAGAGCACAGTTTTTTTTTTTTTAGAATGCCACAGACGCTCTACTGGCTGAAAGTAAATGGATTAGTAAAAGTAGCTAAACAATCCTGCAAAAGAGGTCAAATGAGAGTTTCCATCATTAGAGGAACAGTTTTATCTGGAGGATCTGACCCCAAAGTGTCCAGCTTGGTCAGGCTAACGTCGATTCTCATTTTCACAGCTGTGTCATAAAAATCACATCACTTTGTTGTCAAATGTCGTCACAACCGCCTGGAGAACTTTTCACCCTGTTCTGTACGCAAAACTATTGTGCGATTGGTCGCAATTGTTTCGCCATGTTTGTCAATGTGAAAAAGTGCTTTGACAGTAATGTCATCTCCCACATCTGTTGGACCAAAACGCTGATGCGGTGCAGCGATGCACATAAAAAATAAAATGAGATTTTACAGCTCGTCAATTATTATTTCCTTTTCCAAACTTGCGCATTCATAATTGTCTTTACCCTCCGTCTCTCCTCTTACTGTTGAAAACCACACATATGACCAAACACCATGACGCACGCCGCAGCGGGAGGGGTTTCACAAGAGCTCGGCACAGTGCGTCTTGTTGGCCTTGAAGTGTGTGTGTGTGTGTGCGTGTGTGTGTGTGTGTGCGTGTGCGCGTGTGGGTGTGTGTGTGTGTGTGTGTGTGAGCGTGTGAGCGCGTGTGCGTGTGTGTGTGTGTGTGCAAAAACAAACATCCTGCAACAACGTGACCACAAGTCGACTGTTTGACTTCGGGCTGGACATACTTGGCCCTTAAGAGTCCCCAAAGACTGGATTGAAACAGTGGCACAATGTTAACAGGAAACAAAAACAGAGCTGGTGTTTGCAGTGTCTTTTTGAGATTGTCTGGGGTGCAGCGAGCTCTTTGTTATGCATGAGATCTGGTTTCCTCAATCATGTGTTAAAGCTGTTATATACAGAGGGTAAAATCACACATATAGACACATAAATAATACAAATGATGAAGGTCATACAAACACACATTACTTTTGCAGTAATGTAGCCTACCTGCTTCAAAGCTGGACTCAGTCTTAATTTATTAGGTGAGAAAATAAAGGATTAGATGAATTACATTGGTTAAAATTAAAAAGCAATAACCTAGGGATTAGTAGAACTGAATTAGATTGTGTGTAGCTGGATGTTAATCTTAATTGTTTTGTTTGATTTCCAGTGAAGTTGAGGTGGTGGAGGACAAAACCAAATGCAGGTTGGCTGACAGCTGTAATCCAAGCTACAATTATTAAGCTGGAAAAATAAGATATATAAATTCATCACACCAAAATCCTATCAATTAGACAAAGAAGAAGAAATAACCTTTATCTTTTCACAGACGGGATAATGAGGTAACAGCAACATTAAAATGTGGAAATGTTATCAAAAATTAGTAAAAAACAGTGCAAATGACCGTGGAAATGTCAGCAGGGATGTAAACATTGATTTTGTTGGGAGCAGTGATGGTTATAGAGTCTGACAGCTGCTGGGAGGAAGTATCTGCAATAACGCTCCTTTGGGCATTTAGGATGCAGCAGTCTGTCACTGAAGGAGCTCTACAGTTCAGTAGCAACTTCACATACGGCGTAGGAAACATTGTCCATTACTGATGTTATTTTAGTCAGAGTCCTTCTGTCTACCACCACCTGCACAATTACAGAAAGAACATAGATGTTGGGAGCTGGAAACTAAGAGAGATGAGAAGCATTATTTGTGAGAGAATGCATTACATTAAAAAAATCTTAGAGTGGCCTAGTCATTTCTGTCATCTCTGTCATGTATTCCCTCGGGTATTGTCTTGTCAGATGCTCAAAATGCATCACGTCTATGCTGCTGCGGTATGCTAATAAACCTAACAATGTGCTTAAGCACTGTGTGCTTATTGTCATTTAATTTTAAGTGTTTCTATACATTTACCTGAACTACTTTTCAAAAGCTTTTCTAGTCCAGGTAATTTGTCACTGAAGCAGATGCTCTGTCTTATCAATGGTTTGAAACAACACTTTGGACAACAGTGTCAGTCTCTCAATGCTGAGGACTGACCAATGTCTTCGGTCAAACTCCCCTAACATATGCAATGCATGAGCATGCACACACACTACAGCAGGATGCTTTCCTTACGAATAGAAATAAGTAAAAAGTTGATCTCTGCATATATATGTTCTAGAAATATGTACCCTAAAAATATTCAGATAATTGGGATTTGCACAGTAGTTTGTTTTGTAAAAATCAAATAGCAGTATCCTACAGTATCCTACAAATAGCATCTGTTGGAAATAAATTGTCTCAATATTTTTTGACAAAGTTATGCAACTTTGGTTTTGCCATCAAGTCATTCCAAGGCAACAGGTTGGCTGCATAAAATAGTTTTACTCAATAACAAAATACAACTTTATTTGACATAAATGAGCTCCTGTTAGTTTTCTGCACCATTAGCAGAGCCTGGATTCTGCCGGCTCTGCTACCAGAACTACCAGTAAACACTAACTACTTGAGAGAGGATGAAATAAAAGGCCCTACAGACCTGATGCTGGCAGCTTTTTCACATAAATTGTAAGCTGAGCCACAAATGGTCTCCCAACTGTAGCAGCATCCAAGTTAAATCTAGAGTAGCACAGAGAGACTTGTCTTAGAAGCACAGTTTAAAAAGAACCTCCCTGTCTCAAAATCTGTTTATACATCTGGCTGCACAGTTAAGGTCAAACACTCCAAAGAAGTAAAACTGTGTGGGTTTTTTTTTTTTTCTTTTCTTCTGCAGACTAGAAAAATGAATCGAGGGAACTGAAATGCAGATCCATGAAGAAAACAAGTTCACTTTGAGCCTCTCATGCTAACTCTGCAATTTCATTTATCGTAATCTGGAACACACAAATCTCACTGAGGGATTACATACAAGGATGGGAATCCTATTATCTTGTGTAAATGAGGCATAAGCAGATAACCCCTCCCTGTAGCTTTTGTTTGTACCTTTTCCCTCTGTGGGCAAATCATTTTGGCACTATTCACATGAAAAAAGGGAATCATAGATCTGTGACTGTTTGAACTGACTTTGCATGTGAGGAGGGTCAGTTACTGATGCTTGAGATGGCTCTGCAGTAAAAGAGGGGGGGGGGATGCTTTATGCTCTCAGGATTAAGCAACCATCTGTGAGAAAACAATGAATTTGATTGGACATGTTATTCTGCTTTCATGGCTGTTTAAATCAGTCTGTAGCGTAGAGTTCAAACGCGATTACTTCCAACAGCTCAAATATCACTGTCCAATCCATCTTCCATGAACAGGAAAAGAATAACATAACTGCAAAGCTACCAAGAGACGACCGTTCCCCTAAACTGACACGCCGACTGGGTAGAGCGGTAATCATGACAACACAAGAGGAGCTGCGCACAGTCCTCGTTCAGGTGGAAAAATTGACGGTAGGAAAACTGTTAACCTTATAAAAGAAATTCATAGCTGAAAACTGCTCCAACACCTCACAAAGCCCTGGTTAGAGCAAAATTAATTCTCACTCTTTTGTGGAGCATCATATTTTGTTCATAACCCAAACACTATTCATTGTGTTCCTTCAAACTACATTGCCATAAAATGAACACAAAACACAAAGATAGCAATAAAACATGCTATTGCTAGCAATGATGTGGGTTTGCATGTCATGTTAAACACAGGCTCTTGCACACAAACTTTATTCAAGGATCTTGGACGGTGTGGCTCACATCCTCCATCTTGGTGGCAATCTGTTCTGTCAACATCATCCTTGTTTTCCACCATTTTGCAGGGGAGACAAGTGACAAGACGAAACTAATTAATCTCACAATCATCCCATGATTATTACACTCTCACTTCCACAGGCGTCACACGCTGCTTCTCCCCAGGAGTGCAATACATCAGGGAGACAGAGCAGGGCTGCTGGTCCGCTCTCACTGCCGCCATCCGCCGAATTTCTCGCAAGAGAAGATATTAAAACGCAGACAGGACAGCTACCGGCGGCACCGAATCAGACAAGGTGTTAATTGATTAGGGTGGAATCGCATTGCTCGGGAGCAGCCAGTTTACCGCCCTGATTAGACAGATGAGAAGCTCATTTATAAGCTCAACAGTCACAGGATAATTAGTAAAAACCCACGCTAATGTATGCAACGGAGGCTGAAAGTGTGCTCAATGCGGTGTTGGACAGGAGTGGGATGTGTGTCTGTGGGTGAAGAGCAACGGTTTTGCCCGCTTGGTGTTGTGTAAGTAAATGAGGAAATAATGACGCATCTTGCTCAAAGACAACACCAATAAATCCTCAAACTATGATAAGGACAGGGACTTAATCTGCCAAAAGATATTCAAATGCTATAGACACATCTCCAACTCTGGTTCACATAAGTGACTGCTGAAAAATCTTCTTTCAGACATTACCTGATCCCTCCCATCTCGTCCGTGATGTACATCTGTTTATATTCAAGGCCAGCTTTGCATAAACAACAGAGCGAGGGGGAATTTGTGCTGTGTCTTCTGTTCAATCTGTTCTTGCAATCTCGGTGTAATTAGCATTTGATTTACAGCAACAGCAGGCCAGGAGCCCACTTCCAGACAGCTTAGCAAATGAAGGCAAACTCAGAGGAATGTGGCTGAAATCGATAAGCCTTAAACGGGGTAATGAGGATGTGCAACATAAAATATACAAAAGAATCCAAACAGAGAAACATTTTACTGTTACCATAAGTCAGTGAACAAATACTGGTGTGTGGAAATGGTGATGTAGAGTGAATGTGCATTGCAGCATCGCGGAAAGTGGAGCTCAGACAACCTCGGCGATGATTGACCTTCTAAAGAGTCGTGAATAATGTGGTTTTGGTTTGAGGTTGTTAATAGAAAAGAAAAAAAAATACACAACCTCTGTTCAGCTTATGCTGCTGTCACACAGGGTCTGATGTTGCCCAGCATGCGAGACCATATAAAAACATGTTTTACTTATATAAATGCAGTTAGTAAAACCAGCCTATGAAGCTAGTGTGTTGTTCTATGTTGTGTAGTGTGTGTTTATCGGGATGAGGAGTGTACAATTAACAGTGTTTCGGTCACGTTTGAGGCTAGTAAAGGACCCAAATGCACAGTTTAACGGATGGCTTAAATAAAATAATGAGAACTGCAGAGAGATCAGGTGGTGATCGGAAAAATCCAGCAATGAATAATGAAAAACCGGGGAGCTAAAATACTGAAGGACAAAAGAACCAGATGAACTCAGAGGGAATGTACATCTGTGGCAGGGAGAAAGCAAGGAAACAGATAAAACCTGTTAATCGAACTCTAGTCTGTTTGTCCAACGACCGCTAAAATCTGACCCTACTCCATTTTAGTTTACAATTTGTGAAGAATGAAGTGCTTCAAAGTGTTTGGATGGTTTAACACAGTGTAGTGTGAATGCACATCACGCCAGCTGAAAATGTAACAAACATTGCAATTTTGGTCCCCGATGAAGCCAAGTCTGCTGGACCTCCAGGTGTGAAAACGCCATTACGGAGAAGATTAATTAACACAGAGGGAGCTGAAGTAAGCCTCAAATAATCTTCAAACCAAAAAAGAAAATGTCTGAGAATAATGAGAAACAGATTTAAATGTACAGAAACACCATACGCAAATAAGCTAAGAATCGAAACACAAAGGAATAAACTTATTTGGTGACACCTTTCTAACACTGAGCACAGATTAATTGAGTGAATTTAGCAAGTGGCGTAGAATATAAATAAAACAAGGAAATTATCAAAGCACAAACAACTAAAGTATGCCCACAAACATCTGTGTATTGTGAAAGTTCTACTGCATCAGTCGCCAAGTTACTGTATTTCTTTTGTGACATTATTTTTTATTTTTTTACACCTCAGGACTGCCTGGCTGCTGGGAACACAAATTAAATGCTCTATGCCCGTTCTATGAGAGCCCCCAAGTAACTCCCTCAAGAGCCCCAAATTATTTTTTGATTAATTAAGCAGCTGACTTACAGAAAAAAGGTCTTTAACCTTCATATTGTATGTGTGCATAAGCGTGAGGCTGTTGGTGTGTTCGTGTGACGCAAGCGCTGCTAATTTGTAACTAAATTTGGCATCCAAGAGCAGCAAGGGGTAGCCTTGGCTCTCAGAGGCGGCAGCAGCCTCTCCAAACAGACACCAGCCATCCCCACATATGCCTGACACAGCAGTACCAAACATCAGGAGGCCAAAGAGGCATAAGGAGAGAAGCAGGGCACCAAACCCCCTTACCCAATTCTGCTACCATGTCTCCTAGTGCAGGTCAAGCAGCAGGACAACCCCGCCCCGAAGAGGAGGAACCTGAAACACAGCTCTCTACTCCCTGGGTGGCCGTCACCAGTCCACAACACTCAACGCTATTCCACCTGACTGGACAGCCCTCAAAGCTGTGTGGCCCACTTCTAGGCAGGAATGACATTAACCAATTCCCCAAACCCTCCTCACCCTGCTCCCCAAAAATAAAAGGTATTACCAGGATAGATTTAAATCTGGTGTCAAAGTAGATTTTACGGGCATGTTACTTTTTAACCAGAAAAAGTATAACCTTAAACTCCATTCCAAGAATTGTGTTGTTTGATACAAGTTTAGGCGTTGGATTGTCACTAATCTGTGTTTCCCTTTAAAGACCTGAATTACTGAGCAGTTTATATAAAACCACAGGGTACAGCTTAAGCTGTGTTTTCCTTTCCACTAACTTTACTGTGAAGCCATTTCGTTAATCTTCTTCTTACTTTGAATTAGCTGGACTTGGGAGTTCCCAGGATTTGTGACTGGCAAAGATACGGCCAGGATCAAGGAGCGTTTTGAGTTATTTAGAGAGTCAGAAAGTGTGGATTATAAACTTTCTGCTGATGTCAACACATAAAAATAATTAAAAAAAAACTTTTGAAGAAAATATGGACATTGGAATGTTGGCGCTCTGCAAACAAGATCTGCCAACAGATGCCAAGTTCCCCAAACTTGATCAGCTACCTGGGGGTGTTGTTACCAAAGACTGGTAATTTACATTGTTTACCAATAACTCCACCCACTGACTGTATGACTGGGAAGGCGTCCAGACAAAAGTCAGCTTTTGTCTGGCTTACCCAGTATAAAATCTATATTTTTAGAGGGTTTTAGTTTTTGTTCAATTTTTCAATACGCCTGGGAGCTTCTGTCTTGTGAGCTGTTGTCCTGGAGTTGTCTATGAACTCTGAATTTTAGTAGAACTATGCCGTTCCTAAATAAACGCTGGACGGAAAATGTTTCTCTGCTTGCCGAGGAATGTTTAGGGACTCCCCCAGAGAGGCTGGTTATACGTCTTCATAAAACATAAGTCCTTACTTATATTGTACTTAATCGCTGATTACAATAACTTTTGATATGTGTACCGGGCATTATAAGCGAGCAAAGTTGTATAACAAACTTCAGGGTAAAGAGCCGTTCAGAATAATCTGTGTGTAAATGTGACATCACTGCCCGATCCTGGATAAGTGGAAGATAAGACTCTGGTTCCTAGTCAAACCATTTCAACGTCCGTCCTCTATGTTAAGAAATGTCTACATGTTGCACATAGAGTGCCTTTTTATGCAACATGATTTGAGTCGTGCCTTGTTCCTGCTTTTGGCATGGTGCGTCACATTTATGCCGTCAGTCTTGGTTAATTAGTTTAGTTTATTTAGTTGAGACAAGAAGCTTAAATTCAGCAACCAACAGAATGACTGGTTTGAGGTTGTCTCGTTGTTTCTCATTGCTTTTGCTGTTAAAAAAAAAAAAAATCCTGAAAAATTGTAAATAATTAAAGCTACTTTGTATTATTCACATTCAAACATATCTTTCAGATGGAAGGTAATAAATGATGTGTAAAGAAAATAGATAATTGCACAACAGTTTTCTTTTCGTCCCCGAGCAATAATGCCTTGAGCTTTAAAGATTATATATATACACACACACATCTGGCTGAACATACAAGCCAGCCTCTTTCTCAAGCGGTCTTGGCTTGAGTGTAAATGTTGAATTATTGTCCAAGTTTAAATTCTGAATCAGTCAGGCTTCTAGTTGAGCTCAGCAAACACTCAGAATGATTTTCAGGTGAAAATAGAGACATTGGGAATAAGCACACAGACTCCCTATTGTTATTTTTTTGCAAGGGTTTCAGATGCATTACAGATCCAAATGCAGACATATTACAGGACAGTAAATAATTAACAGGATACAAAAGAAAAGCTTCTTGACACCTCAAAGCGTTGGAAAGAAATCTTTTCACCACTTTTCTTTGGATCCTTGTGAGACTAATTTCAGAGGAAAGAAAATGGATTTTTTTTTTTTTTCCCCTGATGCTTTTGGCAGGGATTTGCAACACACTGCAACATAAAGACGCTGTCTCTTAGATAGACGGATGGCAAATGTGAAATGTTTTTTAAAGTCACCCTGTAATTATGCATTAAGGAATAATGTCACAACAAAAATGTGAGGACTGTTTTATGCTTCCCCACAGCAGGGGAAAGCATGAAAAAGTGTCTCAACCAGGCAAAACAGATTCAAGTGCCTACAAGACTTCAAAGGCTTGGCTAAAAATATCCACTCAGTCATCTCCTTGTGTAAGATGGAAATTGGATGGATACTGAACTGCCGACATTTAAGTTCAGTGGCGCTGCACTATACGGGATTTCTTTGACCATATCTCTCTAATGCATTTACACCTAAGTCAACCTCCAAATATGTTTGTAGCTGGACTAAGACAGAGGTAGGCAAATTCTTGTCACCCCTGGTGAATGTGTGCATGGCACTTTCATTGTTGTAAAATAATTCATGCTTAAAAAAAAAAAAAAAAGGTATAAATTCCAACCTTTGGGCAACACTATGACGCCAAGAAAAACATTTTTACAAAAATGCACATGGCACCACCAACTCTCTGTTAGAGATATATTTAACTTGATTTTTATTTTATAGACTTCTCGATCAAACAATTAAGACATGAAGGCCGGTTTTGATCAGCCAGTGGTCACTAGGATGAATGAAGAAGACCAACAAAAACTTAGGGGGCATAGTAAGAATGATTAGATTAATTTATGAAGATTATACAAATAATCAAATTAGTTAAATTTAAGACTGTTTATTGTTTTTTACTGTATTTTATTCCATTCAGAATTGTTGTTAAATTGCCCTTTTGTGAGTGTTAAAGTTCTAAAGGAAATTTGAGACTAAATACAGATTATCACTGGTTATTATTAGATTAAATTAACATCCCAGGCTGTAAGTATATCTGGAATGCATATATATAAAGATGCTGCATATTGTTAAGCCATTAATAGCTATGGTGTCGATTTTTCCCTTTTCTGGATTGTAACATGCTCTTCCTAAGTGAAAATGTAAATATAAAAAGGACAAAATCAGTTAAGATATGCAATGCATTAATGGATATATTGCTTAACACATAAATAGAAATAACTTTTCAAACATAAAAAGTCTGCCTTCCTGCATAATGTCTGCTATTAGAAATTATGCAGGAGTCAAACTCCTGGCTGACTCTGCAGGAGCCAACCAGGAGATTGGCTCTTTCCCATATGAGCAGGTTGTGACTTCTGAAAAGCATCAGGAAATAAAAAAGGTGATTTACTAAGCCATTTTCATTCAGTGTAACTGCAGCGCTAAGCTATCAAGAAGCAGAAAAACATATTCCTGTGGGTTGAAAAATATACTATGAGAAATGCTTCTTTAAGTCACAGATAAAACAGGTGAACTGCTAAAAGCCAAAACAGGCTTTTGGATCTTTTATCACAACATGCGTATGGAGCCTAAATTTCCAAAAAGAGTCCACACCTATTCTTGGAAAAAAAAACAACTAAAAAACAAACAAACAAAAAAAACTTATGCACCTGGACCAAAAAGGTGACATGATAAAACTCAGAAGTGGATTGTAATATAATATAATATAATACGGAAAAAGTGTCTTTGATTTCATTCCAAGAATTTTGAATCCGATCAGTTGTTATAAGAAGTCTTCAAAAGTAATTACTTTTTTAATGCACTATGAAGAATCAAATATTTTTGACACGGCATCTTTTCTTATTAAAATATAAATAAAACCAGAAAACTGTTACTCATTTCATCTGGTTTTATTATCTTTCAAAATATGCACATCACATTTTTTTTTATTTTGATTTGATTAAGATGCGTTTAAATCTCACGTTTTCTGGGGTATGAATATCTTTTGGTTTAACTAACTGCATGCTTTCTGTTTTCATGAATAAAACAGGAAACTCAGTTCAGTTAATATTTGCAAATCTAAACATCCTCCCAAGTTTCAGCAACAAATAAAGTGGAGTACTCAAAACAAAAGCAATTAGGGTCCAAGTGTCATTTTGCTACAGTTTCAGAATTGCTATTTGTATGGTAGCAGTTAGAAACATCAGGGGCAGACGCCTTAAAATATTTTTGCAGGAGCTACATTTTGAAAAACCTGAGTTTGACTGGGCTTCATTTTCTTAAACTAGATACAGAGACAGATCTGCTCCTGAAATAGCTTCACCCTGAAAACAATCTCGCTCTCTTTCTCTTTTGACGCAGTTTGCTTACATTTAAATGACTCATTATGCATGCATTTCATGGAAAGCTCAATAAAAAAAAAAACATGCTAATGTTAATCACAGCCAGTCATTTGCTTGTCATTTTAGAAAACAAAACCGATTTGATTGATGCAGATTTAGTGAGAAAGTTAGCATCTGCATAAAACTCGAGATCATATTCGCAGCAGAAGAAAATACCAACAAGGCTTTTCTGATGCAGAGCAAAGCAGATGAGGGAAGAAAGTAGAATGTGTCCCGTCTTCTTGTGAAGATTTAAAATGTGCTTTCATTGTTCAGACGTATTTAGAAAATGTTTATATTTGTAGCATATTTGCATGACCTACATAAGACAATTTTGCAATATGACACAGTTTTACTGCAGTGAATGCTTTTCACCCCAAAAATAATCAATGATGAGATGTATTATCCCACTATAAAAAAAACTGTGGGTGTAAAACTTTAAGTTTGCTCACTTAGTATTAAAAAAAGGTGGATTTTTATTTTTATTCCTTTTACCAATAGCACAAAAATCCCACCTCAGGGTATGACAAGATCCATTATCTTTTGACCATGATCTTAAGGCAGATTTACTGATATTTTAGTCCTCATTATGATCTCTAAATACCTTATCTTTGCAGTTGTGGTATATAGTCTCACATGTAAAAATATACATGAATTTGTTATGAGTTATCACTTTTTTTCTTTCCATTTTAATTTATGAATATAAAATGTATCTGTCAGATTAAAAGGTACCACAGTTCTAGACGAAAACATCTGAAAAGGGAAGTAGAAAAATTAGTTTTAAAGCTTAAAGAATAGGCTTTTACCATCTACTAAACTGCCTGGAGTTCACTTACTGTAAATCTATTACTTCAAAATAAAAGCAAGATGATGGATGAGAATGAGATTCATTAACAAACGCACTCAAATATTTGTTATAGGTGATAATCGATATCGTGATATCACTGCAGAAGTGCAGAATTCCTTGGAAACCTGGGTCTGTGCTCTGGTCTTTAAATTACATATCCCCCCATTAAAATTTCCCAGCTGCTCCACCATGTTTGAGATGCACCGCGAGTGAGAGAGAGAGACGCACAGGATCACATCAACAGCATCTTCCCAGACCACCTTAAAGCCTCGACTGAAGTGCATCAAAGCACTCGAAAAGAAATTAAATTGTTGCGGGGACGGTGTCTGACAGCTCATCGATAGAAAGTGGGGTGAGGGGTGAGGGATTTAAGGGAAGCAAAACACCAGCAGAAGGCAATAAGATTCTGCAATGACAAGAACGCAAGCAGTAGGGTCCCCCAGCAGATGGAGAAGAAAACAAACCTGGCTGCTACATTTCCTGGTTGCTAAGCACCACCTGGAGGTAATGAATGTGCGGCCGGCCGAAGAGGCACGAGAGACGACGGGGGGTAGAGTCAAATAGTCTATTCAGAAACGCTAGAGAATGCCACTTCACTGTGTGTCCTTGATGTGGGTCACCGCGGCCTGTAGATATGCCCATGAATATTTATGCAAGCAAACGGACTTAAATAATGATGACCAAAACAGGATATTAATGAAAAAAAAAATAAAAAAAGAAAAGGGGAAGGGATCTGGTTTTTAACCTTTAGAAAAGTGGCCAGGTAGGTTGGCAAAAGATCAAAACTCCCCAAGGTTTGGATCTTGCTGGAGGTTAAGGCAATTTTATCCTCTTGTGCTGCATCTGTCATAAGATGGAGTGTGTAGATTGTATACCACTCTGTAATACTTTGAATTGGATTCTTTTGTCTGGGGAAAGGTCTTTTTTTTTTTCTGTGGCGGAATCTGCAGCCGCCTAAAGGTAGAGATTTATAAAGAAAGATGACTCACCACACAGCCGGTGGAATCGAGCTTTCGGTCAGATATGCAGCGAAAGTTGCGGCTGCAGCCGCCGTTGTCTTTCGAGCAATCTCTGACGGGTCCGAAAGAGTCCAGGAGGACCTCCAAAGAGTCGAACGACGAGCTGATCATCAGCTCCTCTCTGCAGAAACGACAAGGAGGGAGGAAGTGGAGGGAACGCGTGTCATGTGGGGTATTGTTGTCATTTACTGAGCCTGCAATCTGTTGCGCATGAAAGGGCACCGAAATGTTTCTGTATTCAGCCCTGCATAGATTTGTTTTAAAAAGCAAAATATGTTCGCTTGAGAATTTATTGAAAACTTAAACTAAACTTTGCCACATTTAGTCACAAAACGAGACGTCAGTGATTTATATTGGGATTCAAAGTGATAGATCAACCCAAATAAACCAGTGCTTTTTATTTTATAGTACAAATTAAAGCACTACACCAGAGCGATATCTGATCGACGACTACATGAAATTAACTCCCATCATCCATCTGAGCAGAAGGAGACTAATGGTGCAAGGGCAATGTTTTTCACCTCGTTCGGCCATTTTTATGACATGTTACCTTTCTGAGTAAAAAGTCTTTTGGAAATAGTTGGCCATAACTGCACATTTTGTAATTGGGCTAATACTATTACAAGAATATTTGTTCCAATCTAAAACCTAAAAAATACAAAAAATATAATTGTGGGTCTTTAACTTTAAGACAAAACATTATCAAGCATATACTTATTTGTGAAATTTAAGTTCACTTTTGTTTAAGCCTCATATATGTTTTCTGCCCCAATGTATGTTAAGTTGGAGCAAATGCTAAAATGGATCTTTGGTGAATTTTGCCAACCCCTGATTTTGCTGGAGAGTCATGTTGAAGAAGCTCTGTAGTGCAACACTCCTTCCTTAGATGATGATTACTTGAACTGTCTTCTGAGGGCTGATCAAAGCCTGTGATATAGTTTTATAAGCTAATCTGCCATAATTTCCCTCCAACTTTATTCATAAATTGTCTTGTGTGTTTACTTATGTCCTCTCATGCCTCTGAAACCATAAGAATATATTTATTCTGTGAATAAGTAATACACAGGTTTGATAATATTACTCAGATAACTATATTTTTGCAAAGAAGTAAGTTTTATTTATATGATGACAATTGGGAGAGAAAAAAAAAAAAACGCTGTAGGATTTCTTCCCTTTCACATTCAAATTGATGTTATCTTACAAAACCAATTTCTCCATTTTTAATTACCTGTTGCATTGCTGTCATTAATACTGTGGGGACCTGTTGAAAGGAACATCGGCAGATGATGAAACCAACAGCAAGTGTGAATGCTAAATTACTGAGGAACCCTAATAATAGGCAGGGGACCTCCACAGAGAGCACAACACAATTTACCACGGCAGCCAACATAAATCATGGAGTAGATTAAAAGTTTAAATGATGACAAAGTAATGCAACATTAATTATTTGGTAAAATACTCTCACAATGAATTGGTATGTGATCTGAAGTTAATATTTCTATTCTCAGAGCGTTATCAGTCTGAACAATGATAACAAAAATCCAAAATCAAAAGTCTGATCAAAGCTTCTTACCAGACTTTTTTTTGTCACTTCAATTCAACTTACCTTAAAAGTAGATTTTGTAAAAATAGAAAAGAATACTATAGCTTTTTTTTTTTTTGTCAATCATATCATTAATTCCAGGTTATTTTCTTTATTCGAAAGGTCTGAATCAAGCGTGGCTGTGACTAGTTAAACAGAAGATGTGGTTAGATAATGACTTAGCATAGGAATCGAGTATTTGTTGAAATCATCAATTGAAAAATGTTTTTGTTGCATTTGTGCAGGTTATCTTTGTCTGATATTTAAATCTGATTAATAATCTAAAATATTTAACGGCGACAAATATGCAAAAAATCAAGAAAAAAGTATGTAGGGGGTAAATATTTTTTACGGTACGTCTCCCCTTGTGTACTTTAGCCACAGAGTTGAAATAATTTAACAATATCTCATAAAATAAGAATCAGAATATTGAATAGTACAAAAAATAAACCACAAAACAACCATTTCTTTAAGTATTACACCACAGACAAGTTCTGCTTCAAAAGTCCAAATGTAATTTTTCTTTAAATCGTTGATGTTTTGATAGTGGGAGGTGTTAAAGTTATTTTACAGAAGCTGTATTAAAAGAATAGTTTCAAGCTAATACAACATCATCAAAAAAGTGTCATGAACACCAGACACTTTTTTTTCCCGTTTTCCCAAATTGGTTGAACTCCTGTGACACCAGCTAATCAATGGAAAAAAGATCAGCTTTTGTTGTCACTTATCTCTCTGCCAGGATGCAACAAAGTTACAAATGACAATCAAACGCACGGGAACGCGGCTCACAAGAACAGTGAATCAGCATGTTTCAAGAAGGTGTTAACAGTGTTTTTGTGAAGCCCCTGAGGGAGAGCTGAGGAGAGCATTCATTAGATCACAGATCAGAAGGAGATGAGCTATTTACACAGCGACTTGTAGAAAGCTGCCAAATGAAAATAGCATGTTAAAAAAAAAAACAGATGAAAGCCTGTAAACACAACGCATCCTCACTGCAATTTCCCAACAGAGAGCTTAAAAATCTTGACATCATAAATATTCACAAAAGGAATGTTTAGACACTAAAAAAAGATTTGTAGGTGTGATGAAATATGATAAAAGTGCATATTTATATACTTTTTAAGCTTCCCACATTGTGAATTTAGTTGAACTGTAAATCATTTATGTGTTTGATATAAACACACTGCCATACAGAAATGAAATACAAAATTGTGTAAAGATGATGTGGTTGCATACAGAAAGTGTCCAACATAAATTTAAGCAAAATGAACAGAGATCGTACATAACAAAACATGAATCAACTATTGATGTATATCGTACACCAACCTCATTCTCTCTGTACTTTGTAAAAATCATATTTCTCTTTAAGTACTTTATGTCCACAATTTACTTATTCAGACTTCCCCACAGTGAAGACAGGTGTAAAAAATATATTAACAACAGTAATAATAATATTAAATGGGCAGAATAAGACTACAAAAGGTTAAAGGTTAAACTGACTCGATAGAATTTTGAGCCATATTTCATCCTGACGGTCACAGGAATTTATTAGGTCTTGTGTAAAAATAGAGGGAGGGGGGAGTCAAATCTGGAAGTAATGGACTAAAATGAAATATTGGAAAAGCTGCACCGTATGTTTCAATGAAAAAGCTCTAAGATTGTTTTTTCCCCCCCTATTGTAGCACCTCTTAAGTCTGGTTAGACACAGACTGCCGACAGAGCAGCAGGAGTGAGCCAATGCTGGGTTGCACTGTTTGAAATTGTTGGAAGATGATCTGTGTTTTGTTCACATTTACACTGTTATCTAGATGAGGGCTTCACAAGTTATCTTTCTGTGAGAGCCTACTGGTGGTATAAAGGGCTAAAAATTAGGGGAAAGAAATCTGAAATCTTGGACATTTTCTTGTGATAAACCTTCTTACATCTGTGGCATTAAACTACATGCCGTTTTTCCTCCTATTTGTAACGAGAGTTCACCTATGTGAGGTTATTACCAGCTGCCAAGCTTTGCACACATCATCACTTTTTAACCACATAGCTCTATTTGCTTTACTTAGAAAACTTAGAAAATATTTGTTAAATATTTAATAATTCATGAACCAGATTAAGACTGCAGGAAAATGAATGTGGGTCGCCTGCTATAGATATAAATATTTTTCAAAAGAAGAATTTTTCAATTCTGCTCCTCAAAGGTCAATGTTTTGCAACTTTTACATGCATTTCTAGTTTGAAAAGTCCATCCTGCATGCGTTTTTCTTTCTTTTAATAAATGTACGATTATTTTACAGCAACTGCTTTTTCCACACATGTTGCGTGACATGTCGAAAAAAATCAAACCAATGACTATTTTAACATATTTTCTTATATTTTAGTTTTTACGGAGACGTTGGAACTGGCTGATATCAGTATCAGATATCAACAGTGATACATGTTTGAATAGGCGTGTCTTGTTTTTGGGCCAGCTGCCTTGGGAAAGCGATCTCAGATAAGCGCCAGATAAGATGGATGGATGACTGAATGGCTGGAATAAATCAGACTGTTTTGGAAGTAAAATGACACGACTCAGTCGAAAGCAGTTGATTCACATAATCCTTTGCAAACAGAAGTTGGTGATTGTGTGTGAAGTGTATGGATGAGAGAAAGAGTGCTAGTCAAATCTTATCTGAAACTGTGTTTATAAAATGAAACGGGGGGGGAGGCTACAAAGGTCACCAGATAAACGATCAAGCATAATTCAGAACATAACCAAAGTATAGATATTTGATGTCTCTGTGTTTAATTCAGCAGTTTTAATACCCGTATGTGGTGGAAGCAGCTACTCCACATCACATCAGTCATGGGTGTCCCCGCCCTCATATCACTGTTATGTTTGACTTCTGATAGTTTCAAACTGCAAATACAAACTCCTTCATTTCATATCTTGAGCTGTGGCTTCCTCCTAACCATCTCTGGTTTGGACATCAGCTTGAATTAGTAACACACACACACAGCTGGAGTATGCAGATGAAATGTCGATGCACATATCTCAGGAATCGTTTGCATCACGCTGGTGATGTATGCCCATCAACAGGCCCACATGTGTATTCTCTCCATATAATGAAGCCATTTCTTGTTTACGTTTCACTGTGCAGCACTTTGAAGACGCGACTTTATGAATTGCCACAAAGTCACTGGGTTCAGCTTAATGAGACAAGTTCAATGACTCCAAGACCATATAAAGAAAAATCATTGTGTTTGAAAATAATTCAGACTCAGTGAGTGACATATTTATTTAAATAAAGCTGTGCCCTTTTCCCCAGTAATGTTCAGCTCTTCCTTTTTAATAGAGCAGTTCATATTGTAACTACTCGGTAAAAAAAAAAAAAATGAAAAAAGGACAGTTCATATTTTTCTCTTTTAATTTGCCTGCCAACGGTCTAGCTCACTGTTGAAATATCTACAGAGCATCCAGCATTATCACATAGTTTTAAATGTACCATCCACAATATGTCAGTCAAAGCATTCACAATTTAAATCAGGAAAAATATGAGATGAAATCAGATTATATTAATCATTAGAATTACAAGATGAATACAGATGGAAGCACCGAAGAATTATACAGGGAAACTAAATAATAATGATGTATCAATGGCACAAAGCCAAAATTATCTCAAGCTGGTTGAGTTTACTTCACCCAGATGGTCGTTCCAGTCTCCAACTTTCAATTAAATGTAGCCTTTATGTGATGTAGAACGGGAGACAAATCATGCTCAGTCAGGTGACAAATGTGCAGCAGCTATGTTGAGTTGTTCATAAACATCTTTAGCATTTTTTTTTTTTCATCTGAGGGTGGCATTCAGATTGTTGAATATTGGAAATTGGGAGTTTGAATGGATGAAGATCCCAAAAATGACCGAAACTGGTTTGAGGATTGATAAAGAATGTTAATATTTATCTTCTGGAATTGATTTGCACAGGAAGCTAAACTCAAGCCTGTTGGATTTTGTAAACAATGTATAAAAGCTGGATCTGAATGAAGAGTCGGGTTATTTAAAAGTAATTGTGCTAATTTTACCGAGAAGTGTTGTCAAATATCCAGCCAAAATGTTGCCTGTTGATGGTTTTAAAAACCCATATAGTCAGAGTGCAACTTGAAAAGGCGCCTATAACAAGATGCAGGTGTAGGTGTGGAAATTTGAAAATCCATATTACAATCAACCTTTATGGAGGTGATTCTTTTTTTACATCTTAAACTTGAAAAACATTGACAGAATACTTCAGAGTAATTGTATGATAAAAAATCCGGTCTGTTTTATTGAAGTGGCAACGCAAACCTGCAGTCCAGTGCACAGAATCGGATTCTGCTCAAGTAATAAGCAACGCAAGTTAATGATGCATTACCAAATTTATTACTAGACTATATTTGCTTATACTTACTGGAGTTATGACTTGTCCATTAATTCTGTGTGGACCAATGTAAAAATGTGGCCTAGTTAATCCCACAGTAGATATGAGGGTTATTATGAACACTGAGTGGGTTAAACCTTCCCACATCCATAGTTAAGAAATGAAGTCTATGCTACATAGTTCTATATTTGGTCCAACTTTCCTTTAGAGTGCACACTGTGTCAATCATCTACAGGGCAAACACATTCATTTTTCCAATGAAACCTAATATGGCTGATATAATTGATATGTACAGTATGTCAACTCTATGTCTCACACTATAAACCGGGATTAAAAAACAGTCATTATGTATTCTGTTTTTATTTAAAATCTAGTTTTCAAACATCTACACATTCTGCTATTTTCTCCCAGCACTAGGACGATAACACAGAAGTGGAGAGGAGCAAAAATGTTTGTAAAAACAGAGAAAATGTTATCGACTCTAGCCTAAATTTAAAGAATCTGATTAAGAGCTCTGGTGGCATTGGTGTCCTGATATGAAAATTTCTTGTGCCAACTTAACCACCCACTGGTAGAAAAGCAAAGTGGCTAAATAATTTTGCTGCTTCGCTGATGTCGGCCGGGTCCAATTTAACACTGCAGCTTTGTTTTGGCTCAGTTACTGCTCTCTTTGCAGTCTAGACACAGACGCAGTCGTTGCATGCAGAGCGGATTGTCTTTGGAGTTATGAACCATTTAACAATCGAAACGCTGCTTCTGGCTTCAAATCACCAGCCAGTTCTTAGTTTTATTTTCCTTTTTTTTTTCTCCCCTGCTGGTTCTCCATAATTGATTTTGTGTTTGAACTCAGATTTTTATTACCCTGTGAATCATGACCACTAAGACCTGTTCATCAACAACATTGCGATGATTAAAACTCACAGAAACAATAGTTAATAATAATAATAATAATAATAATAATAATAATAATAATAATAATAATAATAATAATAATAATAAAACAAGTGCAGATGAAGTTAGAATACAGAGCAGCGCAAGTCTCCTGAAAAGGGAAGCTGTCAGACTTGACATTTACTTTACTTTATGCAGGATGACATAAAAGTATGATAATATATGTCATCATTTAAAGCCAGCAAATGTCTTTGTTACATTTGAGTGTGGTGATGACAACAAACTTTTTGCTGGAGTATAATTAGCAATAAGATCATGAGACGCTTAATGAAACCCTGGTTCCTCCCGTTGAAGCTTCTTTTGTCTCCATTCCTAAAGCTACACTTAAGAAAAGTGGCATCTTTAAATGTCTCTCACCTTACGTCTACCGCATCCTCCATCACTGTCATGTCTGTCTTGCATTTGGCTGACGGGTTGATGGCGAGCTCAGCGGGAGGGATGACGAAGCTTTTGCTCAGAGGAAGCCACATTCCTTCTCCCAGGGTGTATGTAAATCTAGAAGAAGACACAGTCACAGAAGTGGGCTTTTCAAAAGAGAAAAGAACGACATGAAGGCAAAGTGAAATAAAATGTTGCTTATGTATGTGTATCTTGTGAGTCTGCAAGCTTTATAATCTGAAGAGACGCCTTTTCTTGCTCTCAGTCTTGCTAAATAAAACACTTTTTTTTATAATCTGCTCGTTTTTGCTTGGATAATACAAATGGTCTTGTCATAAGATTGGTCTGCTGGTCTCACACAGTCAAACCCCTACAGTGTCATAAAAGAGCAGGTGATGAATCCTTGATGCCCACGAATAATCTTTGTTACTTTCCTGCACCCGAAACACAATCAAAGCTTTCCCTCCTTAACATTGAACACGGCACACTTCTCTTAACAAAATGCAAATGGAAAGGGCAGCTACGCTGAGCTCCACAAAATCCTCCATGCATAGCAATTCACAACTTCACACCGATAGTTCAATTAACCCTTTCTTCTCTTTGTGGGGAAACGCCCACAAAAAGTGCCAAATTGCTGTCACAAAACCAACCGACCAAAACCTGGCGAGAGCAGAGTTGACAGACTCCTTTGACTCTCCATGTCACATGTCAAATGTTGCATGACCTGTTCAGAGAAAACTCGATAATCTACCATAGGAGATTTGTTGTCATTTTTGAAAGTGCTAAAATTGTGTTTCTATTTTTAGGTTTCAAAACAAAGAAAAACATCAAATATTTGCAAAGAAGGGATGGATACATTTTCATCTATAGGGTGATGATATTTCTGGGAAAAAAATTCAAACACATAGCTTCCAAACTAATGGCAAGAAAAATAGAAAATTGATTACTTGTACTTTTTGTGTCGCTCTCTTGTGGATATGCAATTAAATTGCATATTAAACTGAGTGTGAATGGGTGAATGTGGCTTTTGTGCAAAAATAAAACAGAATTTCTCCACAAAAAAAAAAAAAAAAAAAAAATGGAAGTTTAAAAAATATTGGCAGATTTCCTTCATGAGTTTTTGGCTCTTCAACTGTAATTACTGACACCTTACAGGCATCCAAGTAACCAACCACTTAAGGTTTAAAGTTTTTTCTTTGTTTCTACAAAAAATCATTCCTACACATTACAAATGGATGACATACACATGGGGATATTCTATGTAAATTTTAAAAGCCACCATAATTCATTCTTTGTGGAAACAAAAACAACATGTTACATGAAAAAAAAAAAATCAGCTTTATAAAGATGAATCTCCTAATTTCATGAATCATTTCATGTCACAAACTTAAGTAGATTCGGAGTTATTTAATTTGCCTTTAAGCAAAATCATAATTTGCTGCGTAAAACGGTCCCTTCACAGAGGGAGCAGTTTGTTTAATACTAAATGTGGAACCCTGGCAAAACGGGGCCACTCAGAGTTTCCCCCTGAGGCACCAAAACAACAATGAATCTGTAAAAAAAACAGATGCCTGGAACAAAAACATCGAATTATTTTTTATTTGTGTATCAACTGTATCACCAACCTTTCCATTCATAGCAGACGTAACACAGTATTTTAAAGCTTAAGTTACACATTGCGAGCTGATTAACATGAAATGCTGTTTTAGCCCTGATGAATAATGCATGTTGACTTGTGCTACAAAGGACAGGTGTCCCCTCCCCGACCACAAAATAACCATTTTCATGCTGAATATCTACATTTCAAAATTTTCAATTGGTCAATTTGCATTTAATAAAAATGCAAGCTTAGCATATGAAAAGGGCAGGGAAATCAGAGAATTGTGTGCACTACCACTCAGTGCAAGACCAGAGTGATTAAACCACTACAGAAATGGAACATTTAATTACGTGAAGCTAATTAATCATCTCGTTCAAAGTTAAGATTTTAAGTGGATCAAAGTGCAGCAATTAAAAAAAAAATAAAAAAAAAAAAATATATATATATATATATATATATATATATATATATATATATATATATATATATATATATATATATATATAAGGCTTAATTTCAAGAGTTTGTTGTTGGAACTAAGTTTCTTAAAAGTAGTATTATTTTCATGTTATTCCTCAGGAAACAGTTGCCACATCTTATTTCACTTGCTCCTCCGGGACCGTGTTCGGCGGTGGAGCCGAGGTTCCCTGTGATGCAGGATGACGTACCAGGGTGACCACAGGATAAATTAGCTGCCACCTAACGAGCCCTGTTTCATAATGGACAACTTGGGACTTGGGCACTGCCGTACGACTTATTTGCTTCGCTCTAACAGAAACTGGAGGTGGAAAACACTAAGAGTCCTCATGAGGAAACAGTTGTTGGGAGGAAAACATGTTTGCAATCCTTAGAGGAAGTCCCTGTGGTTATTACTGGGTGGAAGGCAAGTGTTGTGTGTCTGAACGCTTGCTCTCGGCATTTATCTTCACTGTTTGTTCTGCAATAATAATTTTGGGAAATTATAATATATGCTTAAGCAAACAAAATTATGGATGCACAGCTCATCAAAACCTGACTTTAAGTAAAGGTAAAGTGCTAGATTGCTTGATAAAATGAGCTAAAGATCCAAATTGGTCAAATTAGGATGGACAGCTGGTTGTGGATAACATTTTACAAACTTCGGCAAACTCTGGATGATATGCCGACAGGGAAGGCAAACCTTTAAATTCAGCTTTGTGTCTTTGGGCCATCTTCTTCTATCCGTTGCTGACCAACGGTGCTAACAGTCAGAGTGGTCTAAATGAGCTGAAAAGTTAGCCCTCTCCCATACCTTTTTGTTGTGATGCAACAAAAAAAGAATATTCTGTTTTTATTGCTGAGCCGCAAAAAAATAAATAAAAATAAATAATGATGCAAAAGGTTAAAAAAAGTTTAATCCATTTTCTCTGGTTTTCCATGGTAATTAGAGCTGTTTTTAAATTCCCAGGCTGCATAAACCTGCAGGCTCATAACAATCATCAATAGAGAAACTGCCATAGATGTACTGTAATACGTGTTATATGATGGGAGCAAAGCAGAACGTATAATGTAGTCAGATAGAAGTAAGTTTTGTGAAGTTCTTCTTACCTGAAAATGCGATCAGAGGGTTGTTCTCCCATCACAAGATCAAAACCACGCTGGAAGATGGTGTAAGGCCAGGGACTTGCAGGAGGAAAAAATAGATCAGACACAAAGACAACAAAGAGAGGAGAGAGCAAAACTGATTATTAGAATCAAAGCTGGAGAAGTGCAAAAAAAAATTTTTTTTTTTAGAATACCCATCCTTCTTGTCCAAACTTTCCAAAATCTCAAGCCCCGCTTCTTAGTCTACCAGAGCAACATTCCTTCACAATCCACTCGCGGCGTCACAGTTTCTTATGTGTAAATCAGCAGACCGAAAATGTGTTTTGCTGCAGCTGACATAAAATGTGACTTTGGCTCATATCCATTTATCAGGGGAGTGGATAAGAGGCGATGACAGAATGAGACAGAAGAAGGAAGACGCACAGTAAAAGCGGGAGATACAGGTGTAGATGGAAGCAGCAGAAGCTGGGGGGAAAAAAAAACGGGACAAGCGGTGAGAGTGAGAAAAACATTGTGGGAATGAGACAGATGCCAAGAGGCAGAAGTGAGAGAGGGAGAATGATAGAGATTAATGGGGAGTGGCAGCTCTGGGACTTAACAGTCTGCAAAGTGAAAGCGCAAGAAAGGGAAGTGACAGGGGCCCGATGTCGTTTGGAGCAAACTCCTTCACCACTGTAAGCAAAAAGAACATCAGTAAGGAGGGGGAGCGGCTTCCACGCCATGGGCTACGATCATTAAACATTTAAGTCACCCATGGGTGCCCACTCTGTTACACAGTGACAGGGACACAGGAAGACCAGAGGAACAAGAAGCAGAGATACACAGTTGGGTGAGCTGAAGGAAATTAGCAAAAATAAATAAATAAATACTAAATGTATAAAATAATACAAACCGTGGCATGAATATAGTCAGAACACAAAGGAAAATGTCTGGTCTGCCTGCTGGAAGTCATTGCGGTGTAAGAAATTAGCACAAGCTATTCTTTTCATTGGCACATTTATCCTACAGAGAGGTTTTAAGTGGCTCCAGAACTCAGTGGCAATCCACATTATAAAAAAAAAAGAAAGTGAGCCAAATGGGGTATTTAGTTAGTCTATTACATTTCTTAAAAGGTATCCTGTGGAGTTTACAGCCACAAGTGATTTTATTTTTACAAGTGACTCCCTTAGTGTTTCAATGCAAGTCCCTATAGGTTCTGTGTTCTCGCATAAAAGAAAATCAAAAAGAAAAAAGTCCAATGCATTTTCTTTCTTCTACTATGACATTTCAATAAGCAATAATTAACAATGCTGTTCGACAGTTTTGCTAATTGAACTGCAACAGACAAGTTTTCCTTATATAATAGAAATTCAAGCCTTGCCTGGGATGTCCATCAGGTGTTTAGGTGTGCGTCTGGAGCAAAATGCTTTGGTGAACCTGGAGTTGTTTCCCACTCCTGACACCGTACGGCATGTGGTCACATCGCACTTTGTTTTGATTTATCAAAGCAACGTAATAAGTCTTGGTTTAATGGGGAGGATGATTCCTTTGTTGTCCCAATGTTTCGCCCTGACATGGTAATGAGCAATCGCAAATCATCAGGAGGCAATTATCGTAACTCACCCCTGATTGGGCCCCCACTCACTGCGGATGCAAAGATGTTTGTGGACCGGGTCCTTCATGTAGCCGTCGAGGCAGAGGCATTCTCCTAAAAACACAAAGGCGGTTCTTCAATCATTGTGTTCATTATAGTCAAGCCCTTTTCAAATCACCAAAAAAAAAAAAAAAAATTCCCCACTGCTCCTCTTTTGTTTTACTCCAAATATGATCCTCTTGAGGCAATTGGAACACTCATGGTCATCTCTTATTCTTAATGAGGCAGTCAGCATTGTTAAAAACAAAATGCTTGCAGTTTTCTTGCAGGAGCATGTGCAATCAAATCCTTCTGTACAATGCGGCTGCTTCTCAAGGTGCTGGAAAATGGCCTGTAGCAAACATGAGCATGCAGTTCAACCAGAAATAAAATCCCAGATGGTAGCCACACTTAAAGGCAACTTATGGTTTGCTCCTCTGCTTATACACAATGCAACCGGACCCTCGGCACACCACATGAAGCCCAATCTCTGGCAATAGTGCACAATGTTCAGGGAAGCTATGTGTTAGCTTGAATAAACCCACCGTTGAGATGAAAAAAAAGGCAGAACAGAGCAGACGATGCTCAAAAGTACCACCCAAACACCTTTACTGAGGCTTCCAGTATAGCTAAAGCTGCATGTTTATCAGGACAGGGCTGACGAGTTCTATGATGGGGACTGCAGCTATATGCAAAGTGTTTTAGTGACTCACATCTCATTTTGTAAGGTTCCAATCAACCGTTCCTGCTACGGGGTTAAAGTCCGTCATTGGAGTCGTTTCTGAGGACAGTGCAGCCAAATAGCAAGATTATGTGTGTATGTGTTCCCTGTACTGTGCACACACACCCACAGAAAGAAGGTTTTATTTCTCCACAATCCAAGTAAAGCTCTAAGGTCATTACAATGACTTGGATTATTAAGGACTTTTTATGAACTGGGGAATATAATATTTTTAGCCAAACAGCTTTGGCAGCAACATTTATTCTGGCTGCTCAGTTAGTAAACAGGTTTCCTCCACTCTCTGTGACTTTAAATAGCATCATAGAGACTTGTTGCCTTGAAGAGGCACATGCAGCATGTTAAGAGATCCTATATGTTGCAACGTAGGGCAATGGATCAAAGTTGCATTACGAGGTTATGTTTGCAATTGGCTCGAAGCAACGCCTTGCAGAGCACTTTGTTTTTATCCTTTCCTATCATCTACTTGTGTGTAATACACATTAGCGGAAAAGTTGCTTTCATGAGCATCATTTGAGTTTGACTGAAAAGTGTCCCCCCATCCCCCACTTTCACATTACCAGAGGTATTGTGAAAATCTCAAAAAACAGCAGTGATCTACCAAATATCACCGAGACTGAAAAGCAGCTTTACATACTAATAGCGAACAGTGAAACTAAGTTTTGGACATTAATTCTTTCACTTCTTTAACAACTCTTGGGGACCCTAAACACACTGATGCAACAGAGCACAAATAGAAATAAATCAGAACATGACATCGGTGATGTCTATTGGGAAGAATTAAGAATCCAGTTTGCTCCCTATTATGCATGATATAGAGTATGAGAAGCTCCTGCGTGTATTGAGCAGAATACACAACACTTTAGTGGCGATGGCTGATTATTGTAGTGGCACAGATATAGTAGTTCTAGGCAGAAAGTGAAGGGATGGCAGTATATGTAACACCTGGGACCAGCACATACTGCAGTGGCATGCTTATCAAGTACTGAAATGAAGACTTTCCTCACTGGTCTCTTGCCTATCACTTCTATACCGTGCTGACGGTGGTGCAATGAAGTTATTACAATGGTGTTGACAACACACTGATGTCTGGCACGACTCTTGCTGCATCCAAAAAGATCTAAATACATCTTTGCGATGACTAAACCTATAAAACACCAGAAAATTACACCACCAGTCAGCTGTGAAGGTTTCTGAGTAAATGAAAGACTATCTTTTACATCCTTTGGGTGTACTTGGTGTGTTCATGTCTGGTTGAAGGAGAGAGCACAAGCAGAAGCCCGTTGAGGTTTATAATATTGTTGGTCCAAATAAAAAAACTGCTTCAAGAAACAGTTTTTCTAACATTTAAGGAAACCAATATTAACATGTATTCAGTTAATTACTGAGCCCAAAAAGTTGCAGTAAACAATAAAGCTCTCAGTGTGATTTAAAGTTTTCTTTCTGTACATCTGATGGTTTAAGAGTGTTTGTTCCTAAGCTAATTAGCATAGATGCTAAATGCTACCTCAGTTATTTTTCTAAGAAATCTACTTAGTTGTGAGGCCTTGGACACCATTTCAGTGGAAATGTATTAGGACGTCATGCACCGCTGCACATGCCTCCGTGGCAACTGCTGCTGAACCCCTTTATTCATGACCCCATGTGGAACTGCTGGACTGGACATGGAGATCAAATGGTGCTTGTTGAAAAGGAGAGAGAGAGAGAGAGAGAGAGAGAATCTTGAACATTCAATACCTCTCCAGTGGGACAAACAAAATATTCATGCTCTGTGTTGGTTTTGTGCTGATAAGTGAAACCTGTTAACAGAGAATAGCATCACCTTATTGTTGCACTGTCAGCTCCCGGGAGAAAGACACTGACTTAATGTAGTGTGATTGATGGCGTCTCATTCCATGGTTTGGAAAGGTTATCCAGGGTAACATGTTTTAACATGCTATTTTCCTGCTCAATGGGAGGCACGTGAGAACCAGGGCCTGGGGTTTTATATACCCATGCTAATTGAAAGGTCAACTGTCAGTTTATACCAGGAATTCACTTTTAGTGTTTCTGCTACGTATGCTAGTGAATAAAAAGCAAGACAGTTCATTGTTCAGCCTTTTTTTTTTATTTATTCAACATTGGTCTTTAATAGGGAACAAAAGAATAACTTTTTCGCTCCTGTACTTGTGCTGTTAGAACTTTTGGTAGGTGAATGGGGGGGGAAGAAAAGTCCCATTCAAGATGAGTCTGCAAATAAACTTTAAAGCATGATGTCAGAAGCCTGGCATCACAGGAGCTCCATCTACAAACAGCAAGCGGAGCACTACACTTTCTGCACTTTTAGGAATCTTTTCTTTTTTTCCTTCCGGTGTTTTTTTCCTCTCACTATGACAGCATATACCTGCTGTTTTTCTCTACCTTTTTTATGTATTTGCTACATCAGGATTTACCGCAGCAGGATACGCAGTGGGGGGTAAGTAGAGGACTCTCCATTTCAAGTTCTGTACTTTCATTGTCAGACGAAAACAAATGAAGTTCATATCCAGGTGAAACCTCATTATTAAATTTGTTTCAAATTATTCTGCACTTTATGACAAACATTATTATGTAGGCTCTAAGGTTGAATGTTTCTCTTTTGAGTTGTTCTTGTAATGGTTTATTTTCTATTTACTGTTTTTATAACTCTACTATTTTCTTCGCCCATCAGGTGGTTGTATCTTCTACAGCTTTTATTAAAGTCTCTTGCACAGTAGGTGAGTATGAAGAGATATATTGAATTCAGGTGAAGATTTGGGAAACTTGACATGCGATTAATGATTACAAGTTGATTTCATTATATCTTTCTTGACAAAAAAAAAGTTTCAAACAAAAGATGTGATGTCCTTGCAAATGTATAGAGCCTATTTCTTTAAATGTACACCTGAAAAAAAATTAGAAAATATTTTGGAAGAAATGAGACAAAGCGTCTCTGCAGTAGCTACATTGTTTCAGTCTGTTTACCTTTCCATTGTTAAATAACATAACTAATGATTCTACTACGATCACCAGGAATAAAGAAGTCAGGTCGTCTAACAACAGCTGAACTGGCACATTACATAGCTGTAAAATATAATTTCTGCTTGTGCTACAATGGTAAATGGGCATAAAGAAGCAAGTAAAAAAACAAGTAAAATGTATTTGTACAGCACTTTGCAGCGACACACTGTTACAGTTTCATGCAGGAAGAGAATCTCTAAAACCTATCAAAAAAAAAGCTTGATTAAGCAAAACAGTTTTTAAATTAGTCTTAACCATGTACACATAGTAAGTTAAACAAAGTTATACTGTAATAGTCAGGCGTCATAGGCAAAGACGGTACGTTCTGTTTTCTAATTTCATAAAAACGGCTTAATAGATTCCAAGCCTGCATTTAAAGACTGTGGGCAGCGGTGGCTTTCATTTGAAAGCGGGATAGATGTTCTAGAGTCGGGTCTTTCAAAACTTTGTAGGTGAGTGGGGGGAAGTTTAAAGGGATCCTAAACCCTAGTGGGAGCCAGAGTGAAGAATATAAAATGAGAGTAATTTCAGAACACTTTCTAGATTGTGTTAGTCTGGCAGCAGCATAATGAATAGCTTAGAGTTATGAAAGAGATGATTTACAAAGGCTGGTAAGCAAGACAGAATTTTAAACTGAATGGCCCGGCTCTGTTTTGTAAGCACAATCAAACTGTTTATTCAAAGTTGAAATTGTCTATATAACTCCATTGCATTGGATTGATTTGAAAATACATTTCTGTGTATGAAATGGATTTGTTTGCGTTTCAAAGTGCATTAAGAGGAGATCGAGCAATAACAATATAAGTGTGTTTCCCAATGCCACTTGATAATCAGTATTGCATCTCAGATTACTGCCTCAGATAAAAGGGAAGAAGCTCAGGCTCCGCAGAGGATCAGATGGATAACCAATAATGTTTCCATCTTTAGGACTTTATTTAAATTTGCAACACCTGTCTCACCTTAACACTTGTCTTCTTAATATCAGTTACCAGGGAACTGAAATCAGAACACAAAGCCATCCAGAAAACCTTTTAGTACTGCCATCCCTTACAGTGTATAAAACAATCGTACATATTAACCATGAACTAAAAATCTGAGCCTTCACTTCAAGAGATACGTCGAAGAAACCTTTCCTGACTTTGTTAAAAACTAAACCCATAATTGCAAATATAAGAGTATACACAAACAGATGGTTTTTTTTAAAGGTCATCCTCGAGTCTTTGCATTAGGAAGGTGTGGCTAGGATTATGTTGTCATAATTTTTGCAAAAGTTGAAGTTTTTTATTTGTATTTCTTGTAGAAAAGACTGCTTACAAGTCCAAATGCTAATAAAAAAAAATAACAGTGATAATGGAATAATAATTAATATTTGCGGAACCCCACAGGTCAGAGTGTTAGAGAAAAAGAAATGTTTTTGCACATACAGGAAAAGTCCTAGGAGGAAACCTCAGTCTAACGTTGAGCCAAATAAAACTAAAACCTCAACACTGTGACTACCATTGATGTAGATATTTTTATCAAATGCAACTAGAAGAATGTTTCAGACTTTCAAAAAATCTGTTTTACTGGAGGGTTATTTTAGAAAACCAAACCGATAAAGGTCACTGATCTGTAATAATTGACAGTGCTTAACAAGGATTTTAATCTATTTTACATTAAGTTTCTAATATTATACTACCAAATATTCATTTCAAAATTAGACAAAAATAAATGCAGTAGAGCTGGACATAATCTTGAGAATAAAGTTTAACAACAGTTGCAATTTTAGCAAGATACAACAATGAGAATTGTGAAGCTGCAACTAAAAAAAAAACAAAAAAACTTAGTCATACTTTGAAATTAACACTTTTTTCTCTTATTTTTTTATTCTATGTTCCACCTTACAAAGTGCATATTTAGGTCAGTCAGGCCTGGCAAATCCACAGATAAAAAAAAAGTCCTTGAACTCACTCTGTCATGTGGGAACCAACAACTGTGCCACAAGTCTGCGCTTCTTCATTAGCCGTTGTGTCACTTGGGCACGAAATTATTCAGCTCATCAAGCAGATGTACACAAATTGATCCATTATGCAGTCACATTAATCTAGTCAGAATAGGATGATGTGGTAACACGTGTCTCCAAAGGCACAAAGTGTCCATGTGCATTTTTTTAGAACTGCCACATGAGCTCCAGAGCAGACGGAGAGAGTAAAGGAATATGGTGTAAAGAGCCTGTGAACATCAGTGCCCAAAGCACCCAGGTTTAGAATTCTGCAAGAAGGGAAAGAGCATGCACTGAAGCATCTGCTGCCTCTTTTAATGTTGTGCACAAGTAGCACTGATATGCCACAACCCATCTCAGTTTTCATCTGTATCTCCAGCAGCAAAAGGAGGATTCCATTTAAGCCATCTTTACAATCTTCTTGAAGCCTCCACATGCTATTACAGATATCCATGCATGTTTTAAACAATATAGAACCGTGTTCACTGAATTCAAATCTGCATTCAAGGGAAAAAACAAAAAACAACAACAAAAAAACAGTTTTGCGTCTGTTTCATAAGCTAAAACAAACAATGTTTTTGTGGATATCTAAAGGGGCATTACTGAACTCATTTCATCCTGGAGATGATGTCAACAAATGGGGCTACGGAGCATAGTGGTTGGAAAACTGCTTAGCAAGTGTTTGTAATGTAGAGGAGTGTGCTGGGAGCCAGCTGAAGCAAATGGTCCGTCGGTGCTGCGGGTAGTAGCTATTAATGAAAGCACTCAAGGTTTCTTCATTAAAATGCACCCAGATGCTCATTGTGACTTTATGGGTAAGTGATCACTAAGTGATTATTAGAGCTAAATTACAGCAGCCATCTAATTATTCAGACTAAACTTCATATTTTGTCCGTTCTCACAGGAGAATTGCAAAACTGGAGTATTCCCAAACAGACTACGTATCTGATTCATGTAGTGAGGGCTGTGTAGGTTTCTGTATGCTGGGAAAATTCAGGAAGGACTCCAAATGCATTTTCCTCCACTCTAAGCTGAAAATCTTTTTCTGTACTCATTTTCTGTGTGGTACACTACCAAAGCCCTTCCAAGATATCATATGAAATTGCAATGATAAAGGCATGACGTTTTTTTTGGTTTATTTCCCACATTTCATGACTTTCTAAATTCAATTCAAGCCAAAACACTGAAGCAATGTACAGAATCAGGTACAAACAGCATGTCTGTCTGATAATATTTATAGCTAATGCATACCTGAAGTTGTTAGAAAAATCCTAATTCCAGTTTCCAAACCTTTTTTTTTTCCATCTAGTGAATAACAGATATGATCTTGTCTGATTCCATGTATCGCATCAGGTTCCCTATTGATTAAACTAATATAGGGCTTTTTTTTTTTTTTACCTTTCACAATAAAATCCACCTTCAATGAGAAACTGTTTGCCTGCTTCTAACTAGTAAAAACACCAGTTCATAAATTGCATGGCTTCCAAAGAAAAGTATCAAGTTTATGAAGCAACACAAACATTATATTTGTGAGTGTTGTCTACATTTATAAAGAACCATGTTAAAATATTTAACAAGGCAAATTATCAAAGAATCTCAAAAGGAAACACGAAGTAAACATGCCAGCAGGAGCCAAGCACTACAGCAAACTACTTCTTAAAAAAATACATCAATAGTCAGAGCAAGACATAAGTTTATTGAAGATTATACATGTAGAGTCAGAAATATATTTGGACAAAGAAAGGGTTGTTTGGGATGAAATATGTGTTACTGTCAAAAGAAAAGAACAGAGAGTCAATGCTGGATGGGAGACAATCGCATTAAATATTTCTGATGAAAGGTAGTTAGTTTTACAGCACTATGACATCATTTATTAAAGAACTTTAACACTACATATACAATCAGGCTTTGAAGCACATAACAAAATTCCTAATAATCATCAACCCAAAAGCTTAAATAGTATTATTTTAGATATTAAGACAATGGTTTTTTTGTGCTGTACAGATTTTGTTGTTTAACTCAAAGCCAGGACTATTTTTATAAGTGAGAGAAAAAAGTTTTGTTTGTTTGTTTGTTTTTATGCAAGGACCGAATTTTACTCTCCACACCTCCACAGAAATAGAAAATGTGCAATTTTCAACACCTCACTTCGAAACTGTTGCTTATCGAACTAACAAAAATAGAGATGAAAAAAAAAAGTCTAAACTGACATAAATAACTAACAAGGTAAGAATCGCTGTAGCACCTGAACAGTACAAAAATGTAAATTGTGAACTATTCTGCCATGGTAACTACTATAAATAATTGATAATTTAAGAATTCAAAGAAAGATTTTTTTTATTTTTAAGACGGACATATTTTGACTTGTTTAAACAGCAAAATATTTTTCTTATTCTCCTTTACAGGCTTTTGCTTTTTGTTGCCTCTGAACTGGGAAAATAAATGCATAAAGGAAGGCTTGTGAAACAACAAATGTTGAAGTTTTCTGTTTTAATCAGTACATATGCTGCACATGGCTCTTATTTAATACTGCATGTGGAATGTGACATGCTGTAGGAATTTGGCTTGGCCTCGTCAAAGACTAGAGTGGAAACTAGTTTTTACTTACATTGTTTTCCGTGCGTCTACGTTTGTGTTTGCTGTCCACAAACTGGACCCTTAAGACTATAACAGTATTGCCCTTGACTGCTTGTCACTTTACTTTTCACTTTCAGTGTTGTTTTCGTTTCCCACAAAATGTCTTCTGATGTCCCATCAATCACAGCTTATTGACATGCTGCTGCTTCTCCTCATAGTTCACATGCTATTCATCATATTTCAGGCATGCCATCAAGTCTACTTATACCACTCAATCTCATTTATCAGTCATCTAACTCTAGTTTCTAAGTGTAGTTTTCTGAAACTTTCACGCAGCAAAAAAAAAAAAAAAGTTTTTTTTTTAATTAAATTGTTACTTTAGTAAAAATCTGCATTTTAACTGAGCAGAATCTAGCAGCAAATAAAGCTCAAATATCCACCAATTACAATAAGGGGAAAGAAAGACGGCCAAAAAACAAAAACAGAGTGATAGAAAAGTAAAGTTAAAAACAACAACAACAAAAAAATTAACTACTCTTATTTTGTTTGAATGTCTCCAGAGAGGATTCACCGTGAAAATAGTAATGTTTGTTTCCATATTGGTAACTTGCTGTTCAAGAGGATTCAGTTTTCAGCATATACTGTATTTTATTTTGTCGACTCCACATTCGCCTGTATGAACTTATGACAGTGGTAGTAATTCACTGACCAGTGGTCAGAGCCTTCAAGATGGGAAAAGATTTTTCACTTGACCTGCTTTCTTTCCATTGATAAGTAAAACAGATAAAATGAATAAAATGCATTTCTCTGTGGAGCAAGCATTCTTGCCTCCGTTAATGCTTGCTACCAAACAAAACCAGTATTTCTATGATGAAAGAGTAGAAGATAAAGCATAAAAAATAAAAAAGAGAAATGTAACTGTAGTTTCTAAGTGTAGTTTTCTGAAACTTTCACACTGCAAAAAATATGTTGTTTTTTTTATTAACGTGTTATTTTTGTAAAAATCTACAACATTTGACACCACAGTCAAAAGTTGTCAACGATTGATGACAGAACATACATATGTGAGACACTGAACTTCAGTCTAAATTCAGAGCATAATATGTATCCGAGACGACAACAGGGACTATTCCACTGAGAAACAGTAAGTTAGAAGTAGTAGCTTGTACACTGTAATGGTGCTGAAGAGCAGCACTCTTGCTAAATGTTAAGCCCACATAAAACTGTTGTTAGTATCTTTCTTCTAGACTCTGCATCTGTTAAGAGTTGTTGTAAACCTTTTACAGTATACAGATGTATAAAGGCGTTAAGGGCTTCACGAACCTGCCGTGGCATTTTATCTCCTTTTCTTTCAACTTTGCCCACAGAGAACATCGCAGAGGTAACTAAATGAATCAATAAAAGCAAAATTCCCATCATCGCATCATTTCTGATCTAGGCAGTACTGAACTCAGTGCATCTCGTTTTCTGAAAGTCCAGGCTTCAATTGATTCGATGCCCAACCGTAGTTTTCAAGCACTAAATTTAGGTGAAATATGCACTTTAAAACCTGTATGTGAACTGAATTAACCATCCCTTATTAATTTAATATAACACACAATGCAAAAGACAAGGCACACATTTGCACACTGACGACTAATTTTGTGTCTAATTTTTGGAGACTCAAATACAATGCTAAATTGCATAAAAGCGTATTGCAGTACAGCTGAATGAAAAAACTGATCTTGATGCATACTTAAAGTTATTCTAAGATTTTCTTTTTATCTGATGGTAGTCTGTCGTGAAATAAGAGCATCCTTAGTTAAATTAACATGGAGAAGATTTTACCTTGAGAATCCATTAGCTACTTCATTATACTTACAGTAACACTTCTGAAAACTTTGTGTGCAGAGACTCTGAATAGGGGAAATTATTGTATGGTTTCAATGTTACTTTAAAGCTTATTGCAATTCAAAGTTCATCACTTCATGGTTTTCAGAAAAGACCTGCCACCATTGACAAATTCATGTCACCAAATAAAAGTGTAGATCAGGGTTCTTCAAATTTATTACTTAAGGGACGGTGTTCAAGTATAAGTTGTATACAACTCTATCAAATTCTACTGTTACTCCAGTAAAACTGCTTTTCCACATGTTTTTATAGAAGTATTAGAAAAGTAGTGGTTTGATTTAGCATAAACTACATGTACATTTTTGATGAAATGATAATCCCTGCAGACATGTTCACTCCTTACAATAAAACCAAGAAACACATGCTGTATTCCAAAACAAATATTTGCAAACCAAAGCACAGAATTCACAAATGGTCTCGTGGGGGACAACGAGGCAGATTAAATGTCTGACAGCTCTGTGTGCGAGTCTAATTCTCAGAAGTTGCTGCATACTTGGGGAGAAAAAAGTGTTTTTTTTTGTTTTTTTTCAACAGGCTAACACAGCTCAGCCACTAAAGGAAACATGGTTGTTGCACTTTTTCCAATTATGTTAAGTTATGATGAACTAGTCTGCTAACAAGCTGATACTGCTCGAAAAACTAATTTTAATTTCAGTGTTTTGCAATTACTCATTCCTCCATATAAGTGAATCAATTAACAAGCATTTATGTAGATATGGAAAGGGTACTCCAATAAAAACAAGGATGGGAACCACTGGCCTCTGACAAAATTTAAATGTCTGTCATATTCTACATTATATATGGTAACGTAGGACAAAGGTGTTGAAAGAGGACACCCCTTACATATCAAATCATTAATAATTATGCTATTCAAAAAAACATTTTTATACAACAAATTACAGACATGGAACAAGCTGGTTTGCTCAAAAGGTTTTTTGTTTTTTGTTTTTTTTCTTCATTTTTCCAGAAGCAGCCTTGCAAAATGCGGTTAAACCATTTTTATCTTTACTTCCTGTTATTATCTTTAAGTCAAATGCTATTTTTATTATTACAATGACATACAAAAAGAAAAAAGAAATAAAAACATCCTCCCTGGAAGTATGTATTTTAGCACATGTGCAAATTAGCTGATGGTATGGACCGTGCTCCCAGAACAGATTGGGCGGTGACGGTGCTCACTCCTGTCCTTGTGTCTGTGGTTGCAGCTTAATGAAGTTTATGAAAATTAACCTCACTACCAGCCAATCACAGACAGATTGCTCTAATCCAATCAGAGCACTCCTTGCAAAATAATATATTTTCTTGGACAAAAAACAATCAAGAAAAAACATAAGAGGAAATAAGAGGGAAAAAAAACACAAGACACGTGTAAGACAAACACTTGTAGCCTAAGAATGTTTAGTTCAGTATGTAAATATGCTTACTTACATTGTGCATTTTAGGTGGCATTTCTTAATTTCATAACCTGCTATTATTGAGACGTTTGAAAAGTGCTTTTGGCTCATTTTCAGTATTTTATATCTTCCATCTCCTGAGAGGTGACGCAAATGTCTCTTTGGTTTCTAACAAAAGAACAGCTGCACTAAACGCAGAACAAATATGACATTTTTTACCCAACATCTTCAGAGACAGACCTGGGTGAAAATACACCGACATTCTTGCGTCTTGCATGATTTTTTTTAGAGCGCTGTAAGAGCATAGAAAGCTATTGAGTGAGCAAGAATGTGATTAAACTTCTACACAACAAACTATTATTTGTTCACATAGATTTATGTGCTCTCCAGAGTCTCACCGCACATTCAGGTTGATGTCAGATGTAACGACATATCCACTGTGTTCACAAAATTTTGGCTGTGTTGGTACTTACAAAGAGCCTCGAGGCAATAAGACATTCTCAAGGTTTCCACGGTAACACTTCTGGTACAGAACAAAGCTAACGCAGATGTCGCGCTCTGGACTAACCTGTCTCTGGGTCACACTGGTGTTCACAAGGATCCAGCAGGCGTCGACCACACAGCTCGTTGACCCAAGGTCCACTGGCATTCTGCTGGTAGTACAACAAGATCTGGGCTGGGTTCAGCCAATCCGAAGCATCCAACTGGCTCCCCTGGAGCAGAATGAACCTCGAACCTGAAGAGAATGGAGTGAATCCAAGTGTGAAACACAAGAGCACACTGAAGCAAAATAAGTTGGAAGACTAGAGAAAAGTGAGGACATCGTGACAGAATGAAAAGACACAACAAAAACACCCTTCAAAACTGGATGAAGACGAGATCATTGATTTCTTCTTCATGCCCCTTGGAAAAGCAACCATTAGAAATAAAATTATCACAATTCCAAAGTCATAGATATTTATATTGTTAGGCTGCCCAAACTAAGCTTAGGTTCAAATACATGTTTGACATTGATTTGCTGTTGCATCAATTGTGTCACCCAGGAAAGACCTGCAACAAAATCTAAAACCATATTTAAGAAGAAAAGCTGTGCAGGTTCTCTTCGCGCTGTGGTTACGGCCACTGGAGCATTGTAGCGGGAGACTGATGTTGGTTACATTCAAATTATGGCCATCATTGTCGTTTTATGAGATCACAAACCACATGCATTTTATTTGCCATTGGGAAAATGTCATTAACCATACCCAGACAGACATTAGATTGCAAGTGTATCTTTTTATAGGAGCCTTAATTCCACAATGTTTTTTATGGACCTACAGTTTTGTTTTAAATGTATGTTGCATTGAATAACTGGGCCATTACCAAATACCTTTGAGCACTTTCCTTCGCAAAGTCTCCTGATGTAACGGTCATTAACTACTCATTTATGACTTGACCGTCAGTGTGATTAGATCTGCTTTGAAATAAAGCAGTGAATCAGCCCCCTGTTTTTGCTAAAAAATGCTGATGGATTACTGTAGCCGTACATTTAGTGTCAGTATAATTGGCCAACAAAAGCTGTGAAATCTCTAGAAATGATGCCACCCTGTCCTGGACATTTTTCAAGGAGATTTGATTGTAACTGTTGAGCACAGATGAAGAGTTAAGTACACAACTTTACAGATGCTTAAAAACACATAATCAGGGCGCAAACTGTGGATATTTATGCTTATAGTAAAAACTGATAAGATTAGAATAATCACCGCACACTGCAAACAGGTTTACAAATTTCATGACATACTAGGTGTATCCAAAAAGCAAAACCGAAATAAGTACAATAACCTGCAAATTCTAAACTACACTTATTGTAACTTGAATTATGTGAAGAGTTTAATAAACGAGCGAGGCTCAGCGTTGACTTTAGCCTTAGCTGGCAGACTTCATAATAGGAGTGAGAAATAAAATGGATAAATGACTAACACTGCTAAGCAGATGACAAATGTTATAATTAACACATTCAATTTTTTTTTTATGTTCATATATACGTTTAATCAGCCAGTCAATCAATCAATCTTCTTTATTATCCCCAACGGGAAATTGTTGTGCAGCATAGTAGGAAAAAGAAACAACCATTCTGACATAATGTATGTATGCATAGGAAGAGACAGAAAGATATCGAGTTATTTGAAATCATTATTGGAAGCTAATTTATTGTCTTCATTTCCAACGGAGTCTAAGGTAGAAGAAGTTAATTTTATCTGCTAAATTTTATTTTTCACAGGTGAGATTGCATGCATTGTTTAAAACCAAGTGGACTAGCATGAATAAATGAGTGAGAAACCTGTGTTCATATCAGTACAAATTGTTCTATTAGTCCAAATCGCATATCATATGATCTACAGAGGACATTGACTTAGATGATGGCAACTGAAAAGGGGAAAAATAAAAAAATCACTGCAAATCTTTCAAGAAACCAGAATGTTCCTCACTGTGATTACATTTCAAACTCTCTATTATATTGTATGATCATTTCCTTTGCATGTCTCATAAACTTGAAATAACATAGGAAATGAAAGAAATTTAAAATGAATGGAGTACAAAAAAATTGCTTTTTCTGTTACTTTTCAACATGTTCCAGGCATGAAACATGTTGGATTTAAAAAATGTTGGCAATTCTTTAAAAAAGTCAGCATTAAAGTAAGAGCCTAGGTTGTCTGGGGAAATGCATAGATACCTCAGCATACAATGTGGAGTTATGCTTTTAACCAGTTTACTTATGAGGAAGCAGTCTTTTGTCTTCTTAACATGGTGGAAATATTGTAATCTTATTGCTACACACAAATAATAATGCTAATTTGCTAGTCACTTCTATGGCCTATTATAATACCTTGTTATCACAGTACTTTAAATAACTCTCGAGACAGCCTAAGGCTGATCCACTTAGTTATGCTGCTATTGCTCGAGGCTTAAGGGGGCTCTATACTGATCTGAGCACCTCCTCCTCCTCCTCCTCCTCCATATTTTTAACGCCCTGAAGACAAATGTACTGTAAAATATAATGCCAACATATTGGTAGCAGAAAGTGCATTGTCTTTACAGTTTTTAAAATGCTAATTTTGCTTTGCTTCAAATAAGTTTCAAAGGTGTAAGAAAAATCTTCAAAAAAAACAAAAACAAAACTAACAGGTAATTAAAAGAAGAGATGGATCCAATCCTATTTTGATTAATTTATTTTTTAACTGACTCATTTCACCAGATTTCAGTCAGGAGCCACCAATCTAGACAGTATGATACTGTGTCAGTCATATGAAGTCAGATGTTAACAGATTTTTTCCTCCAAAAAATTTTAAATATAGTCAAATAATGTTTCTCAAGCATTTCATAAATTATCTTAACTTGTGTACAGTCAGATTATTTAAGGCTAAAATAATCTGCGTAGCATAAAATACTAAGAACACCTGAGCTCAATAGAAAAGCAACAATATGTTTCAGTAGGCACAAAACTAAATAAAATGTTGCTTTGTTCTCTGTCAGCCTTTTGTCTGCCATGGAGCATTAGGGGCTGTTGAAAAAAAAGTATAATATAAAAGTATAATGAGTATTTATAATCTAGAAATTACACAGAAACACTGAAAGACAGCTGCCATGAACACAAAAGGTGTAACATAATTTCTGATAATGAATACAGATGAGAGTTCATAGCAAAAAGCTTAATTAAATTATAATGTTACCGAGTAATTTAGTTGTTTTATTTTTTTCCTAAACAAATTATCTTAATAAAACCAGAGAGGACCTTTCTTGAGGCTGAATTTCCAATGTTCTTTTTTGAGATCCTGCACGGTGCTGATAGCATATATTATCAAACGTTTTTTTATCCACTGAGCATCTATTCATTTCTGTTCCAATCAGCTATTTAAGGTGAGCAGACAGAGACCACATTGTTGAACAAACTCACATCTCCACATGTGGTTTGTCACTGCTATAGAATACATTGTCATCCGTGTAAAAGCATTTTGATGCAACAATGACTTTTTAAAAAGTTTGATGTAAATAATGATATTTTTAAAACTACTATAATACTCTGGTGGTTAAGTCTGTCGTTGATATGTTTCCTTTCCATCTGTATTAAAAAAAAAAAAATCTTTGTTGAGTCCCCACCATTTTGTGTTTATTTCCTGTCTATTCTGTGTTTCTCTACTCAAAACTTGAATTTTCTCGTTTTGTGGTGGGTAAACCCATTAACCATGTCCACTGCATCTCCTCAGTCCAAAAGGTTGAGGTACTTAATAAAGGTTTCTATATCTGACAATGTTGTTCATTTTGAACTTGCCTTACCCAAGAAAGGATGTATTAAGAAGTACATGTTGCTGTTCTGTGAGCTCACAAAAAATGTCTGGTTTGATACCTTTCTTTGAAATGAAATATGAAGAGAGAAGAGTGACTCTACATGTCTGTGGTTTTCTTCAGTGGATTTGAAGGCAGAAACTTGCGCAGCTGTTGGCATTAATAGCTTCTTTCCCCAGTGGTTGAATCCAAATTTTTGTCTGATTCACCGTGACATGAAATCAGGTCTGATGAGATTGTGGAGACATTTATAGAAACATTCTAAATCGATCCCGGTTTTGTAATTCAACGGGCACGATCGCTATCTTTCATCTCCCTTTTCAAAGTTCGCTCCTTGGATGCCTCCAAGAATTTTAATAACACCCGCTGGCAAGCAAGTGTACAAGGAAAGCTGCAGTACACCGAATCAAATCAAACCTGCAGATGATAGATGAGCAAGCGTAGTCAGTCTATAATATATCCTGACCAGCAACTCACTCCTGTGACAGCTAAAAAAAGCCAATAGGCTTACAGGAACCAGAAAATGGAAACTTTTTCATTTTCTGAAGCCCTTAGTTTACATCTAGATTACTTTGCAAAAGTACTATCACCTCTTTTCTGTTCAATATCGTCAGGCTTTTTAGTCTATTTCCTGCAAACTAGTCCATACCCCTAAATACAATTACATGAAAATGATTGCCTTTTAAAATCAACATGTTAGTATCAGAAAGTGTCTAAATTTAATCACTGGAGAGGTTAGAAGAAAAAAAATGTTTTGAGAAGTTTAAAGCAGAAATTGGTGAAAAGAAAACATATAAGCTTTGAAACTCTCAAAGACAATTCAATCCATTATCTGCAAATACACCAAGACATGACAGTTCACCCAAATCGATCTGCTTCACAATGAAATTATTTGTCAGAGAAGAAGTGAAGGTGTCCAGCATATCTCTGCAGTAGGTGCAGAGATTCACAGTGCAGGCTGAGGAATCTGTGGTCAGAACAACTGTTCGTCACACACTCCACAAATTCAGATTTTCAAGCTAAGTGGTAAAAAGTAAGCCGATGGTGAATAAAGTTCACAAGAAGTGCAAGATGTTTAGGTTATATGGCAAGAATGTGCAAGAAAGCGTGCTGGTCATATGAGACCAAAATATAATGATCACAAAAGGCAATGTGTGCTGATGTACATCACATCACCCTCAACATGCCTACGGCACTGTGAAACATGCTGGTGGCAGTGCTGTGCATTGGAGATGCTTCTCTTTGACAGGGACAGGAAGTTGGTCAGATTTCATGGTAAGATTGATGGAACTAAATCCAAGCAGAAAACCCATTAGAGCCTGCAAGACTTGAGACTTGATGGAGGGGGCTCAACTTCCACCAAGACATCCACCAAAAACATGCAGCTGCAGTGGTTGAGATCATAGTATATTTGTTTTATGGTGCAGATCCAGTCAAAGATTAGCCGTAAATCACTCTGAGAATCTGTTGCGAAACTTTAAAATTGATGTTCAAAGGTGCTCTCCTTTCAATCTCACTGAGTATTAGCCATCTAACAAATAAGAAATTGTATAAATTTCCATTTGTTGATGGAAAAAGATGGCAGAGGTTGTGGTTATGATGTATATAAAGGTGAAGAAGTTTTTGGTGTCTTTTCCAAGGGACTGTATAAAAAAGTAAAAGACCAAACAGTGATGAGGAGATCTCTGTGGACGGTCAATGCCCTCTTGCCTAAATGCGCTGTTTTGCTTTGCGAGTACATCAGTCATGCGGCGCAGCATAGGGAACCAAAAGAAAAAGTGGTCGACCTGGCATTTACCTTTGTCTTTGAGAGCAAAGCAAATCAGCAGCTCCCCAACAAAGCGCTGGCACTTGGTTTGAGAGATATAGAGAGCTGAGCTCCCTGGAGAGCGGCAGAAAAATACCAGCTCAGCCCCCCAGGGCTTTAAGCTTCCTTGGGAGTTTGTTAAGAAAGGCTGCATCGACAATCTTGGACTGGTGTAAAGCCTTACCGTCAGCGATGAGGTGCTCCGGCACATGTAAGATTACTCGGACTGAGAGGCTGCAGGCGAGGTGAGAGGAGTAAACCAGGCCGATCACGCAGCTGATGACACTGATGAGAGTCAGGGTGGTCTTATTGATAGGACTCCGTGGGGAACCTGCTGTTGGGAACAAATGGAATGGAAAGAGAGGAAGGAGATGGGAACAACAAACGAAACGTATATGAGAAGCAGTCACTTGTGTTTTTCTGGCAACCTTTAAACATAAATGTAAACTGTCACACACAAATACACACACTGCTCACATGAGGAGTTACTTCACAAACCGGCCTCTACCCACCCCTCAGAAATGGGCTTAGCTCCCATAAAAGGGACCTTTGGATCAAAAAACAGCATCACGCCTTTGGGAGCTTTAGACTGGGCATGGCTCGGTGGTATAGACCTAAGGTTTACCTTTGAAGGGTTTTTAACATCCATGCTGGGATGTGTGAGGAAAATAGAAACACACCAAAATAATATGAAAAAAAAAAAAAAAACTGCTTAGAGGTTGCTTTGCAACCAACCCTGTTTCCTGTGCTCCCCTTTTTTGTCAGAGTAAAATGCTTCCCTTATCTCCTTTACTCCAGAGTGCAACACAGAAAAGTGGTAAACGTGACCGCATACCCACAGGAGGTATGCATTCATCCACACGCACGCACACACACACACGCGCACACACACATACAACAAAAACCACATAATGACCTTGAATAAAGGTACTCAAACTTTGTCCAAAGCAGTTACTTTTACACCAACGCCAAAAATTCAAGATTAAATTGTCACTTTTAAATTACTTTGCCAAAGCTTGTTCCTTCAGATGCTACCCGAGGCTAGGCTTTACAAAGGCCAAATGGAACGGTGACCTTTTGTATTTTGCTCCTAACCAGTTGATGTAATCAAGTAACTTATCCGGAAATGGGATGCAGGGATCATCTCACTTTGCTGAACCTTTTTTTTTTTTTTTTCCTTTTATCTTCTGGCATTGTGCCCAAAGTTCATTCTTCAGTTTTTAAAATGTTAGGAAAAATAAAAAATAAAAACTGAAAATCAGTCTCCATATAAATTTAGCTATTTTCGGAAAATGTTTCATATTGTATATGTGAGCAGGAAATGACGGGAAATAATTTCATCATGCCTCACAAATCAGTCTTTCCTCTGGATGTAAACAACGCAGTTGGGGCATCATTGCTACCACCTTGTTCTAATTAAAGATGTTGGCTACACTTCCGGAGGCTTCACAGCGTACGTGACACCTGTGCACATGACGGGAGGATAATTGGCTTGGAGGCTTTGTAAAGGCTTGTAACGCCTTTTGACAGCAGCTATTATTTTGAGGCGATTGTTTTGTTTTGTTTTTTTCTTCCTCCATCTCCCTTCCACAACCTATTACTGTACATCAAAGCTGCAAGGACAAGGCATGCTGACAGATAAAGCGTGCTCCACCACTTCACGTCGACAGCGTTTGCACAGGATCCTCCTTAGAAATAATATTTGTCCGTAATATTATTTCAAAATAGAGTGCTCTTCATATTGCAAGATGCAACAAATATTACATTTTTCCCCCCCAATGGGAACCTCTGATCTCATGATCTTGTTTGATTTGCATCAACAAGATTGAATGCAGATGCAGTGAGATCAATTTTACATGCTCACAAGCACTCTACACATTACCGTGTACGTATACACAATCCCTGTACGAGTCGAATTTATGTGTAAACACCAATTTAGAACCATCCACTGGCTACATGTACAGAGTTTACTTGTCATGCGTCGTGGCGGTGGCAATACCGTCAGTGGGATAGATTGTCTGTAGGTGTATGAGTCCTCCTTACCCCCAGAGCCCCACGCGCTGTTGGCGTTACCATTTCTTATACCTCGACTCCGGCGCCGACTGCGGTTTGGGTCAGTGTAAAAGGCCAGCTGAGGCTCGCTGTCTGCCTCCGTCCCAGAGTCCCCGTCTGGGTTCAAGAAAGTTGAACCCGCTGTTGGATTCAAACAAAAATACACCTCCAATGAAAAGGAAAAAAAGAAAAAAAGACGGCTGGTAGGGGCTCGATCCGCAAGATACCCTTTCAGTGACTGAAACGGAAGGGATGGCAGTCAAAAGTAAAAAATGTGTTTCTGTGTTGGAATAATGTGCAGCTCTGGGAGTTGTTAAAAGAAAGAAAAGTGATGGAGTGGAGCTTCATACTGCGTCATTTAAACCGAGCCAACAATAATTTCAGTTTAATGGCATTTACGGTTATCGCATGAAAAGTTAGATAAAGGATCATAATTAAAGGCAGATGGTTTTCGCACTGCAGTAGTAATTTTGGTGTCTGATCAATCATTTTTTCATAAAGCTGTGACTTTTACTAAAGACAAATATAATATAACCAAATTATGTGTTGTTTATGGACATTAGGATCCTAAAGATATACAAGGAAAAGCTTGAAAGAGAAGGTTAAACACCTGTAGAAACTGGGGTGTACAGAGATATTGACACACACTGGTTTAAAAAAATTATAAATAACCTTTCTGCATAGACAAGCATGAATGACAATGCTGAGCCATTCCTCCTGGCAGATCAGTGTATTTCTGCAAATGACAGTAGGAGCAGCCAGACGAGCTTGATTTTTTTTTTTTCCACAGATCACCTGCTCCATATTTTACCGTCGTAACGGTGACAGTTAAATACATATTTGTGTTATACATCAAATATGTAAAACACTTTTTTTAAATAAAAGTTACCTACTTCAGCTTTAATTGAAAAACTTAAAACAATTATAAGTAATACGAGTATGAGTCTTATGTTGTCTACATGTGAATAAGAACAAGTACTTGTCATGCTCTACACTTACCTAAAACTTAAATCTCAAAGATACTTTGATTTCATTTTCAGTTCTACCACTTGCTACAGAGAATTAAGATTGTTAAACTGAAGCTTAAAATATTGTCTGCTAATGTAAATGTTCAGTGTTTTTATTTAGACTTAGAGTAGACGGAAGAAAAAAGCTTAAATCAAGAAAGTTGGGGCTGAAATGGGGCGAAAATGAGATCTAGAGAACGTATCTATTTTTTGAGTTAGATTGTGTTGAGTAAAAGCAAAGTAATAGATTAAAATTTGCAACATTATGCTTCAATTATTATTATTATTATTGTTTTTATTGTATGCTATATGATTAATGATGGTCATAATTTCCAGCGCTCAATTTCAGCTAAAATAATTCCTTTCTACTCAAAATGAAATACTTATTCTGCTGGAAAATGAAAATGAATGAATATATTTGTCAAAGTTTACTACTGTAAATATGTAAATATGTTGGATGTAAAAAAAAAAAAAAAGCTAAAAGGAAGATTAGCAACATGTAGAGACTCTAGTACTGTCCATCCCTCATCCACCAATCTTTATCATGTTGCACTTAAGACTTAAAAACTTAGATTTGGATAACTAGCTTTCAAGCAATTGAGCTAAATATATTCATCAGCAATGAATGGTGAAAAGCCATGTGTCACTTAACGCTGCATGACACTCAACATGAAGATATTTATGCATATATTGAACTAGGCAGCTTTATATTTGGAGTATACACTGCACTGATAATGTTAATAATGCGTTACTGAGTGTGTTTTAATTGAAGCATTGGCTATATTTACAGGGCATGTACCCAAAGTTGTTTACAAGTGCTTTTGGTTTGCACAATGTTAAGAAGGAAATCCAATAAAGCTCCATACATGTTAGTGCCTCAGTGGGACTTAAGTGATTTGCAAATAAAATAATTCTGTTTCTGTATGACACCAGCTTAAAAATCCTGACCAAGACACAGCTTTTGATTAGACGAACAGAAAGTCTGCAAAACAATTGGGGGAGGAAATAGTTGGCAGTAATGTCAGAGTGGTAAACTTTGAACAGCTTTTTTATGACAGCAGCTTCATCAGCTTTTCAAGTTGTTGCTTTTAGAACAATATGCTCTGAAGATATGAATGTGCTGCATAAATATTATTGGCAGCCATGACTATCTACCAGCACAGATGTTAGCATAGCTTCACTTCACAAGAGGAAAGCCTTTTGTGGTGACACTCAGCAGCATTTCTCTCGACCGATTTAATAAACAGGCATTCATCATAGCACACTTTCAGTTCAGATGCTGTTTTTGCTGGAAGGAAACGGCGTCCTCTGCATTTTTTCAAATTATTGTCAAACCCTGCAATAAGAATGAAAGCTGCATTTTTTTTTTTTAAATGGAGGAAACAAAAACATTAGGATGAATCTATTGAACTTAGAGAAAACTATAACTACAAGGCAAATGGGGAGATTACTGAAGTGTGGAAATGTCTTGACTATAAGACAATAACATGCAGACATAAAAAAAAAAAATCTTGTTTGGTGTAGAAACAAAACAGTTCACTACATTTAAACTGCTATTCTAGTGGCTTTAATAAAACTACGTTCCAATTACAAATTATCTTTATTATTACTATGATTATTTTTAACAAAGTGGTTTCACCTAAAAGTACTCTCGTCTATTTCTGCTCATACTATAATTCACAGAATTTAATCTAAAATATTTTATTTTACACGTTGCATTAATTAAATGTATATAAAAATGATGACATGGATAAACATTAAATAATTTAGATTTTCATGTTTTTGAGTGACAATATATACATTAATGTTGCAAAAATATTATACTCAGAAGAAAAGAATAAGCTACTCCATTTTCATCTTCGTGTCAAGACACGGATCAAGCTAAATTACTGCATATGAAAGCTCTATATTTCACATACCTTGCATTTATTTATAATTATGAAATACTAATGAGGGACTCGCAGCCCGGGCACACTTCTCTCGCCTACTCCATCACCTACTCATGTTCTCCCATTTGACAGCTTAGGTACTTGAGATTTTGAGAAGCGACTCTCGAGTCCATTAAAAGTGTTGACATATGGAGCAAAGACGAGCGCCGGAGCATCTAAGACAAAACGAAAAAGCTTTAGTGCTTAACACACCTATCACACAAACAGAAAATGCCCACTGAGAACGACAATACATCTGTGTGCATATTTTATAAGAAAGATGAAAACTGTCGAGCGGAAACCCCGGCAACAGAAACTCAAAACTGCGTGAAGCAGATCTAATTTCCTGCTTAGACAACCTCATTTCTGTGCAGCTGGCTTTGGAGACATCTAATTTGCATCTGGAAGCACTGAAATTTCTGAAAGGGTGTGTGTGTGTGTGTGTGTGTGTGGGTGTGTGTGTGTGCGTCAGTGTGTGCATGCCAAGCACCATAGATGGCAGAACCTTGAACTTTCAAACACTAAGACGATACTGTATCGCTGATATAGCAATTATAATTAATGAAAACAGTTTGTTTTTTCCCCACTTCATTGCATTCTATTTGTGCATACTTCTATCACAACGTGAAAATTTGCTAAATGTAACTGAATGAATCAAAAGCAAATGTTTCTTTTATTTGCAGATAGAGCTTTTTTGTCAGACAACTGAATGGTTCAAAGCCACCAGCACAGATAACGGGCTTCTTGAAGCTCTCTCAGACACAGCTAAAGAAAAAACAGTAATAAATGCGTTACAAAAAACATACAAAGAATCTCTGGGATGTTTTTTTAAAGTAGAAGGTTGGCTGCAAAAACATCATTTTCAAGATTATGTGGATTGTGGTGAGAATGTATCTTAACTTTTCATAACATGACTAAATATTTTTTTTCTGATTCGTCTTCGCTGAATAAGGTAATCATAAGTTTAATTACACATATTTGATTTGACTGTGCGTTTACACATTTGTTGCTGAAAAACCCCCCACATGTAATCATGATCTTAGTTAGTTATTGGTAACTACCGTATTTTCCGTACTATAAGGCGCACCTAAAAACCTTCAATTTCCTCAAAAGCCGACAGTGCGCCTTATAATCCGGTGCGCCTTATATATGGACCAATATTGAGCCACAACAGGTCTAGCAACAGACCTTACCACAGGGGCCGCATTTCATTGGCTAATGCCCATTTTACGTCACAGCGCAGCTACCACGTGCGTGACCGTCTCACAAACACAAGCTACAGTACTAAACACATGCTAATGTACATTGTGGACCATCAAAACCATGAATGCCGACTTACCCAGCCTTGCAAGAACAATAGGCATCAGTGATCTTGTCCACAGCTATATGCTGAGGGTGTGAGGATCTGCTGTTTTCCTCATCTGTCGGTAGCTTTTAGCTGTGACGCGCACAATGTTAGAGGCATCCCGTGGCTCAAACACCTTGATGTCGTCCAAAAAAGATGACATGAACTTGTTGGTTCCCCTGTCCATTGTCGTGGCTGATATTTTGTGAAAATCCGGCACAAATGCTACGCTAATTAACTCAGATCGAAATGAAAGACCTCATGTTTACACAGACATGCAGTAAGCTGCTTACGTAGTTGGTCCACTACGGTTCTTTTTCCCCCGTAGAAGAAGAAATGCGCGGTGCATGCTGGGATAGTTGTCAGAACGTTGGTTTGTTAATAAAGTTTGATAATACATTTAAAGCCAGGGGGGGAGGGGCAGGGGAAGAGAGACAGAGACTCTCTGCAGCATGTCGGTTGGTCTGTGTTACCCAGAAAGCAGTTGGGCATAATATCGCAACACCAACACCGTGAGTGAAACAACAACTGGGCCAGCCTACTATATAAAGTACTCGGGGACCAGTTCTTTATAAATGTGGATGTGTAATAATAGAGTATGACGCGTCTATTCTATGCGCCTTATAATGCGGTGCGCCTAATATATGAAAAAAGTCCTAAAATAGGCCATTCAGTGAAGGTGCGCCTTATAATCCCGTGCGCCTTATAGTGCGGAAAATACGGTAATTTCGTGCTGAATAAGCATATTCTGTTGAACTGTAAAAGTATTGAAGTCAAATACATGTTTTAACAATAAGCTATGTTTGATGACATGCAAAGAAAACGTGCTCTAGACAACAGTTAACTGACAAATATTGAGGAGTCACCATATCAATATAGATAAAATGCATAATAAATTGTGTATTGAGAAAAGGTGAGGCAGCTTTTTCATTCTCTTGCAAAAGTATCCAATGTCCTTGGACACAAAAATCACACAATTAAATGTATTTTACTGGTATTTTATGTGGTAGACCAACACAGAACAGCAAATAATTGAAATGTCGAGATAAGAATACATTGTTTTCAAAATACCGTTCAAATACAAGTTGGAATAGTGTGGCATGCAAAGACTCTGCGTCCTTGTAAACAACCTTTTTTTCTGCACATACAGCAGCAAGTCTTGAAGCGTCACATACCCAATGACTAAATGTTTGTCTGCTTTTTTTTTTTTCTTACAAAGTAGCTCAAGGTAACTCAGTTCTTCTAAGAGGGGTGGAAGACAATAAACATCAGTTTTTAAAATTCCTTTTTGATTGAACCCCCTACATTGCATCTCTGGCTGTGTGCTTAGGGTCGTGTCCTGCTGTAAAGCGAACCTCCATCGAACCTCCTTCAAGCTCTTTGCAGCCTCTAATGGGTTTTCTTGCAATGCATTTACCCACAGCTAAAGAAAAGCAACCTTACAGTCAGATCCAAGCCAACTTCTGAAGGCAACTGGGTTTTCTTTTCCTTTTTGTAGATGTATCAGAGTAAAAGGGTCCATTTTCCACTTCACATTATCAACAACTTTGTGTTGATAAAATACTCTACAGTGCATGTTTTTGCTTTTAAGTTGACGCAGTTTGACACATTTGTAGGGACATGGATATTTTTGCAGAGCACCTTAAGTCAAGCGATCTCCCAGCAAGCTAGCTTGTTAAGTTTGTGGCTTTCTCATGCTAGCATTATCCAGATTTTTCTACCAGCACGTGTGCATTGTTCAGACTGATTAGAAGCCCATATTTTCATGCGAACTTCTGTACACTTAAAAATTAGATTTACAATTTAACATTTTTATAAATACAGTGTAGTGACTTGTTGCACATTACATCTTGGGCCTCAGCTTTTGCTTGGAACACATTTCTTAGTCAGAGGTGGAGATTGAGAGTAATTAAAAAAGGCATGGCACCAGCAAGAAGGAGATTCAAAGTCTATAAATCCAATATTGTCAAGAGGCACCAACTTAGACATATTTTCAAAAAGTTATGAAATATTAAGGAATTAAGGGTGGCTTATTTCTTAAGAAAGATGTGAAGATATTTTATTTCTTGGTTGTGTTCAGAAAAAGACTCATCTGCTGGCAACACTTTGTTGAGAAATTGCCTGGACCTTAATGTTTCTTTGTTCAATACGTCACAAATGCCAGCTTAAACCCCGTCTCTGAGAATTTGTTTCTCTTTTTAGTACCAAGTTGTACAGACTGGCAAAGCAAACAAGTGTTGTTTACAGTTAATTCCAACCACACTGGAAGATTTCTGGGCATTGCAGGCTTAATTTTTCAACAAGGCCATTTGGAGGAGCTAGCAGCGCCCACTGTGGTTTTCTATTTTGTATTTTTCAAGCATTCACTCTTTGCTCTCACCATTTACTATTGATTGAGAACCATTACCTGAAATGTGAAAATTGTCTCTTCTGAATCTGGCTTTGCTCTGTGCCAAAACTGGACGCAAATAAATAAATTACAAAGAAAAAAAAAAAAAAAAAAAAAAAAATTTAAAATTAAAAATCAAGGTTTCTAAACCCAAAAAGTCCCAATGGTCATGTTGTTGTCGTGATGCAACAGTGCTAGTGAAATAAATAGAATGGAGCAGCGTGCAACAAACTGCTGCCTTACAATTACAGCAGTTTCAATAACTCCATCTAAAGATGCCTCGACCTTTTTCATTTGCTTATAAATAAGATTTAGATTTATTTGGGCTACGAGAAAGTCACTAGAACGACGAGTAAAGGTTAAGCTACCTAAAAATCTATGACTTGAAGTCGTCACTTATCCCTCAAATGTAACCGTTGTCTTTAGTTTGTGTTAATACTTTGTACTGTGGTTACAAAGTATTGGCCTGGAAAGCATGAAGTGAGATGGAATGTTACAACAAAGTAATAATGATGGAAAACAATTCAAGTACAACACAACTGGCAATAAAATTACAATAAAAAAAGTAAATGGCACATTCACGCCTCATTCATGCAAGATTTCCTGAGCACTTCAATGTTTTGAGAACAATCATCACTTTAATGGCTTGACTGTCACAATCAAAATCATCATATCCTATAATTTCAACATTTTTTTCAAAATAATCTCAAGGTTATTACTAATTAACTCTTTTGAGTATTATAAAGTTATAACATTTCAATCCATTTGGGCATAAATATTGTATATAACCACCAACTGTGATCCTTGATAACCCACCTTGAATAACATGTGAAATATGGGGGGATGTGGAAATTACTGAACTCAAGAAATAAGTATGAATTCAGAATTTGACATGAACATTTTAGGCTAGAAACTGATATTTAATGGCTATTATCACTCGCCTTCAGTCATTATAAGAGGACCCAATAAGTGCATGAACTCTTTCTCATTTTGTAGGCTTTATAATATAAAAACAACTACTGGTATCACATTTTATAGAAAAAGCGATGTTCAATTTCTACTACAGGACATAGAAAGCCATTTGAATGAATGTATCATTTGTTTGTTTCTTGAAAAAAAGTGACAGTTTAAAAATCTGTTTGACAGAGTTGGACAGTAATGTCCTGACGAATGCAAAAAGCAAAAGAAAAATAAATTATTGTGTTAAAAAATTGAAATGAATTGATTAAAAACTTATGCCTGCCATTTTTAATCTATATTGAATTTTGGTCTAGTTAAGCTGGAAATCTATAGTTAAATTTGAACATCACAATGAAGGTCAGAATTATTACCCCAAGTTTATTTTGAGTCAGTATTTTCTACTACATGCTTAATGTCTTTGCCACTGTACTAAACCCCAGAGCTACGTTGTCTTGTTTTGATTTATGTAATTTAGTCCATATTAAGGTAACAATATGTATATGGTAAATAAATTGTTCTGATTACAAAAAAGTCCATGACAGCACCCATGCGAACTGGACAACTCTAGCAAAATGAGGAGACTTCACTAAGATTTACCACTTTACATTTTAAGTTAAACAAAAAATGTGCTGTCACTCGACAAAAGAACAAACAAGTTTAACTGATTTTTTTATGTTTGTGATTTACAGTCTTGACCAATCACCTGCTTTCAGCAATTCCTTATTTATGAAAGGTTAAAATATATCAGAAAGATTGTAGACTGCATAAACTGCACCAACAAGAGAAGTTTTAGAAAGAAAGTTACATGAGGTGTAATTTGTCAGAAAACAAGTCAATTAAGTTTTCAGTAAAACTTTTCCCAACCCTAGTTTGACTACTACAGTTGTTTTTTTTTATGAATCTGTAACCTTTATTAGAACACGTACTCCTTTCAAAACGACACACAGAACTTCTATTTGTTCAGATTTTTACCTGACATCATCAGTCTGTAAAGTTTTTTCTGGTCTGGTTTACAGAAAACGCAGCCGTGACTCACCTCTGGTGTTGCTGGAGAGACGTTTTCGTTGGCTAGTAGATGTGTTGTGTGGTAGCAGGGTGTTTTGCTGGTGATTGCTGTCTAATGGGCTCGTGGCAATGATGTTGTCCTTGTATTTGTTCATCAGGGCCAACTTGGTGTTGTCATTCACTGCAAACAAGTGGAAGGTAACTACAAACACTTCAAAATTGTGGTTTTGACATTTTTCAATGCCAGTTGTAGGGAGAGAAAAAAATAAAAAAAATCAGCAATGCTACGGAAAAAGCATCCGGCTGTTCACTGGGTGAAAAGTCAACGAGTCTAAATTGAAGTGTGAGAAAAGCTGGCATGAAATTAAAACTAATCAAAAAAAACTGTTGAAGCATATGTAAGACTCGGAGGAGGAAATTATACATTTCTGTAAACATTCTGACAAAGGCTTCAGCAAAAACACTAAGACGGTGATTTTATAGAATTACATAGCAATAATTGCGTGTTTAACTGATTGTTTCATTCCAGCTAAGAGAATCCTTTGCTCACACACTCAATAATTCTTCATTAAAAGTTATTTATGATACACAAGATCTATATATGTTAACAAAGGAGATGCAAATGTTTTTGTGCTTATGATGAAAAATGAAACGGATAAAAATACTGCCTCCAGCTGCGTAACAATAAGCTTTAGACAAAAAAAATAATGAAGAATAATTGCTGGTGACAAACACCACCAAATATATTCACATCATTTTTGTTTACTTGTTCATGAAGGCATAAAATGATAACCATTCGAATGCCAAAGGTCATGGCCATTTTCCAGATAGGTCTATGTGTTTGTTTATTCAATATGAATTCAAATGTCATTTTCTCAGTGACCTCTACAGTTTTCATATCTATCAACACTCTGCACTTAGCCAGCGGCTGGTACTGTCTGTTTCTCCAGTTTCACACGTTACCCATCTGAAATGCATAATGCAAAGGATTACTTTGCTTCCATTAGCTGCAGGGTTGGACTATTTGGATCTTAGAGGAACAGTGTGTGTGAGCACTTTCACCATAACTGATCACTTAATGAGTCCAGCCAGTAAATTTGAAGCTTATTTCAATTCACAGCATATACCTGCCATGGAACGGCTTACCGGAGTCGGGCTGATGGAGGAAAAATAAACGCTCTGAAATGGATTCACCAGCTTGCGAAGAGGTCTCCTGAATATTTCCAATTTAAAAGGATTGTTTTTGAGGAAAACAAAACAGGCGTTTTCACGACTCAAAGCCAAATGACGAAGATAGAAACTGCACACGTTTGCACGACTGACGTTTAACCAATTACTGTTGACCTGTGAAACAAAATAAACATTTTTGTTGAAGAAGAAATCTGATCAAATTAATTCTTATTAAAAGTGCAAGATAGTTATTCTGATTAAACATTCACTTTAATTAGTTACCCTAATTAAAGTGAATGTTTCTGGCATCAAATTTGCTTATTCTTGTGTTAGTAATGATCCAACAAATACACATTTGCATGAGAAAGACTTTTTTTTAATCTTTGGGCATTAATACTGTAATAAGAATATAAAACTGCAGCTCTATTTCTGTTAAATGGAACTGTTCTTGTCTGTGTGCATACACAAAAAAATCCTTGCCTGCACTGTATCCCTTACAAAAAAAAAAGAAGAAATAAATACATAAAACACATGGGGTTGGAATTTTCAGAGCTAAAAATTATGCCATGTTAGTGGACTCACTCACTCACTCATGAAGAAAACTGAACTTTCAGTTGGAGGCAGCATCATAGTGCCATCAAAACAAATTAAAATCCCCAGCAGGAATGACAATGTGTTGAGGGGTTCGGAAAGCTATATTATTTCACAAAGGACTTATTTGTGAAGGGGGTAAAATGTTCTCAATTGAGGAGGAATAGAGTTTAAACAACTGGGTCAGTTTGTTGCTATCAAGCTTTCTCTGGGAAGCTACAGTTGAGCTAATAGCCTCACAAAAATGACTAAAAGTTACAAGGAGAATATTGAACACTGCATGTCTGAAGCAGACAACAAGAGACGTCAAGGCATCAAATGAAGCATGACTATGGTTGAGAAGTTATTGCCTAGCTTTTTGAAAAAAAAAATAGAAGGCATAAAGATCTCTATTGTAAGCATTGTTCACTAAATGTCAATTTGATATCTCAGAAACCATGTTCATTCTGCCTAGTTGTTGGGGTTTTTTCTGCTTAGTTGAATATTTTGTGCTCTGATTAGTTGTTGGCAGTCACACTCTGTGGTTGGTTTATTGGTCACAGGGATGGGGATTTGTCCCTAAACCATTGGTTTTCGGTTGGTCTTTCAGATCACAGTCGCCAGGCTAATCTACTGTTTCACACGCATAAGCGTTGTTTTGGAGTTGGAGTGGCTAAAAGTCACTTCTACTCTTGTGTCATGTGGGAGGATAGCTGTAAGGCTTGTTTTTATCCCGCTTCTCTGAAAATGGGTTTACAGTCTGAGTCATGGTTCATCACTTCAGTATGGGGTCAAACAATAATATAGAGATCAGGAACCTAATTTTAGATATCACAATTTACACCAACTATTAAGAAAATATACAGCGAAATGATTTTGAGGTCATATCGCTGAGCCCTGGGTCTTAGTTGGGTAAAAAATACTCTTAAAATATTTATTTATTTATTTTTAAAGAAGAAAATGCTACTTTGTTTTACCATATAAATTCTTTGCTGCTCTAAAAAATCTAAACAATAAAACCAGGATAAATAAACAGAACTAAAGCACTCTTCAGAGCTAAGTGGAACTCAGTCAAGGGCTAATTTAATGTGTGTGTTTGTGTCTGTTAGTGCAAGTATCACTTGTGAAAATTGCAGAAGAAAAGCAATCAGGACCATCAGTGCCAACACAAAGACTGTGGAAGACAACTTTTAAAGGCTTAACAAAAATCTTATTGTCCTGATAGTACAGGACAATATACTTTGGGGAGTTTTATTAGAAATAGCCATGCATGTCATAGCGAACAAAATACAGCATAGTTCTCTTTTTTTTTTTGTCTTCAGTTTCAGATTTGCTGGCTTAGTGTCTGACCATCTGCTAGAGTAAAATTGTGCTTTTTTTTTTCAGCCAACCTTTTATGATAAAGTTGTACAAAAAAAGTCAAATTTTTGGAAAAGACGAAATATCGTCACATTCCTAATACAAAAAAGGCTTGAATATTTCAGAAAATTACAGGGAAACACTTTGAAGAGCATCAAGATGTTTGTTTTACATCTGATTTGTGTTACAAGGTGTTTCAGAAGAACTAAAACTTTTTCCCATGCTTATCCCATCTGTTCTGTCTTTTCTGCTCTGGTTGTTTCTGCAGTCTACTAACCCGGTGTGAGGTCCATATTATTCTTGTCATTGCAGCCCTGAAGGGAGTCCAAGGTACGGGTGACTTGACTGGCAAATTCCTCCCCGCCGTTCATGCACTCTCGTTGCAAATGGTGACGCAGGTCTGTAATGTCGTACTCATACCTGCAGATGACACTGAATTCAGTTACCGCTGCAATATACTGACCTAACTTTAGATTTCCAAAGTGACATGTCTCTAGAAGCTTTTCTTATCAGCCTTAGATTCTAAAATAAGTCCCTCCTAGTCATATTTGAACCTGCTCGGCATGTACCCGTCCAAAATTGGTGTCTCCCGGATGCTGAGGGTGCCACCAGAGTTTGGCCCCTGACCCCTGGAGTTCCTTAGACTTTCCCGTGCTTGGCCTCCCATTAGCACTGATGGGATGTAGTGTATCTCATTAGCCGCCTCAGCGCTGGCACTCTTTTGGGGCTGAGGGATGCGGCGTCTCTTACACCAGCGCCTGCGGGTGTACAGGATCAGGACGAGGCACAGGACGGACAGCAGAAGGGCGATCATCCCACCCTGATGGGAGGAAAGGGGAGAGTTTGGAGCAGGGACAGAGAACCAGGGGAGGGGAGATGAAAACAGTGGGAACATAGTCAGAAAATCCAGCCAAGGCAAAAATAGATCAAAGTCAAACTCAGAGAACTGAAGCCATGGTTTACTAAAGGATTCAAGCTACAATTTAATGAATAAAGCATAAAATGTTTTACCAGATCATAGTTCAGATTCTTATTATTCTACTTTTGAACACAGACACTACAGAACATAACTTTTGAAATTATTTTTACCAAAACAGGAACAAGTGAAAGGCATCAGCAGCCAAAATTGCCTCGACCAATGACATCAATAATACACCAGCACCTGCAGCCTTAAAAGCAGCAGTGTCACAGGTTGGGAAACGGAAGATCATCATGATCATGATTGTGTTTGTCAGCTTGACACCAGGGGTAGAGCCATGAACAAATGACTCATAAAGAGATGTTACTGCAGCATTAACAATGTGCAATATCAAACTAAGCTTTTTATTTGCTTTTTGCTTTATCTAACACCAAGAGAAAAAAAACATGATCGAAACTAATTGTAATTTTGAAAAAAAAAAAAAAAAAAAAAAAAAAAAGACTTATTAAAACAAATTTTCACTACAATTCCTCAGAGACTTTCAGGATGCAGAAGATGATTATTTCAACAATCCTACAATCAATTGACTTTAATCCTTATAAAAATGTTTTACAAGCTGAATTATCCAGGAATCACAGTTAAAAGTTAACAGAAGAGGGAGAATGTTTAGTTGTCGGCTTCCTTATCTCAGCTGATGCTCCCTTTCACAAATGTATCCTAGATAGACAGAATGTACTTTCTATGAAGAAGGCAAAATACAAAAGGGAAAACAAAGTTACTAGTTGACATAACAGAAAATAATGTCAACTGGAGACTTGACTTAATTATTATATTGTCTATGGCTTGTCCTTGCAGGATGATTGGGATCAGGTATGCATATTCCAGCGCTCGTTGGATGAGAGCGAGGAGTACATGTAATCCATCAAATAGCAACAAAGAGACAAGTATATGTGTGCATGTATTTTTTGTTTGTTTAGTTTTTGTCCTAAGGGTTATTTAGAAAGACCAATTAACCCAGCCATCATGATTTTGGACCATGGGAGGAAGCTGCCATATCCAGAGAATTCACAAATGAACAGGGAGAATCTGCAAAACTCCAAGCAGAAAGGATTCAAAGACCAGAGGCTGGAATTTGAATCCTGGGCCTTATTTTTACAAAGCAACAGTGCTGCCAACTGTGGAAACGTGAACGTCATCTGCGATGGTATATATTAGCTCATTCCATGTATGTAGTGTAGAGAGGACTGATGGCAAATGATTGGGTCAGGTCACAGGAGCACTTCCATCTGGATTTTTTTCTCTCTGACTTAATGACTTGTGAGACACTCCACGGGGTAAAGGCGATATGGCGACATCTACACCCACAGAGGGCTGAGAGATGGTACAAGATGGACAGATGAAGGGCGATGATCTTGCCCCGAGGACAGGTTAGTAGAGAGGACAGAAACTGAATCAGACAGAAACTGGGGAGGAAGTGAGGCAGCGGCAGGGACGAGTAAAAGAGAGCTCTGAAACGGCGAGTCTAGAGTCAAAAAAATCCTGTCAAGAAGCAGGATATGGATCAAAGTCAAGACAGGTCAAAAGCACCGCCTTTGGAAACACAGGAGAATGCGAGAGCAATTGTCAGCTTGATAATGTCTTTGTTGAATATAGGGAAGACGGTTCGTCAAATGCGTTGACCTATTCTGTTTCTAATGCCATTATTTGCATGTTTAAGGTTATTTAAATGATGATGTGGAGTAGAAACATGAAGTGTGGGACTAAAGGTATGTCTTAAGGGCATAACATTACATGTTCAGCGTGTGCAGTTTACCTCTTATGCATGCCTAATTTGATGCTAGCAGCAGGGCAACTAAATGAATAAAAATGAGATACATTGTGCAATTTGGAAAATGTCAAACAGAGTTATGAAAATGTCAAGGTGACAGTATGGAGAATCAGACAGCAGCAATTTGCCACTGGAGACTGATGTATTTTTAAAGAAGGGAATGAATCCCTTACAGCAGAAATGCAGAAATTATCGAGCAAACAAACCACATGAGTTCTCTCTTTGGCTAAATGCTAAAACTTCTGTCTTTTAGGCTGGGCTATTGCAATGTCTTAATTTGTGCATAACATTCTCTGAAAAGCCCCCCACTGATCCTACACGCAGCGCCGGCTCTGGAGAAAAACTAAAAGGAGCCACAATTCTCTGACTTATTTTCTTTGTGCTTGTTTTATTTACTTGCAAGTTACATAAGACGCAGAAAGTAAAACTTGGTTTAACTACCTCTCAGTGACTATTTCTACATAAATACATGTCCGAATTGCTGTCAGTGACTTTGTATTTTTTAGCAAAAAGAAATGAATTGACATGATTTCAGAAAGCAACAGAAAAAATTAAGCAAACCATTATAAGCCTGATTAAAAAAAAAAAGGAATAGTTTGATCAGAAAATGATAACCACGATTAAGTGAAACTAATTTACAGGGAATTAAATTAAAAAGTTACCAAATCAGATAATTAAGGGAGGTATTATGTGAAATCAACTTTTTTTTAAGCTATGCATCATGTTATTATGTTAGTCCCTCATCCCACCTGAAATGTGGCTTTGCTCCTTTTACGCATGTTTGGGATTTCAAACATGCGTAACATACATGTTACGCATGTTTGGGGGGGGGGAGGGGGCATGCCAAAAGAGCTATAACAACTGAAGGTAACACAGTTATCTGATTGGCACTATGTGTCTGGAAAATACATAATACTGCCCCTTTAAAAGAAAATTATGGAATATGATCATGCAAACTTGGGTCTTAATCAGTAATTTCCATAAAAGATCCTTTTGCCCAAACATATTAAATGCTAAGCTTGAATAAATATGAATTTCTATTACTTATATTCATTTAAAATTGCAAAAGGAGAGGCCTATTTGCATGTGTTGTTTGCTTAATCTGCCCTGTCAAGGACATTAACAAATGACTCTATGATATGGGCCACTTATGCAGTAAATCTGCATACAGACTGGTCAGAAAGGAGACTCGAGTCATTTGGTTTGCAATAATTAAATGTTCAGCTCTCTGCAAGTCACCGATAATGACCCCTATCGACATTCACAGAAAACAATTACTCCACTCCAACTAAAATTGCTCTGTGGGAAAAAAAAAACACAAAAAAAAAACATAGCACACAAAGAAACTGCATTTTTCTCTCTAAAAAGACTTAATTTTGAGAATATGTAAAGCTACGCAATACAAAATTATTTGCAATGGATCAGTTCAATTAAATTAAGTAGAACTCTTTTCTTTGTGTTAATCAATATGTACATTAATTAAAAGCTGTATTAGAATGCTTTATTGAAAAGAGGTATAATTAAATATATATATATATATATATATATAGAGAGAGAGAGAGAGAGAGAGAGAGAGAGAGAGAAGTGCATTTGAAATGCACACATTAGTCTCCATCAATTAATTATTCACTACTGATTTGCATTCACTGAATAAAATACTGCATGTGAAATATCACCAAAATGACTCATTTTGCCATGTAGGCTGCTGCATGGAAAAACACATCCAGAAGCGAGAATCATCCAGTCCTGTCACATGTTTAAAGTATGTGGGTTGTTTTTAAAAGTGGATGTAGTTTGTATAGTGTGTGCATGCTGGGATCAAGGGTATAGATTTTTACAGAATTCAGAATAGTGTATGACTTTATCTGTGATATCCCATCTTATTTAATTTCCCCTCCATATTTAGGAATCATCTGACCAGCTGGGTATGTTATCACCAACCTCTGAGTGTCCCCAAGAGGTCAAATAATGATATGCTAGTATCAATCTGAAACTTGCCAGCAGCTGGAGCCACACTAAGCATTTATCATTCAGCATACTGTTGCATGACATTAATTTCTATAAATGTTATTTCAACTTTTATTATCGAGTTATGTAGCAAAACTTGCATAAATGTCAAAGGCTCTAAAGCTTATACTACCACATCAGATGTGTGGAGAACTATTTACAAAAGGTAGCATATCTTTATAAAACAGTGAGCTGCAGAGCAAATGTGAAATAGTTTGATGAGGCATTCCTTTAGTGGCATTTTTGTGATATTTCTAGTAATCAATTGAACTATACACCCAACCAAAATTAAAAACATTTCATAAGACACTGTTAGTTTCAAAGGTTGCTTATAGGATGAGAGAAAGTTGGTGCTGACCAGGATATTAAAGGGTAAAAAAGCTACACATGTCTAAGCTTCATGCTCCAAGTTTCAAGGAATATGAGTTTAATAACCTCCTTGGATCAACACAAACATTTTTCTGATGTAGAGAAAGTAATGTGGACCTTGGGTATTAACTTGACTGTAACACTGTAACATGCAAACCTGGATTACTGATATATAATAGTAAACCCATGCAAACATCGTAATCCGAACATTGTTATATTTAAATGAGGTCAGAAATCTGAATGTCACATTGGTAAATATAATGCCTGAAACAAGTTACAAAGAATAATGGATGGCTAAGCAGCAGAGCACATTCGTGTGTGTGTCAAAAGTAATACAAAAAGCGAAGGCTGTAAGCTTTACAACTTAGTCCCAAAACAGCTTTTCACCTTTATAGCAGCCATTAAAAGATCTGTTTGCAAAGCACTTGGCATCTTTCACAACATTTTGGACATTGCTGATTTTCCAATAACATAAGCATGCCATCTAAATAAATCGTGTGAGACAAGATTTGCTCAAACTAAAGCAAAAAGTTGTCCTTACAGTATAAATTAATCAATAACATGTAAGCAGCCAACACAAAACCAACACCTGCTGTAGGTTTTAAAATTGATTGAGAACACACCAAATTTTGATCATGTACTCGAAGCATTTGGAAAAAAAAAATACAATAAAAACACCAATTTAATTTATAAACTGAAATATATTTGAACTGAAGCGTAAAATATCTTTGCTATGGATTGAAATAAAAACAGACTTTTTTGTAGTTTGCCTTAAAAGTACATGAAATCAAAACTTTTATGTTACAAATTAAACATTGCTTTCAGTAAACAATTTTAGTTGTGCCTAACTTATTCAACAGTATGAAAATGATACCAAATGTACAGATACAATCTTAAAAGGCGCCCTTTGTGACAGAAAAAAGGAGTGGAGTAACAGATGGTAAGCCCCCCACAAAGCCCTGATCTAAACATCAAGGAGTCACAAAGGGATTAGATGAAGAGATTAAGCCTAGCCAACTCTACATAGCATGATTGATTCCAGTTTATTTGAAGGAAATCACCAAATGACCATTGGGGATATTTTAATGTATTTCATTTGATAAGCATACAATTTAAAAAGTCTATAGTCTCATTCTCTAAAAACATCATTATGGAAGTCCACACCTGTGTTGCAACATATGCCAGAGTCTGCACTAATTGCAACGGATACATATGTGTGAAAAATAATCCATTTCACAGAGTCGTGAGTGTGAAGGGATTCCAAATTAGAGCCTGAAGATGATCGGAGTCTTTATTATTTGGCAACATCTGGAAGGTTTGGATTTAACACTTGTTTGTCATTGTTCATGGCAAGGTGATTATGTTAAAATAATGTAGTGGCTGGCTGACATGACTGCAATGGTTTATCAGAAACTGAGCAATCAGTTTGTCTTCAAACAAGCATATAAAAAGTTTAATGAAATCCTGCTTATTTCTTTAGGGCCTGCAGTAGCATCCAAAGCATTGAAATGCTTTGGATGCATTGAAATGCATCCAAAGCAAGGCATTTCAATGCCTCCATGCAATGCATGGAAGGCACCTATTACTCTGCACCTCAAAATACCTGCCGCTTCCTTTCACCGTTTATGTGGCTCGTACCGCTGCATGCACACCACAATATATATATCAAAACATGTGGCTGGATCTCAGCATGTGGGCTATTGGTTCTCTTGGCATTTCGACGGACTATGTGAGGATTAAATTGTTAATTTAGCATTAAGAGATGAGTGTTTTTTTCTAGTAACGAACTGCCACAAAGTATAAATCAGATTTTTACTTTTGCACTGAGTGTTGAATGGCAGCATTTAGGCTAACATTAGGATTTTGGCTAATTTTAGCTTATACACTAATTATAACATACTGAATTGAGTGATTCCATGTTGCTCAACATGCTTTTTTATTTTAAAGTTTAGTTTATTTTTAAGTTTAGAACATCAACTTAACTATTTAAGTGTTTTCTTTTGAGTCGGCCAAGCTTTGATTTCTACATTTTTGTAACTCGATCAAAAGTTGTATTGACTTTAAAATGTTGGGCTGTACGAATTTTGAATCCCAAGTTTTCTAATCCACATGAATGTACCAGTAACTTACAATTTTGCTGTGCTAAAGAAATTTCATAATGATAATTGTCATGACATCATGAAAATAAACTTGAAAATTACCGTATATCAGTAAAATGTTTTCTTTCTAAAAGAAGACTTTAAAGCCAGAGAAATACTTTCATTAGCATACCAATGGCATATATTTCTAATACGCAGGTTTTAGGATTCTTCATAGTTCAAAGTTCAAAGGTGAACATATCAATAGCTATTAAGCTAAGGTTTACCATTAAGCACATCCACCACTTTATTCCTCCCTGAGTAAACTAGAATAGGAAGCCAAATGTCAAGTACCTCAAAAGGTTCTCAATCAAATAAACCTCGGTGACAAATGCAATTCAAAACCATCAACCCGCATTAGCACCCTTGAACAGAGGCGGAACATACAGGCAATATGGAAAAAAAAACTGTTTAATGTCAACATTAGTTGAAATCAAAGTGGGGACTAAGTGGACTGTGTTCTCTTATACTGCCAATAAAACTAAACCACACATCAAGGCATGCCTGCGCTCCAACCCCATAATCCACTTACTAGCGGAAGGGGATGATGTTGTAATGGCACCAGCGCTCCTTATGACTTGCACTGCTGTCATGTAAGTCCAGAATGGAGAAGGCAAGAAATGGCCTTCCTCAATCTGACAGAGCAGACATTGTATTAGAGCTGAGCTATCAATCTGTCACTTAGTTTGTGGATGTTAGGCATTGAAAATCAGGAAGACAGAAACATCTGCACTATCCGCCAGCTACAAGAGAGCAAGAGGAAGGTTGTCTCTCAGAATATATCAAATTTGATATTTCTACCAGGAACACTGATTAAGTTTCATATCAGGTCACATAGTTCAAATACTGAATCCCTGATTTGGTATTGCTGTGATTGATTTCAAGGGTGACGTCTAAGTTTTTTTTTTTTTTTTTTTTTGTCAGTGTGCCATCAATATATTAGAATTTTTTAATGTTCTGGTGCTGATTTTTGACATTGAACAAACGTAAAAGTCAAAAGTCTATTTCACACACTTTCCACAAGGTTTCCTGCACTGGAAATGAGAATTAATGAGAGGACTGGCTTACATCATTTGATTCAATTTGGTGTATTTGATTGAAGCTAATACAGCATAAAACCAGACTCTTTGTGGTGATGAGATATTAATGTGAACCGTGTTATGGTTGCATATGTCACTGTGAAAACTCAAAATGGTTGAAAGACATTTACAGATCACGTAATGCACGTAATGTATTTAAATCTATTTAATAAGATTAGGATTCCTATACGTATAAGACAAATAGGGACGTGCTTTAGCTTGCAGAGTAAGGGCACATTACTTAAAGATCTTTAACAAGTCTAATGAGAAGCAAAGCAGCGGGAATGGGGACTGAAGTAGGGAAGTGAGTTGGAGGAGCAGAAAACAGAAGGTTTAAATGGCTTTGAGGATGATCGAGAAAGTGGTGTGAAAATTAGTAACGAAGAGCAGGTGGTGAGTAGCAAACTTTGAAGAACATAAACCACAGGAGGGAGTTCTGACTGATATAAAAGGCACAAAAGTTCAAAACAAAAAGTCAAAGAGAAGAGCCCATTTAGATCCAATTCCTATACTTAAATGGGTGTCATTCTTCGGCCTAGTACACTTTACTGATATTTTGATACATGGTTATACCAATTTGACACATGCAAATTACTTTGGTCACACTTAAAATGAATATACAAATTAAACCTATCAAAACTCACTTGAATGTCCGCACAAAATGATTAAAGAAACAACAAATTCAATTCCACAAGTCTTTAAAAACTGATATATACCATATATATTAGAAATATGTAACTAAACCATATGTCATACTACTTTTAGAATAGAAGATGTTAATGAGGCATCATGTTGCTTTTAGACAGGAGGTGAGACGACACCAAAGAGGGGAGCAGCAACTTTAAATGCACAAGCAACAGAGATTCTGACAAGAAATCAAAGAGACTCCGCGGTCAGTAATGCCTGCCAATGATGGTTGCATTGTCTAAAAACATCCATCACAGGTTTGGCTTTTAACTCATCAAATCAACATCAGGATGCAGATTTTTGCAATTGACTCTCCACATTGTCAACGGAAAGATTTTAGCTGCATTCATTGCTAATGTGTTTATTTGATTTCAGAAACACAGCTACTGAGAGAGGGGGCATCATTTTAGAAGACCATGGATTGGCAATATTATTGGCACATATCGCAATGACAAAAATCAGTTACAATTAATCCCCGATTTGTAGCCAAAAATGGGATATTTTCCTGGAATGAGTGAAGCTGCTTCATATATCAGATGAATGAAAAAAAAACTCTGCAAGCAGTGCAAGGAAAATATAATGCAAGTACTTTATCTTGCTCTAAGGATCAATTTGCTTACAAACCAAATGTATATTTATATGTAGTGAAAAGTAGAATAGCAGTTATAGTTATTCGTGTGAAATGAAATTGATAATTATACTTGCCACATAAGGGAAAAATGGGCAAAATCACAAACATTTAGATTAGTGAAGTAACAGTAATGGTCTAGTATTAGTCACCCTGCCATTAAAGTGACTGTCATCCTGGTACTTTGGAACAGAGTAATTATGCAGGACTGAATAAACCAGTTGCAGAATATTCTTGTTGCCTTCAGACAAAACTGTTTGGTAACAAAGCTGTTGAACTAAATAAATGCCCTTTTTTCCACATGTAGATGCTGCACTCCTACAGGAGAAAGAAGGAGACATTCCTGCTGTCATTATGATGTTTGCTGTTATCCACTGTAACATGGGCTACAACTATAAATGATAATACAATCATGAACAACAGAATAGCACAGTGGTGTGCTAATTAGACCGATGCCTTAAAGCACGACGTCTCAGATTCAACCTTTGCTTCACAGTTATATGACAAGTCTCTATTTTTCATTGTATGTTTTTATTTCACTTCCTAATTATACTTCCTGCACAAGTTACAGTATCACATAAACACAAACTAGTCTGAGTGCATTTAAGTTCTGAATGTGGTATTGCTACAAACATTTAAAGTTTCAACTATTAAATTACAAATCAAGAAGTATTTTTTATACTTGTCCATGTGTGACTAATGCATTTGGTTGATGGAAATGAGAGTCTGCAATACACGATGTTTGCACAAATACTACTAAAAGTTAGAGACTTTTAGTTTCTAACTTTTAGTACTTTTAGAAAGTACTAAAATTACTTTCTAAAAGTAATTTTACTTTTACAAAGTAAAATTACTTTCTAAAGTAGCACATGCCTGGACATGTGCTACTAATGTCCAGGCATTAGTAGCACATGAACTCTGTAAAACTATGGGATATATGGTTATTATTAACATTAATAACCACAGTGATTGCTGAATTGTGATGAGACAGAAAGTCTTGTTCCCTGAAAAAGATGGTGCCCAAAATGTTTTTCTTCTCACTAAGCTTAAAAAAATGAGTTTAACATACACAAATCACTCTTTTTTAACCACACGTGTAGCTTCTTAAATTCAGTAATAATATTTCTAATTTTCTTTCCCTCCATCCAATGTCTTTGGCTTATCTGAAACCGGACTGGACGATCAACACCTTATATTGTGTTTACTGTCATTTTATTTGTTTTTGGTGTTTCTATTTTTTCTGCTGCTACACATGAATGTTTCCGATGTGGGTTTAATAAAGTACGTCATTCAATCAAGTCAAGCAAGCAAATTTCATCCACACCAGACAATGATGCCAGGGAGATTTTTAATGCTGAGGGTCCGATGATATGATTGCAAAATCTAGACATTAGCTTAGACTTGACAGTTTTGTTCTCCAAGACCAAGTAAATATGCTGAAAGAATAAAACAAGAGAGCCTTCCTCTTCAAATAAGATAAAAACTGCTTACATTTCTTGTCAAACCCTGGCTCCCTGAATTCTGAACTATCCCTGAAAAAGCAAGTTGTGAAGATTGTGACGAATTTGCATCTCAGCAAGAAGTATGACACGTTTAATTCCTGATTTTAATCCGTGCAAAAGTTAAACAGATGTGCTTCTAGTGGTGTTAAACAAATGTGTTCATGTCACTGAAGAACTCCATGAATGTCTTATTTAACCCTATTAACATTTATTGATTAAATGCAATTGGCTCTTGAGATTTGACCTTTTAGTCCTCAGAGGTGAGAATAACCACAGTGAGACAGCAGCTTCAATATTAGAAAACGTCAAAAGGGCAGAGTTGCTAATTCTCAATAGTTTTGAAGGGGGTTTCTATACATTTCAGATTAAATTGGTTATGGAAATGAAGAATCAATTTTCCTTTTAGGAGAAAACAAGTCTGGCATCTTTTACACTTTAATAATATTCATGAGCAGCCCAAGCAGCATATAACAATCTAGCTCCTACGCAAGTGTGGTTCATTATGAGCTTGCTGGTTGTTGTTTTTTTTTAAGACCACGGGTGAAATCTCAGCTCAGAGCGGAAATGAACTGATGTTGACGTCACTATGTGTCAGACTAACTTTTCCTCTGAGTTTTGGTGCTTTGTGTTTCTCTGGCTGATGGTTTGTTCTTGTCTAATTTGTGCAGTGCGACTGTAAATAGCAAGGAAATGAAAAACGGCTGCGCTGTGACAACAATGAACTCGGATAACAAAACTCTGATATGAGAGACTTACAAAGAAAAAAAAAATGTTACAAATGCTGACATTTCAGGGATATTTTTAAATTTAAAGTGATGTTAACAAAACTACATCATGCAATGTTGTTAATGTAAACCAGTTAGCAGCAGATTATTTTACAAAAGATGATGTAAAAGTGGTGCAAGATCTACATTTTAACCCTTTTCAGTTTATTGTAAATCAACTAGGCAGCTCCTTAACCTGATAACTATTGTAATTAACTTTAAATGTATTTAGTCAAACAAAATAGCTTTTTTTTTTTTTTTTTTTACAACTCATGGTAATTTATCAATTAAATAAAAGTATAAATGACAATATAATTGAATGCTGTCTTATTCTATATTATTTGTTTGTCTTTCTCAAAAAAAAAAAAAAAGTCTACACCAGAGATTTAGCAGGTCTACAAACAAAACTGATGGACTGAGTCGTCTTCAAATCTCAGTGGGAAGCTATAGATTGTTTTGTCTCACTCTGCAGACTTTCAAAACCACGTTTTGCTACGTTGCTCACAGAGCGCCTATGGGTGCTGATTTTCATCAGATGCTACTGCTTTACAAGTGGGAAGGGCTACATTGATTGAAGGTTTACGCAATCAATGCGATTAATGCAGGGTTTAGGAAGGTTGCAAAGTCAAAATCCTAAGATCTAGGCAGTGTCACAATAGCCATTTCCTCTTACAAAAAGTGGGTGACATCAGTGTGTGTTCTTAAACAGCCAACATATTTTAGAGTTGTAAATTGTTCTCTTAAGTTTGTTTTGAAGTGATGTCAGCTTCAGTGATGTTTTTTTTTTTTTTTTTTTTACATACTTAAAAAGTAGAGAAAAAAATATACATAAACATACATGGTAAAGATCAGTTATCAGACATAAGAGCAATATCGATATCAGATATCGATATTGGCCCAAATTTTCTTTAATACTAATAATGCATCACATGGGTTGGAAGACAATGTTGTAGGATTCACAATAGTGACTGCATTTATATGGATCAAGGAGAAATATAAAGTGATTTTAGTAAAATATTAGTTACAAATGATATTCAGTCATGCTATTAGAAATATTATTAGTGCAAGCTAACAAAAACTCAGATAAAGCAAGTAATACATTATAACCTACTGGCCTCTGGCATGATATTGCTTTTGTTTCTCTAAAAGACTGTATAATTTCTTTTGTAAATCTGCCGACACCATCTTACCAGGGTTTTTGCTGAAAAAAAAGAAGAGAAACACAAAGTAAACTTCTCTTGTTTCTTTTGTACCCAGAAGGAAAACTAGAGTACAGAACTAAAATGTAAGCTGATCATCTTTGAAAACTGTCACAGAAAATCAGAGATTGTATGTAAGGCATCACAATTCAAGTTGCACATTTCAGCAACTGGAAGAATCAAAGTGCTTTAACACGATGAATGTGATCCATCTGCTCCCAGGACATTTAATGCTGAAATGTTTAGAAGTAGAAAACTTGAGCTGTGTGCATCTTCAGCTGTAGCAGATTCTACAAACCAGAGCTTGTTTGGTTTTCATTGTATCTTTCAAACTGAATATCAAAATAGGATACAGGAGTCATGTGCACTAATACAGAGCAGGTCTACCAGGAAAAAAAAAAGACAATGGAAAATCTCCCACATGTTTATTAGACTTGCTATTGTAGCCACACATATCAGACTTAAATGTATCTATATTTTTGTTTTATAGTGTAGATGCAGCTTTTGACCATAAACGGACATTTAAAAAGAACAGCAGCAACAGGTACTCCATTCCTTCATCTAGCAAACTCTCGCACTTAGATAACCACATTTCAGCTCGTCTTTCACTGTCTTGCTGCTACAAAACAACAACATGATTTTATGGCCTCCAAGGAAAAAAAAAACAATAGAGCTAAAACAGAGTCGGGGGGGCTGGAGGGACACGTCAAATCTAGCCTGAAGCTTAAAAATATTAGGCAATCATATAATGTAATTGACTCGGTTTGGATGCCTCCATACTTTATGTGCTGATTGGATTGATCCATCGAGACCCTGTAGCAAAACAGCAGCTGATTAAAATTTGTAAATTAAAAAGGGAGAAATGTGCACAGCAGAGATACAATGCAGTTTATGAGTCTCAGTAGATAAACCAATAATGCTGCAGAAGAACACAACGCGTTGTAGATTAAAATATACAGATTTTTCTCTTTTTTTCGGTCTCCGTATGAAAAAAGTTTTAGGTTATATGTTTTCTTAAATGTACGATTCCTGCAGAGTTCAAGTTAAAGTAGACTGTGTGTTTGAACTGTCTCTGTCTCACCTGGTGTTGGTACAGACACACACAAGGTTAGTCATCTATTATTGATGACCGGCTGCAGCTGGTGGAGGACACCGTGGTCACCTTGTTGGTGCGACTCCGAGTGGAGAAGCTTTGAACCATGTAAGAGCACCGGTCCAACCGCAAAGCAAAACATTTCGAAGAGGACTCATCCGCAGAAATGCACTGCAGGTTCATTAATTCAAATTAACTAAATGATTATTAACCTAATTCACTGAGTAATATTACAAATTGTCCAAAGTAGTCAATTAGAACCGTTTTTCTGGCCTCAGAACTAGACTTCTGTGCAGTCCATTGAACCTAATCTCTCCCCTCCCCCTTCCGAATTTGGCTGGTGACAAGGCTGGCTTTCCTCAGAGTCTTAAAATCCTGGGCATCTGATTCAAACAATATTTACGAATAGTGGCAGATCAGGCAGATCAGACAGATTGTACAGACCCACTATATTTCCATTCAAGGTCTAGAGAAAATCTCCATGCTTTTAATATTTCATCAGTAAGTTTGGAAGTACTCAATAGTTTACTGATTGATTCAAGAATGGAAAAATTGTGTAATTTTGATAGGGGTTTTAAATATTTTCATTATTATTTTTCTAGATTGGACATTTTATTCATTTTGACAACTTTGAATATCATACATCAGCCAAAAGAAGTAACTTTATTTTTATTATTTTATTCTGTGTACAAGCTTTGCTCAGTTTTTTTTTTTTTTTTTGGTGCAGTGCTACTCAAAATGCTCAGAAAGACCACATTTCTGTGTTGTGGATCCTGCAATACTGTCCAAACTTCAGTAAGTCAGAAGATGTAAAAACAGAGAGCAACATGTTTTTCATTCTATTTCTTTTTTATTTAAACATATGTTAAATTATACCACAATCTTGGAAATGATGCATCAATATACAGTGAGAAAGTCTAATGTCTATAGGGCTTGTACAGACAGCAATGTGGGAAAAAAAAAAGAGATGACATGAAGTTCAAGAGACCATGACCTAAGTAAACACCCCTCAGCATCAACAATCACAGAGTAGAGAGACAATAGAAGTAAATTTATCAGAGTAGAGAAATCTGATGAATTTATCTGGTCAAAAAAAAAAACACTACTGTGATCATAAATGGGCACTTTCTGAGAAAATCGAAGCAGACAATCAGAACCTGACAGAGGACAGTGAAGGGACCTGAAAATGTAATTGGAATACCACGACCCTCTTTTCAGAGCTGCTGAAGAAACTAGACCAGAATATTTTCAAAGTCTCTGGACACCCTCTAGTAAACCTTTTGAACTTCTGCCATCAGAAGAACAGTAAGTCAGAAGATGTAACGTAGTACCATATAATCAAAAGAAAACTTACTTCCATTTCCATAAGCTGTCAAAATGATAAACTGATAAGAGATGTGTTTTTTTTCTCCTGTATTTATATGATTTAATTTATTTATTCAATGCTGCCAGTTGGTTTACAGTGAAAAGACTAACTGCTTGACAGAATGATTGATTTGATGAAAATCAACCTGCTTTAGTTACTCTGCTGCAGCACAAAGATGTTTTATATGGAGAGAAATTATATGGCTGACATTTTGATGATCTGTCAGTTTGCTTTCCTGAACAAAGGCCCAATTTTATGTTGTGGCAAAGGCATAAAATGGAAAATGTCAGTCCAAAAGCACTGGTCTTGGTTCAAATAGTGACTTGTAAAGCACAGTGATAAAAAAGAAAATACTATAACCACTTTCCTGGGAAGTCTGTTATGCAGATTTCCCAGGACCTTTTTTCCATATCCACAAGACGCCAAGCTAGTGACATGGCTTTAGGATTTATAGGTCGAGGCCTCCAGCTGGGCAGCAGGCTGCAGCGCAGCCTGAGCGGCCCAGTGGTAGCACAGCTTCCATCTGTCCTTACAGTCTGCTTGTATTTGGATGCTAATCTTTCCCTTACTACACCTTTATGGAGCCGCCGTCCCCCACAGTGCTTTAGGGGTGACGAATTAGCAGGTAAGGAACCACAAAGACGCCGACCCGAGGGCGATGGGATGTGAAATACAGATAGAGCAGGGAGCAAAAAAAAATGTGAGACTACAGCAAAGTCAATGAGATAAGAAGCACTGTGCCTCATATTCCCACTAAGAAATGTTTTCACCATCCTTTCTCGTATGTCCAGAAGATGGGCTTTTCCTAATGCATGTAGAGCATTTAGAGGACAGAACAAGGCCAGTTATTTGTCATTACATCTGAAATTAAATCTAGTTGGAATTAAATTAGGTCTGAAGGTGTTGAAGCGTACCTCCCTGCTTCTGTTAGCAGATGTAGCCGCTGGCAAAAAATCTTCCGAAGCTGACTAATCATTTGTGTATGCAGATATTATAAGCTTTCAATGTCTGAAAATATATATCATCCATCACAGCATGATTGTAATGTCTTTGGGCAAGAAAAGGGCACTGAGAGTAGGTGTGGCATATCTTAGATCTAATAAATATACATTTCCTCGGGGCAAGAGGGGGGAAACGGAGAGTTCTAAGGATTCATTTCCTACTCTGCCAAGAGAGCTGATAAGGTCTGATACGGTGGGCGCATGCAAAAATCTACACCCAGCTACTGGATTTTAGTACTTCATAAATTCATGTCCCTCTGTAATAAACTCATCTCATGCCTCCCTTACAACAAAAAAGGTAAAGTTTACTTCAACTTCAGTTGTGAAAACTGCCCTCACTTGACTCCATTTCTGCCTCCATAGGGGAAGCTCACAATACAGGCTCCCTTCAGAATATTGCAGACACTCATCACAGGAATAAAGTCATTTTAAATCATATGAAGGGTAGAATGTATTATTAATGTTGTCGAACTTACACAGTTTCATAATTACTGAAACAAACAGTAAATAGATACATGTTCAATAAAATTTGGTAAAATATCTTTCATCAGACACAATATTTTTCGACACATCAAAAACTGTGGTGTCATAATTAAAGCAACATATCTGACCACTCTTCCTACCCAGAGTGGAGTTGATATTTGTTTTGTTAGGTTTCCTGACAAAACCTTTCCAATTATTTTTCTTTAGGGTTCATGTGTGAGCCAACTGACAAATAACAATGTACTTATGACTGAACATTAAATTGTTCAACTGCAAAGGCTAAAAAAAAGAATCTGAGTTAATTATATGTATTTGATTTGTTTAAAACAAGAAATATGATGACAGGCATTTTTACAGAAAAATGTGCATATTGAGATTTCTGAACAGTGGGACAAAGTAAGCAATGGCATAAAGAAATGTTTTACAAATTTCTGGGCTTCCTAAAAGTGTTATTCTTGAAGTATACATGTGTGCTCCAGCTCAGATCAACCTAAAGTCTCATTTTGCATGGTTAAAAACATAAAATTCTAATTTAGATGTCCAATAAAATTTCCATTATCGTACTCTTGTGAGCTTCCTGAATAAAAATGCTTACCATCACAGAGATGTGGAGTATGCGCAGCTCTTCCTTCGTGGAATCGTTGGCCGGGTCTTCGGTTGGTTCGGGTAGGCTGACGCTGCCGTCCTGATGGTGGATGTGGAAAAGAAGTGTGCCGTTCTCCAGCCACTGCTGCCGCCAGCGCACCAGAGGGATGTCCTCGGAGTTCCCAGAGATCTCTAACAATTACAAAACACAAGACGCAACAAATGAGAAACTGTCTGTTGTTGGAGCAGTAACTAATCTGCACCAAAACGGAAAAAATAAAAAATAAATAAATAGTTTAAAAATCAATGCAAATAGTTTTTTTAAGCAAAACAAAATCTGGATTTCTTCTAAGTATCATATTACAGTTCAAAATTCAGAAAAGTACAATAATGACTAAGCTAAGACAGTAGAACAAGTACATAGAAGTGTTAAAATAAAGTACTGACAGGATAGACAGGATAAAGAGAAATTATTAAACCTGATAGGTGGCTGTCAGTCTGACCATTTTAAGTATCCAAAGAAACTGTGATAGAAATAATTCTAACTGCATTGCAGTTCCTCATACATGCAGATAACAGTGCCCAGAAATGATCAATATGACCAAAATAAAACTGATGCCAGATGGATCTTTCCCAGTTTAGTCTGTTTCAGGATTTGGTCTGGAAATAAAACCACTCTCTCAGGTATAAAAAAAGAACAAAGGTTAAATCTCAGAGAGAAAAATGATTAAATGGAGAGTTTATGGAAGCAGTGGAGCATGACAAACACAGTGCTTCACTCAAACCTCGATTCCCCAGACAATACCCTCCACCTCTAGTTTGTTATATTAGTGATGTATGCCAAAAACCACACACAGATTGAAGAAAGTAGAAACATTAGGAATGCATGACTGAGCTTTATGGATGTTTTTTTTTTGTTTTGTTTTGTACATCACACTAAACTCATGAAGGATACCTGAAGGCATGCACCAAAAGACCAAAGACGGAAATCTAACTGATACTTCCCAGCACTGAGGCTGAACATGCTGCATGTTCAGCTAGTTTTGTGCATATTCAAGAATTTGGGGATCACTTACACTCCATCAAACACAACAGGTAGTAACTGTTCATCTGGTGTGAATGGGACATTCATCATTTGCAGAAAAAGTTATTCTGCAGATATTTTTAAACCAACACAGCCCAGGACATTTAGGATGAGATTTTATTGTGAGTGATCAATGGATGCAACACCATCTTTACAAAACTACTAAACTGAAATAACCAAGAAATAGGCAGAAAAATAAATTAGAAGGTGAATAAATAAATGGAATAAGGAACAAAGCTGAAAACTGTACACTTTTATTTGAAGTGACTGTCAAATATTTGGCATCAGTGAACACAGATTTTTAGTTTTATTATTGTTGGCTAAAACTAATATTTCCACAACATAAATTGCATCATTTATTTTAGACAGTGTGAATTATTGCTATGGAAACGAGCACCACTGCAAGAGATAGTATGACTGAGTTCATATATAGAGCTGCTAAATAATAAATCATATAACAAAGATATCAAAGCAGCATTGATGACCACAGTGGACAACACAGATAAATGATGAACTGAAGGGCCACAGAGCATTGAAGAACCGTCTGCCAGATATCAAAGTTCTTTTACATGTTGCAGGAACAGCTGTGGTTCCTCATAATTTCAATCAGGACTGGGTTTGATCAACAGGAAAGACAAAAGATATGCAAGTCCAAAAAGCTGCCAGATACATAGAAGGCACCACTGGAAAGCTGCAGGAGAGAGTTGATATAAAGTGTGAAAATACCTGAAAATCTACAACAAAATGAAAAACCTCGGAATGAGATCTATATATAAACACAGGCTAACCTTACGCCACACAAGACTTTTAAACTGATTACTACCAAAGATCTATAGCTGCAAGCAAGATTTTACTGCTGATCACGAGCTTTTACAGCCCACTGTGAAAAACTTCAGAGGCAAGTAGCACAGCATTTGCAGCTGTACTTTGTGGACGCTCAAAGCTCAAAGGCTGGAATATATCTGTTTAATCTTATTCATTTAACCTAACAGGTAAACGTAGTCATTACAGGTCAAGCCTGTGTGTATTTTAGATCTATACTGAGTAGATTAATTAACACATCAAACTGATAACTAGTAATTGAGGCCCTTAACAACATCTAAAGAAAAAAAAAACAGACATAAAACCATTTTTTTCAGATTGGAATTAAAAACATAACTTAACTACTCCAATTTAGCCATATTGACACCTCAGACATTAATTTCACTTGACTAAAATCAAGTTACTTTAAGAATGAAATGTAGCAAACACAGCCGCAAAAAATTTTGAACATGATTTCTGGGATTTAGAAAGGCACATATTCTACAGATATTACAGATGTGCTACTCAGAAGTTGTAGCAATGTCTTGATAATTAGTGATTGATAATATGTGGGATGCATAAAATGTAAATAGCACAGCACTTTCATGCCTAGGTGATCAAAAAGTACAGAGAAAGAAATATAAATAATATAGTGACATCACTAAAAATGTCAGCAATTTCAGACCCATTGTCACAGTGACACTTATCCCTCAGCAATGACAGGACATAATATTGCACAAAACATTTATTTATTCATTTATTTTTTTAAATGTTTGAACCAATCTTTAGACACTGCAAAAAAATCTGGCCAGATCAGATCGACCTCTTTAGCAATTCCTAGTTTTTTTATTTAATTTTTTCTTTACAAAATGCCCATGTGCCTCATCCTAGCAGCTGTAAATAAGCTGGCACTTCCCCAGTTTTGTTCTGCATATCAAATATCACTTGATGTTACTATTTTTGTTGGTAGTAGGAGCATCAACGTTCAAATTCTGGCACACCGCATGATAAAATGGTCCTGCAATCATTCATAATTTTTTTTTTATATTAGCATCTAATATCATGTACAAACTACTGTGTGTAAGTGTAGCAGCACAAAGCTTGCTCCGTTGATGTGAACTTTTAATATACAAGCCTGATAAAAAAAAAAAAAATGCATCCCTTCTTCCTTCCCTGATTCCCATTTAAACCATCTGGCAAACCGTGTGCATTCATTTGTGGATGGTCAACTTATTCTCTCGACACCATCCATGTAAGCACTTACCTGCCTTAAACTATTTATGATAAAAGCTAATATCATTAATATTTTGTGCCCGGGCAGTACATGCATACAATTACAATTCAGTGCTTCACCTCGCTGTGTGAGCATCAGTCCACTTTGTCAGACAACCCATTAGCCTGATTATTGGCAAAAAAAGAAAAAAAGCACTTCAGGCTGGACAATGGCCAGAGCCCTCATACAGATTATAACCTGTTTACAAACAAAAACACTTTGTTTGCTTTCACTGATACGGCGATGCATATGTGCGTGGATATGTGTGTGTTTAAAATTGCGAGTTTAACAAGATTAGGTCTGACAATAACTGATGACCCAACGGCGCAGTGACGAAGGAGTTCCCTCTGCCTGTAAACAAGATTCAGGAGTCCTGGCTGGTTTTTAACCTAAATGCAAATCATGTGCCTCAATGTGACAGGGCACTTTTTTAAAAAGTGTGCTCGCTCCCCCTGGAGACTAGTTTGCCATGAGAGCTTGAGTAATGAGACCACCATTGTACTGGACCGCATTCAGTGCCACACAGCAGAGAAAAAGGAAAAAAAAGAAAAGAAAAGGGGGAAAAAAAGGGATGAAGGCTAAGACGGAGAAGCACAAAAGGGAATAAGAAGAATGGTGGAGAGGAAGGAAAAGAAAACAGGGTGGCCACTTACTGCAATTTAAGTAAATCAAAAGTAATCTGATTACGCCGCATTACTCGTTAACCTCCCCTGAATGTAAATTTGCTGAGCCATTTAGCCTGAAAGAGTTTTACTGCCTATAAAGTTCAATAAAATTACAGTCTTTGACATTTTGAAAGCCTAAACTTTAACCCAGGCATACGGAAATGGAGAGTACCTGAACAGAGGGTGGCAACACGGCGCATTTTAAAATAAATGAGGAGGTTGACAAAAATGGCAAAATATGCTTCTGGTAGTTAAGAGCCTTTTTTAAGCAATGAGGGACAGACCTTCAGCATAATATAGATAGTTTATATTTTTTTTAATAATTCTTTAGGGAAAAAGAAGGTTTTCTAGCCATTGGAATAATATTTGTATTTAATAAAAGTAATAACTCTAGTTGCTTATTTGGGCTGTAAAATGGTGAAACAGGTAGATCACTTAAAGTTCAAGCAATATATTCCCAGAAGTAAATAGATATTTTTATACAAATGTTCATAAATGACAATTATAATACATAACATATTACACAGAAAACATTTTTTTAAAGGAGGACATTTATAACAGTTATGGTACTAATAAGCACATAAATACATAAAACTAAATAAAGCATAAATAATTGTTTTGACTGTGGTAGGAAGAAATCAATATTCAATTTTCACATTGGTAACGAAATGTTTAATGCTCTTACCCGTACTTAGGGCTGTTGTAAACGAATATTTTAGTAATCGAGTAATCTATCGATTATTCTTACGATTAATCGAGTAATCGGATAAAAAAAAAATTATAAAATGAAATATTGGTAAATCTGGCATAATACCGGTGTTACTATCAGATATCAATATCAGTCCAATTTTTCATATTTGAGGATCCCTAACAGTTGCTTTTTTGTAGTTTAGAAAACTAACCTGTAACAATAATAGCTCACTTTCTAAGTTAACCAGAAGAAAAGTTATAGAAAAATCTGAAATTATATTGAATTTAATAACAAAGAGGCAGGCTCACAAATATGCTTATAAAAAATGTCTACAATCCAGCTTTTAGTTTATGTATTCATCTTCAGTGAGTTTAATAGATTAATTAAACTCACTGAAGCCACCTAACCTGTCACGCTTTGGGTTTGAAAATACGGGAAATGCCGCCTGGAGTGGGAGGAGAGGGCGAATGAACGAACGTAAGATGGAGGGGAGGAAATAGACCAGCGGACTGACGAACCGTTAGACCGGGGGACGAACACGGGGGGAAGCAATACGGGATATTTACGACACCTTCACTGGTCACACTCAGAAACTCATCTACCAGCCATGTACGATGCGCTCCGCCACCCGTTTCTTCAGACCGGGATATGAAATTTATTGTGCGGTTCGTCGGTAAAGCTACATTTACACGGTAAGCATAAGCTACTCAGCCGCCCGCCCTGTTCAGTCTATCCGCTCACCTCAGCGCTCTTCCCGCCGTTCGCCTTCAACCAGCAGCCCCGGAGGAGAAATGCTGCCGTACTCCAGGCATTCCCAAGTCATTTTAAGGATGCTTATTGGTTCCCCAAAAAACGATAAAAAGTCGGGCATTATCATCAATCAATAAAATCCCCACGGGCCAATCTTGAAGATTGGACTTTATGCCGCTGAGACTTAGCTTTTGTCAACAACTCAGAGGCGGAAGTGAGAGCTCCGCGCAACGCAAATGAAGTCCCGGCCGGAACACGGTGCGCTAAATAATAAAACATAAATTAACGAAGCTTCGAGGCAGGTAAATTTTCCTCGAGGAATTTTAGTAATCGAGGTACTCGAATCATTCGAGGAATCGTTTCAGCCCTACCCGTACTTACAACTTTTCTATCCCTTTACTTCATATGTTGCTTCAGATGTGTGACACTGGATGCCTGAATTTATTATTTTTTCGGAACCATGGAAACATGGTTTCAATAGATCATGAAACCATCACTAGGAAGGCAAGTTCATAATAAAAGTATATACTATACTGTCAGCATATATCAGCTTTCATATTGGAAATTTTTCAGAAAAGGAAATATGGTTATTTGAATTATGATAATGTAGAAACTCATGAAATGAAAACTGAAGAGTGCTGAATATCAAAGAGGTGACTTTAGTGCAGGAAGCCCAGAGCTACAGTCCTTTTTGTACACTACAGAAGTGTTGAACTGAACAATATGTTTTATATTTACTATTACCAAATAAATACATAAATAATTAAATTCAATTAATTGATTTGATGGGTTTGTATTATTTTCTGTACAGATGTTAGTCACAGAGCAATGTGAATTTTTTTAAAACTCCACTTTTTCAAACTTTTCCCGAAAAAGGAAAAAGAAAACTCCTTTCATTATTATTGCTAGAACTTCTTTAAATAAGTCAAGGAAAACAACGCTACCTTTACAGTCTGAAGGATCCTAAACACCATCTAAAATCTAAGGTGTAACTAAACCAGATGATATCTAAATTAAAAATTTCTTCTTTATTTTTCTTTACCCTGCATGTTGTAAAACTAGCATGGAGTGATTTCAGCTGCATTATACATTGTAACATACTTCTTTCCCTACTAACTGAGAGGCCAGATGCACATACTGATTTATGCAGCACGAAATATTTAATCTCATGCTGAGTTATTTCTCACCCGGGCAAAACCCAGTTTTACCCAGTGTGACAACATGCTGGTTGGGGCCATAATGCATTGCGCTGTGAATTGTAAAATGGCCCCATTTATAATCAGCATGTAGTCTTCATCACTACTACATGCTAACAGATAAAAAAATAAAATAAAACAACAACAACAAAGAAACAAAACATAGAAAATGATGGATTAGGTATTAAATGTAATTTCTCATTTGTAATCACCTGTTCATCTTTGGCTGAAGGTTCATTGCCCTACAAAATAAGTCAGACAGATCTGAGGCGACAGCTGCTCCAAACTTTCAGCGGGGCAATGTGAGTAAATATTCATCAGTGCAGACAGATCATCTCCTTGCATAGCATGTGATTAGGTAAGTTTATCAAGGTGTCACTTCGGTGACATTTCTGTATTACTTGCATAAATCTTGTGACAATTTAGTATTATGTTCAATGGGAAAATGACATTGATTTGAATTATTGTGGACTTATTTTTCCTTACCAAAAGGACCGGCTGCTTCAAAGAAACAAACACAAATTGTCTATAGACAGTTAAAATTTAAAAAGCTCAGGATAACGAGAATGCAAAACAAGCCTGCATGTTGACTCTATGCCACTCACAAGTTAGATAATGAAGCATATGGGTAAGATTAATGAATGCTCTACATTACCACATAAAATATATACATATTTTATCATTAGACATGGAAATAGTGCCTTATTAAAACCTATGGACACATATGGTGACAGCAAACACTAGAAAAGAAAGACTATAATGCCAATGCCAGTTTTGAATATGAGCACACACAAGCAGCTGAGAATTTAATGTGAAGATATTGACCGAGACGTTCAACACTAATGAGACAGGCGAAGAGATCTGTTTAGGGGAGATCAGGAGCTAAACAACCATCTGAGAGCAGTGCTGTTTTTTGACGCCTGTTTACCCAGTGGGACAGGAGAGAAGCGAGGAAGAGACCATATGGCCGTGAAACCGTGTGCTGGAACTGGGAATTAACAGCACCAGAGAAATGTGTGTGTGTGTGTCTCTGTGTGTTACGGTGAAGAGTAGCGATGGCTGAAGTCATTCTGTTCACATCCTCATGCGGTGTCAGAAGAAGCTGGCCTCTCTTACTTCTCGTTTCACTGTGGTAGTGTTAAAGGGAGGATAGCAAAACAGGTGAGGGTGTTAAAAGCAAAGCTGAGGAGAGCAAGAACGATTGGGTTAAGTAAAAAGCCGGCCCAAAAAGCAAAGGAAAATGCGGAGTCGAGATTTTGTTGGAGTTCTATCCAAAATCCAAACCTGCATAAGTTGACGTTGCTGCATAAGGTCAACTTGTGCAGCAAAAATAATAGACAAGTTAGAACCTGACAGAAGTGTTCATATCAGGAGTAAGCATGATGTTGGCTTGTGGGACCAGTTGTTTAATGATCCTGGTTCACATAAATATATTCATACAGTCCTGATGGATTGTTCTGGTGGTTCCAGTCAACTGTGTATGTTGTCATGGTTTCCGACTGGGTTCAAGTCTGCTTTTGTCAGCTTCAGTCGTTAATAAAAAGCTTGTTTTTGTATGTAATTTTAAACCTGATAAATTATTGCTAGTTTTTAAACACTAAAATGTGCAGCGCATATTAAACTGTCTTACAAACACAAAGATAAAAGTTGAATATTTTAAGATTAGCCGTAGACTCTAACTAGTTTACCATTAAACGGCATAATAAGGCTTTTGATAAGTTGTTAAAATACATTTTTTCACACAAAAATATTAAGCATTACATCCAGCATGTTTGATGCTTTTTTAAAAAAGTTTTTATAAACACTGTTTATTTCTAAGACGGTGCATAAAATTGGTAGCACTACTTGGCTGTGTAGGCACTACTTTGTAGCATGGAAGGCTCCTCCACAGTCATTAGCGTCTCCTGTTTTCTGCCAAAAGGCTTCCAAACAACTCTTTTGCTTTTTGCCTTTTCAAACTGAAGAGGGCCGTGGAGAGTCCTTTCAGTACCATGTTTTGGAAGTTTTAAAAATTCACTACCAGGTCACTGTTTTGATTCTCAGCATTCAATGTTCAAGTGAGGCACTGAAACAGTTTGTCAGCTGCATTGCCGTGCAAAGTTGTGCGCCAACTTGGAAAGACGAAAATGGCTCAGTTTGTGTCAGTTTAAATGCAAACAAATTTTGTAATTGTGATTATACCAAAGTATTAATTATACTAAAACCCTACTTTATAGAGAGAAGAATCAGTTACAGAGACAAACACAAAGATCAGAAGAATTTGTAAGGATGCATGTGTTTAAAGCACTTTATAAAGTTTTTTTGTTTTTTTTTTTAATAGGAAGCCGTTTTTGTTCTAGTCCAGGCATGGCCAGATCATTTATCTTTCCTTTCAGGATTTCAAAAGCTCTGGCTTTAGGTGAAATGTGTGAAAAGACAAACATAGGAACAAAAAGCCATCAAAGTAATTTAGACAAACAAATTCTCTCATGTCCCATAGGAACACTTCAGTCCTTGTTTTAAGGTGTTCTTTATTCAGCCTTGCCAATTTTCTACATGAATGAGAATGGAAACCAGAGCAATCAATCAAAGTTGGTCCATTTCCTAACGAGCTTCCCAGTGCGGGACTCTACATATTAACCAAGACAGGCGGCAAATGGTAATTTGTGGTAGCTTGGAAAGTTGTTCTTTTAAAATTTCACGTCGGATGATTATGCATGGGACGCAGAGTGTAGGGGACAGGAAGAATAGTCCACTTCAAGGTGAGCCGAGATCACAGGAGGCTCTGCCAGCAGCTGCTGTAAAATACATGGGGTGCTGTTTGATGAGATTCAAAAAGACTGCCCCAACTTGGCCGTGCTCCAGTAGAGAAATGTCACACACCTCGCAGAGTTTCCGCGATTGCGATCACACTGATGAATCCTATTAAAAGAGCGAGGAGGAGCAGATGGAATGGATTGTTGCCAAAGATTGGAGGCTTCAAAACTGTTTCAACATGTTGTTAAGCTGTTTAAATAAAAGGCACTGAGGTGTAATGCATCACTATATGAGGAGGTAAACAAAATGAAGCTGGGAGTGCATACTCTGCTAGCGATTTGTTTGGTTCATTTAAGCTGAATTTACAGAGTGGAATAAGTAGCTGCTTACCTCTGCAAATGCATAGTCCACTCATGTGTACAGCTAGCGCTAAAAGGGGGCTGCTTCTAAGAAGACCAATCTGTTACAACAATTAAAATATTTCACACATTTCACCTATTTATGATGAACACCTTTGCAGAACAAAAGACACCAAGAGATGGTGAGGTGAAAATAGGTTTGATTCCAACTTTATACTTGTTCAATATGCAGAATTGTGCAAGCAGAGCAAATAAAGAGCACTCATTCGTGTTGGTGTGAGTGAGGCTTGCAATTTGGGGGAGGTTAGAGGTGAAAAATGTGCAGACAGCTAGAGAGGTTGGGGTCAGTTTCTTTTGGGTACGTAGAAACCTGTGTGTTGATTCAATAATTGTGAGAGTTGCTTCAAATGTCTTGTAACTTTACTTTATCCAAAACTAAAGTGCATTACAGAAGACAGTGGGAATATGTCCCTCCCCATATTTGTAGCTGAAAATAAACAATGTGGTTGAATATGGTCCAGTTTGTTCATTTTAGCCTGTTAATCATCCCCAGTCTGTCTAACACTGTTTTAGGCCAACATTTCTCCTCAGCTCCAGATTTTCTCCACCACTCGCATGCCAAGCCCACTTTGGGTGGGATTTACTGCAGCCAAGCTCCATCTTCCCACTTTGATTCACACAGAAAACACTAAACAATGCCGACAGGAAACGTAACTTATACCTTTGCATCAAAGGGTGCAGTTTCACTTGGAACATGTTAGCTTACCACTGGCAAATGTTTGTAATATTTCCATAAAAATCACAGAAGGAGTAGTAGTTTCTAAAGCAATACAATTTCTATCAAGAGTCACAGATGGGAACAATTTGCACCTATTTTTTGCTTCAGGTTTCATTTGTCCTCTCTTCAGCCAAAATAGCAGGTACGAAAGTGATTAAAGATCAAAAATAAAATAAATAAATACATTTCCGCTAAAGCCGCAGTGAGGAGCTTTTATGAAAATGTGTTTGTTACATATTTTTTAAAAACTATCACTATGTTGTAAACTATTAGATAAATAACCTCTTTCTCTCTCCGACTGTAAAAGACAGTGGAGTGATGCAATACTTGAAATTTAGAGATTTAAAATGTATCAGATTATGAAAATGCTACATGGTGTCTATATAAATCTACTTTTCTGACTGATGACTATATATCGGTATCAAGTAGAAACAGATATTTTTAGGTCCACCCAGTTAATTTCACTTGAAAAGTCAAAGAATCTGGCAGTCCTGATCATCTGCTCGCTCGTCCTGCACCTCAACCATATCCAGCTGAAAAATTACTAAGTTTTCAGCAAACTTTTTTTTTTTTTTTCCTCCAGAGAATGCATAATGCAAATAGCCCAGGGCTTTGAGAATCTGAATCTTTTTATTCAGGTTGGAATCTATATTAAAATACATGTTGTTATAAATATGGGTGGGCATTGTCCTAATTTCAAGCAACACTTCAACTAAATGTGGACAAACATCAACGTAGCGACACTATCGGTTCAGTAAAGCTATTTTAGGGTCAGATTTGTTTTTGCCTCTAGTTTTAGAAAAAGGAGGATATGCAACCACAATTTTTGCACATATTTAATACCTCAAAACAGCTTCATCATTTTGCCTGTTAGCTTTTGTTTCCATTATCAAAAATCATTTGCATACTACCAATAAAACCCACTTTCGTGTATTAGATTCCTCACAGATTACAAATATTTTTCACTTAAGTGGACAAAATTCAGACTTCACAGCAACATTCTCAAATCAGAAATAATCTCTGAGAGTTTGGCTAAATTATTCAGACACAAATAAGGAATTTGTGTTATGAATGGAAAGTGTGTCCTGCTATTGTGGAAAAATCTCTAGTGTCAATCTATGGCCAGAGCAAATTCAATCTTTGCTTCTGTGTAATAAGAGATGAAACAGGACTGCCGCTCTCCTGTACTGCAGTCTCATCTCACTGTTGACTTAATTCAACATGCACGTCAGTCCTTGCAAAGAAAACACTCGCTGTGCAATGAACCAAACACTTGAGTCATTTACCATCCTGAGACAAACAGCAATTATGATTTCTGTTATGTCTCATTGGTCAACCCATTTGTTCTCTTGTAAAAAAACAGTTTCAGGAAAACAACATAATCTCCATGTGTAAAAGCTATGTTGTTGCTGGAAAATACCTTAATCCCAGTTTAATTGGCATCCAGCCACCATCGGCTTTCATGTGTTGTTTATACCTAATGCACTCACACATGCTTAGAGACTGTGGGATTTAATTTTAGAGTAGTTTGTGTAAAAGCAAGTCCTTCTTTATATTCTAGATTGATTGAAATATTTTCTTTCTTTTAATACTCGCTTCATTTTTTAATGTTCCTCTTGTGAAAGGATGTTTTAATATTTTCCAGAAGCCTAGTCTGCCAATTTACCTTTCCGGTCTTCATAAGGACAAATTATAAAAGCCCTGTAGTCCTACTTGAGAAAAGAGAAAAAGTTTAATGGCTGAGAGAAAACGATTAAAATGACCCTGCTGGTAAAGTCACCTTGAATACTTAAACATAGTGAGGGGATTGCTTGGCTCTCCCCATGGGCAATTTAACATTCTTGCCAAGTAGCCCAGGTACCTCAGCATTGCATGAATAACAAGTTGCTCTTATTCATGTTGCTAAATAAATCCACTTTAAGAAAGAGGCTCATGACTCAATGACATGGCCAGTTTTGCAGATAACCAACTGAATCAAAAGGTTGCTTAATACAAAAGGCTGAGGGTAAAATTCACAAAACAGAGCAATCTCCTCAACTGTTCCTCAAAAATCCATTTTCTTGCTTTCTTTCTGCACTGTTGATATAACACTGACTTGCACTAAATACATTTAGGAGCAAACCAGTCCAAGGACAGCAGATGGACTACAAGCACAATACCATGTGTCAGAATTATAAAAAAAACAAATAATAATGCAACTACATCTTGTTAGTTTCCATTTAATGAAAAAATAACAGTGTTTGATATGAGCTGGTTTTGTCCAACACAATCCCTTCAATCCTTCAATTCCAGTTCCCCATCTCACCTGCAACATAACAGCCAAGGCATGCTATTTTATATTTCTCACACAAATACAGAGTTCATTTAATAGGAATTTACTTATTAAACTCATCATGTAATGCTTAAGTTTAAATGCTACCCAATAGTGAGGTTCATAGTCTCTCTTTTTTTTTAAGATAATTTCTTTGCAAAAGAAAAAGTCACACTTCAGAGGAAGACCGGATCAGTTTTACCTACCGTTAACAAATGTGACCAGCAGCTATTTGTACAGACAGCAGCACCACAGGTTGCAGTCATCACTTTTTCTTTCCCAGCAAAATTAACACCAGTCTTCTACCAGTGATAATTTTCCTATGTAATCTGCATTATGCAAAGAGCTCTGGCCGCGCAATTTGTTCTAGCTGTGATTTACATGAATATATATAAATATGTGTAGCCTTCCCCACAAATGGCTGCATAATGAATCATTTAAATGTTGGCAACTTGCATCAGTACCGAGAGCTGCTTTGTTGCTCAGCATAGCTATTTTAGGAGCAGTTCGGTCTTTGTCTCCAGTTGCATATTCAGTACCATGAACAAACTACTGCAAATGCGCAAAAATCCTCACTACCAGAAAACACCTTTATACATATGCCCCACAAGTGTTAATTTTCTATACGTTTTTTTTTTTTTTTCCACTATCGGAGTAGAGATGATGTTAGTTTTTCAGTAACTTTCCAGCTTAGACATTATTGTGATACAAATCCACAGCAGGTACCCAGTGTTGTCATGTTGTTCCTGTAATGCTGTTCTCTGTGATAATAGAGCTTCTGCTAGTGAGCTGTCAACTCACCTGTTTCTGATTAGCTCATCAAGTCACCGTTTAAAGACTCTCCAGTGACACCTGGTTTCTCCTGAATGTACCACAGTAATTGATCTCTCTGTATTACATTTCAAGTTATAATCTGTTGTTTCACAAGTGTCTCCTTGCTTTTCCCACTGGTGCACCTCCTATAACCTTATCTTGAGTGTCCTTTGAAGTAATCTTCCTTACGACAAGCTTTGCCAAGAATATCTAAAGGATTGCATTCCTGGTTCTTCTCCTCAATTTTGCCTCCATATTTCACCTGCCTGCCCAGCATGGAAACAGAAAGAAATCACTCACTTCAGCTTATGTCTGCTATAAATCATAACCACCTGTGGATCCACTCTGCTCTCTGCTCAGTAATCAAAATTACCCTCAAAACATCTCTTACCTACATGCATTGTCTCAAGACTTATTTTACCAAAATAAAACAAGAATCACGACACTAAGATTTTCTGAAGGTGAGCTGACATCAAGAAAGAAATGTGTTGTACATTCAGAAGCAGTGGAATACTTAAGTTAAATTTATCCTAACAAAGTTTTACTCCTACGGTGTGCATTGTTTGAGTTTAGACAGAAGAACAGAGCTGTGATTGACAATAGAAAATTATATGACCTGAAACAATAAGGGGTTAAACAGTAAATCTAAGAATGTCATTCTCAAAATCAGCTAACCACTGGCCTGAACACATGTATCCTACGCCCTCTACAAATTGACACATCACAGACCTGGTAAGAAAATCTGTCCAAATGAAAACTACAGCCTGGCTTGACACAATGCGTCTTTAGGGATCATTGTTAGCATCCCTGTGTATGTCGCATATTGATTATTACAGTGAGTAAACATTGTAGCGCTTGATTGCTCAAGCGGAATGGAGCATGTGGCTTACACGGTGACCCTGAGAATCGTTTCAGATACAAACGTGTGGCGAGTGCTACCGTTTCTTTGTCCTTTTGTGTCTGGTATGCTTGCCTTTATCGGTGGAAAAATCCCACGACATTAACCAAAATCTTTCTTAGAATATGCTGACAAAACGATGGAGAGAGTTAAAAACTGAGAAAAACATTACACAATACCAAAACCCCTGTTCGAGCAACAAACAGTTTATTTCAGTCGCAACCAAGGAGTAGATCTTTACTAGTTTTGCAAGTAGCATGTTAATAAATGTGATTAAAAGCAACAAAAACAAGATGACAGAGGTTTTGGGTCTATGCTTTTAATTCAAAAGAATTTCAATCATTCTTTCATCTACAACATTTTTCTATGACATTTACTTAGAGCTTGACTGGCAGCTTTAGTTGCTTAACTTGCCTAGCTTTTCCAAAGCTTAAAATAAAGTGATTATAAATTGATACGTTTTGCACTGCACTATTTAGACCATGGGTGTCGAACTCAATTTTATTTTGGGCCACATCAAGATTATGAATTTCCTCAAAGGACCAGTTGTGGCAGAATGTATTAATAAATCTACATATTAAAATGTTAAATATAGCTTTCTATGTATTAAAAGTACGTCTTAAAATTAAATAATGTTTAATGGGACCTAGTATTAGTTGTTTTGAGCAAATTAAAACTGTGGGACAAAAGCTCTGTAATAATTGCCATTGATTTTACTGGAGAGTATGGTAAAGTTTTAAGCTGGTTTTGTAAATTAACAATTCAATTTACCAGGTTAAAGCTATGCAAGTTAAGTGCACCAGCTGTATTAATTTTCCCCATCAGCTGCAGCTGCTCAGACTACTGCAAGTCCACCAAAAACACCAGAGTAAACTTTTGACTTTTTGTATCAGGCCAACATTTGAGCAAAAGCGAATTAACCCTAGCGGTTTCATAACTAACTTATATGACGGATCACAAAAGGTGAACATTTTCTCAAGTGATTCCTTTCACTTCAGCAAAAGAAATGATCACTGCAATGAAGTGTCAAGAGATCTGGAGGTGAGCACCTCCTGTTGATGCGTCTGTGATTTACAACTCAGTCCTACGTTACTCCGTCAGTTTGATATAACCGTTTCCTTCTGTTGCCAACAACGTCCAGAGCTTTCACGAGACGTACAACATATTTCCTGTGCAGATGTATTACTGTTTCATGTGGCGTGGGAGATGGATGTTTGACCTTCAAAAAAGTAACGCGATGCTCTACCCATGAGGAGAATACAATCTGCAAGCCTTGTACTGTGGTATTGTTTTATCTATTGAACTACATGCGCTCCACTCTTTGTTATCCCACTTCAGCAAAGAGCAAAGACTTTGGAAAAGTACTGTGATTTGTTTAATCCCTGACTCTGGAGCCCCCACAAAGCAGTTAGGCATGGCCATCCACTGGAAGACTGGCTTTAGACAAAACATCAATGCCGTATAGATTGAATAACAATGCAAGCTGCCGATTATTGCACACTACACACTCAGAAACACAGGCTCAATATTCCTAACACTACAAGCAAAGAAACAGGCTTTAAGAAGCATTGACTTTCATACAATTAGTAAAATGTGAATCATGCTGTTATGGTGAAATGTCCTTTTTGTGACACAAAAAGAAAACTATTGTTAAAAGATTAACAAAGAAGGATGACTTCATGGTGTGCCGTTTATAACATACATTTATCTTTTGTCACATTTTTGATAATTAAAAAACCCAATCAGTAAATTTAATTAAAAGAAGAGAATGTTCTTGTGTTATAAAAGAAATGGCATGCAAGCACACCGATCTGCTTTTGACATGGTTTGTCTTGGATTGTTACCTGTGTTTCAGAACAGCATCACAGTGCCACTGATTTGAGGACATGAAGATTTTAAAGAAACCATTTTATGTTCCTGACCGTTTTTATTCCGCACACTTATCTAAAATGTCACCTGTAATTAATGTGTCAAGTGTAAGACTGAGAAAAAAAATGTTTCGCTGCATAATTCTAGAATAACCTAAAAATATGGGTCTTCCCTCAAGCCTCCACTGGAAATATTTTCAGAACGACATGCATTTGTTAAATAAAATGAACAACATCTCTCTAAATAAACAATCTTAGCTGACCTCTGGTCTTTTTTGTAGGTCAATCTTTTCATAATTCATCTGTTGGTTCACTCTCCTCCCTGCTGACGTTACACGGGCCTCGGAACAACTCGTCAAAAGCTACCTGTCAAACATCACCTACCTCCTAAAGCGACTGCTTTAGGATCCTCAAAGATAAAGAACGGTTTAAAGACAGCAAAGTTTTCAATCTGCAAACACCATTAGATGGTACTGCACCCTTCACAGTCTTTAAAGAAAACCTACTGCAGATTGAATAATCCTTAGAATTTGTTGATTTTGCAACCCTATTAAACCCCTCTATTAAGGGAGTAGGACTTTACTCTTGCAACTAATTGGAGCATTCACAGCAGGATTCTAAATGCTTTTCTCGGTTGTGTAGAGTTCTCTCTTTTTAAAAAAAAAAAGTTATTCAAACTCTTATCTTTGTGCATAAATACTGCATGCTCTTTGAGGATTCACGCAGCATGCGTTGAATGCAGCCAATTTGTTTGCCTGCGTACTCAGACAAGTAAATTAACACTAAACACCCTGAGAGGTGGGAATGACAATCTGTCACAACACTGTAGTCTGACCAGCCATATCTGTCTTACTCTGGGGGGTGCTGCCGCCGCTGTTGTGTTTGCTGCGGCAAACTCGCAACATGCTGGGGCTTATCTGGGGCACACAGGAGGAACGACAATGAACTTATCAACATCCAGCCACTTGGCTGGATGTCGCTGCAACCCCACTATGCTTCCTCCGACCACGAGCCGGCTCCGGTTCACTGCTCATACACACCAGCAGAACCTAATCAAGGGACAGTGAGCCTTTCAAACCACAGGCTCTGTCTTCATATGCTTTAGAGGGAGAAGGTGGAGAAAAAGAAAAAGAAAAAAAAAAGTAGTTCTGCCAGGTAATATAAAAAGCCGTTGGCAGAAAAAAAGCAAGCCCAGAGAAAGAAGTTCAATAACTTTGCAAGGAACTTCACACACTCTACGACAACGAGCTTCCAGAGTTTTGATTGAAGCTCTGCACTAGGTCACAACAGGGCTTTTCTACTCTATTATTTTTTCTTCATGTTCAAATCAGTAACCATGCCATAAGAATAAATACAGGTTTCAGCAGGATGAATTTTGAGAGGTCAGTAGAAGAAAAAAAATATATCTGGTAGACAACTCTAATACAAACAAAAATGAGTTTCATCCCATTTCCTGGCTTGGAAGTTTGGGAAGCAGCAACAAAGATGAGGTGTCAGAGTGAAAATGAAGAATCAGAATCCCATACAGACTATTTCTAAAAGGTGAAATATGTTCTTATTTGCAGAATAACAAAACAGCAGGGTTACCTTTACACCCAGACAGAAACACTGGTCGAACTCAGTTGCTGCTGACATTAGCCGTTTCATCAGTACAGCTGAGAGAAGAGATAAATCATGTGGGCTAGATATGAGATACATTTCACACATTTAAAGGCAATACTATGGCTATCATGTGTGCTCCGTTTCTACAATCATTTAAGACAGGAGAGCAGTCCAGGTTAGATGAGTACATCTCTCATCATGTTTCATTGTCAATAATGACCCTTTTATCCAAGTCTTTTGTGCATTCCAGCTTACTACTGATCCCACCATGCTACCCCCTTGCTGTCCTGTCTAAGGGAATAAGCCGAGTGATCAGCATATCAAAAAGAACATGAAGACTTGCTTTTTGCAATCACAATGTTTGGAGCAAATTGAAGGTGATTTTTAATAAGTGTGCATGATCTGACAGGCTGTAATGAAAGCGGAGATCCGATATTTTTCGTGCTTCAAGATGATCACAGTTTGCTATAGCCTGTCTGATAGAAGAGTATTTTTACACATGACTGTGACAGTCAGTGTGATTTCTTTTTATGTGGTTTTCAAGGTTCACTGACCCTAGAAAACAGGAGGGCCCAACAACTCATTTATGTCATACCATCATTGTAATTGCATTTTTGTATTCATTATTAATACAACCAATAAGAATGAGAATGCATTATGCTAGCAAGTGCCTCTTTTCAGTCACCTATCAAATTATTTGTCTGACTAATATGTTGTGGTAAAGAATCTCAGAAAATTGGAAAATGTTTCACACTTTCTTGGTCTCCAATAGAGAGTTCTCCCACTAGTCAAGCCTTTGAAGCAGAAACCCTGCAAGTCAAGGGTGTTCATTATGAGTTGCTGAAAATGACTTGCAACTTTTTAATGACAGAAATTCCTAGATTTCAGGTACCTTATCCTTTTGATTTTTAATCAAAGACCATCTTTTCAACTGAACAGATATTTAAAAGTCCATCTTTATTAAGTGTACGACAATATCATACTCAGCTGTTGCTGTTTTTGCGCAACTACAGCACTGGCTACATCTCCACAATGAATGGGTGAGTATACCTTGGAGGAATGTGCAAATCGATAGAAAAAAAACAAATGAAACTCACATTGACTGCAGTCCAAACAAGACTGGCTGATCATACTGCCCAGACCTCTACTCTTATCTTGTTTGCGATATATAATGCCTTGGCATGAGCTGCAGCTGCCCACAGGCTCTGTACAGAGATGAATGAGTCATGGTTATTTATTCAAGAGCAAAACAACTTCAATGCACAGTATCAGAAAGTGAATCAAGAGCCAACAGCCATTGTCTTAATCTTTTCTGAATATATTTGAGGCCCTAACCGTTTTCTGCTGACTTTACATCATCTCTTTAGTGATAACACATGATTATGGAAAGGAGGGGCTGTCAGTTGTTCAATATTTTAGTTTAAAGTCTACAGAGACCCCAGAGTGCTGATACTCGTCTGCAACAGTGGTTAATATATTGTTTTTGTTTGTGCTGCCTCATGTAAATGGAAAAATTGCTCTTCATCTGGTGCTCCTTTTCTTCAAATACATCCCAAAAGAGTTGCACAGATAGGAAAAACACAAACATTTCCAGGGGTTGGATAACAACTTATAGTGGTAACAGAGAATCTGCAGTGATTCACGTCTCTGACATATATTCAAGTCACCATGCTGCTCATGCCAAGTTTCTGACTCCTAATCAGTTTGATTCAGCCCATCTGCGCCATGCCCAATTCCCTCCATGTTTCACCTGTGCCATGCACTACTAAATCCTTCTCTAGTCTCTGCTTCCCAGCCAGATTATTTATCACATTTGCCAGAAATCCAATGCACCTTTCCCTGCACTCACGATTCTTGTGTCTCACCTAATCATGTCCTCGGATTACTCTTTTCGGCTTACCCACAGTGGATTCGGACTATTCGGACTGCACATCGGACATCCTGACGTCGACCCCCGCACCACCATGTGATTCTTGCTTAACCCACTGTAATGACCAGTCCCTGTTTATTCACCCCAATATTGGATTTTGAATTGTGCCTGTAACTCTGGAGAGTTTCAGTGTCTCTGACGTCTGTGGAGAATCGCTGCACAGACTGCAGAGGATCACAGAACGTGAGCTTCCCTCCGAGCACTTCCTCCGTGGGGATTCAAGCCTCTCCCCTGAGCTTGCTGCTCAGTGACGTAACCGTTACTGTAGCTGCCCTGTTCACCTCCCATTGATGCAGTTTATTCAAACGAACTTCTTCAGTTTAACATTGTTATTTTAGTCTTCAAATTCTGTATTGAATTTCCGGGTCACCTGGATCGAATCACATTGGTGGATCTGGACATGAATGCATGTGTCCTTATTTGTAGCAAACTACATAGAGAAGTTAGCTTTCTATAAAACACCTGTTGCAGAATACGGCTACAGTCAAATGTTTTCCACAAATTTTTGTGTGCAAAAAAAAAAAAAGATATTTCACCACAAGTATTTGGAACCACAATTTAATTTGATTAAAACACATTTTTAGGCCCAACAATAAAAATGTCTGAAAGAAATGTGAGAAGAAAGAAGTATATTTTCTTACTCGGTTCACAAAGTCACCATAAACATTTCATGAGCCTTCAGTGAATAAAACCTCTGGCATTCTAGTGTTCATGTTTATCTCTGAAATGTAATGTTTTACACTCCTCTGAAGAAAGGCACATAAAAAGAGAACTGCTTATGGGTAAAAAAAAAAAAGGTGAAATATCCACAAATCCATAAAATTGAAACCAGGCCTGTGAATCAATCTAGATTTGCTATGAAATTTGAATTTGGGGAACATTTTAGCTCAACTTTTACCTTCATCTGTATATTCTAATCTGAGTTTTATTATCTCAAAGCCTTTTCAACTTGAGATAATCCCGTAACAATCAGTTTCGTAAGAATATGTACTTCACCTTCAGAAGTGGCACACCTTGCCTAAATACGTTAGGAAAACAACTAAATCATGTGCAATGCTCCATCCCAGGATAAATTGCCAACAAGCTTGTATTTGATGTTTGCCTTCTGTTCTGCTAGAATGATGCTGGCCAGAAACATGGCATTAACAATGGCTGCATGGTGGGATACCGCTACAGTAATCGCTTCAACACAAATACCCCCCTACTGCGTCAAAGTCATTCGCTCATAACGCTAAACTGTGATTAGAATGCAAAGAAAAGCATATTTTTCTAGAGACCGACAAATTATTACCCTGGTTTAACTAAATAAAAAGGGCTACATTTACACATAATCCTTATATATTGGTTTTAATTCATCAAATGAGCTCCACTTGTTAGAACATGACATTGGATAGTTTTTCTAAGATTTGAACATGTGACTTTTTAATGCTTTGAGCTACATAATTTTATACAATGAAATCATAGGTCTACTGTTACTTAAGCACATTTTTGCTGAACGTCTGAGATCTGATTGGTCTTGGCACATTTCACTGTAACACATCCGATGTGTGCTAATGGCAAAAAATTATGTGTGTGACCACATTGTGTTTTGCATCTACTAGCCAGTTGGTGGCACTGACTGTCAGCTATTGTTTCCTCCCACTGTCAATCCACGAAGCCTCATAAGTTTTAAGATAAGATGGTCATTATAGGTCCTTATCAACAGCAATTAAATTTAATCAATTCAAATCAGTTTACTGGTAAACACAAAAAACTACACATTTTAACTAAAGCAGTTCAGAAATCATATGCAATATTTCTTAGGAAAAATCATTAATTGCAGTTATAGCCAAAAATGTTTCTTCCGGTTAGCATACCACAAAAATAAAATCCAAAGTAAATTAAGTGTCATAGCCGAATGAGGCAATACATCTGTCCAATTTAGTCAGCATGCACATTATCCAGGTGTAATTTAATTATAAATGTTTAGATTAAAATTTGAAAAACATTTTCCTCCTGGAGTCCTGCGGTCGTGGTAGCAGCGCAGCAACAAAGGGCTTTAAATATTTAAACCCCAAAACTGCAATAAACGAAGAAAACAAACACAAAGCTTACCACTAAGTCAAGTGTGTAGTTATATGTTTTGTGGCAATGAATCCTGAGAAGCAATAGATGTTTTAATCTGACTGAAACGCCAAATCAATGCCAAAGCCCCCTGGTCAGCTGACTAAGTTGTTCTTCCGCCCAACAGTGATGGCCAACGTGGGTGTAGGGTTTAATGTCATGGGACATTTTTTAGTTTCTTTTTAATGTATTTTAGTAACATGGGATACACCGTGCTTTGATTTTTAAGAAAACTGAAGTATTTGTTTTTGTTTGGGTGGCACTTACAATTAAAAAAAAAACCTTCATGAAGCCTAAGAAATGGACAACCCAATTTCAGCTGTTGCACTGAATGCTGCACATGGTCTGTAATGTAATTGTTCCCCACAGAGGCTCTAGATCTCATTGTTATAAATTTAAGAAAAACAACAAACATAAAGAAATGTATGAACTTTTCATATTTAGGAAAAAAACTTGCTTCCAGTATGTGAGCACTTTAAAAGATGAGCAATTGTACATATCAAGGGAAAGGTTCCTTGAAGGTTCACTCCTTGGTTTTGTTTGACATACTGCAAATGGTGAAATGTCCTACTCTGAATAGGTAGAAAGCAATAATTACTTTAATCCATCTACAAAACAAAGAGCTGAGAAATTATGCAAATACTCCATCTGTTGCTGCAAAAATGAATCTCTGACCAAATTAGCTCCATCACTGCAACTCAAGTCCCGCTTTAAGCCAAAATGAAAGCCAGACAAAAAGAAAAACAAAATTGAGAGAGCTCTAAAACTCTAAAGGGAGTCAAGTTAGTGACAGACCAACAACAGCCTAAACCTATCAGAGCAGAAGCATGAAACCACAGAGTATACTCAGTGGGGAAACTAATATGATGCTGAAGAGGCTGATTACCACAAACCAATGTATCTGCTGATTCACCATAGTCTGGGTGTGAGCTCTAAAACTCTCTGTAACCTTAGAGAGTTACAAATATTACAACCCATGACCTTTAGTAAGTATCATCGCCTTCCTGTCAACTAGGTATTGTCAGCCTTAACTGTTTTATTGCACAGTCTGCAACCTCCTTACTATCCACACAGGGCCCCTGTCAGGGAGTTGGGGAAGAAAGAGGTCAACAGGCATGTGACATTTTTATTGCAGAGACATGTTTACAGCTATTGTATCAGAAAAGAATCTGCAGAGAGACTTGTGTCTGACATCGACAACCACACATTGCAAAGCAGGTCCAGTTAAAACCATGTGAAATGCAAGGATGATACCTAAGCTTACTTAAATGCACTTGCTTTGAATGTCTAGGTTGGTACAGAACAGCTTTTCAAGGAGATGTCAAAAATATCTTGCTCATAATAAGCTGAATACGTTAGAAAATAGCAACTCTTGTAGACAAAAAGGAAGGACTCTGTCTTTGCATACCCCATCTCAGTCATTGCTTCGGGCTTAGGTCAAATTAGATTGAGTCGTAGCTAACTAAAATAGCACAGGTTGTTATCTACCTTTATGAGGAGGGACAAGTGAACTTCTTAAACCAAGAAACTCTAAAAACCAGACATAATTACATGGGTTTGCCAATTTTACTGAGCAGTGAAATCATTTTGTACTAACATGGGTTACCATCAGGAGCTTTTTACCAAGTCTATAAAGAATATAAATAATAATTAATTTAAGAATATTTACCAGAGTCCATTTACGGATTGGAAAGGACAGCCTGTCAAACTAAGCTACCCTAACTCCCATAGAGCTGCTCTTTATGGTTTCTTGATTAACCAGAAGCCATAAATTTACATTACAACAAATGTAAATTTATGCAGTGTAATCTAGTAATCTAGCTTTCTGAACATAATTTGGATACAGAGTTAAATGGGATCAAAGTTCACATTCAACACAGTTCAATTACATTTTTGCTGACATTCAATTCCCTTTTCTGGAAGCACTTTGTTGATGAGCAGGTAATGTTAATTCATTACTTCATTTTGAAATAATGTTTTTAAATGTTTACATTTTAAAATACATGTAGATCTGGGTCTTAAGGGAGTTGCAGTTTTGTAGTTATATATAACATGAATAACTAATATAATATAGTGTAAAAAAAACAACATTAATATTCATTCCTACTAACCAACCAAATCCTTTTAGGTTTTGACTCAAATAACCGTTTCCCCCAAAATATATTTATTACAGCAAACGTTGCCATTTCCACAGGCAGACTTTTACTGTTTATAAAAAAATTTATTCGTATTCACAATGCAAAGGACCTTTCCAAATCCATCCAAGACTGGGGAAAACAGGTTCAGCTCGAATCCTTTGATTGTTTAATTGGCAAATCTAATATGCCACCTTTTCATCAGCAGTCGGGTTTTTGATCAGCAACACGCACACTGAATCTGTTTGCTTGACTGACCCACTGCTCGATGCATTCCTGATGTTAATGTTCCTTTGAACTGAATGTCAGCTTTACCTGCACTCTACCAGACCCTCCCGGAGGGGGCAAGGTGAACGTTAATTATTGCAGGAGAAAATTGACTTCCACGAACATAGCTTGTGTTAATTAAGAAAAAAAAAAGTTGAGGTAGCACAACCTGCTCCAAACTCATAATTTAGTTGTTGGCATTTTTTGCCTCTTGTGTACACGGGCCCAGATGTGTGCAGAAAAAATTCAAGATTCATCCAACAGATTTTTCATTTTTTCCTAATTCATATCACTACAAGCTTAATATGCAAATTAAACATCTGGATTTGGAATGTGTTGCATAAAGTTCCCACTTATAAAATGTAAATCTACTGTAGCTGAAATGTAGCTTCATTGAATTTAGATCAAATTTCAAAACACCAGCATGCAAGAATATATAAAACAAAATGGTGAACAATAGTTAGACAATGAGCGATCAGAGCAACATAAAGCAGCAGCAGCAATAGAATGTAGTTCAAATGTCAATGAAAAAGGGTAATACTAATCATACTATATATATATATATATATATATATATATATATATATATATATATATATATACACACATTATTTATAGGTCCTTATCCCACTTTTGTGCACATCTTAAATGTTTTTCTATGTTTTTATGTAGAATACAATTCTGACATTTACTTCTGACTCAAATTTACACTGCAAAAAATTGATCAAGAGATTGTCAAATAAGGAGCTGCATTCAACCAAAAGAGAGCAGATTATGAAGTCTGTATACTGTATGTGCCCTTCAGTAATCACTAGATTTAAATAGAGAAGATGGGCACATCCGACTACCTAATGCAATAGTTCGCACTACACAGTTTTTTGCCCCCATTATCCCCTTACCACAATCTTAGAGCGTTGGCCGATCTAAGATTGTCGCTTGCAGTTTTGTAACCGATCATCCTGCAGTGTGTGGTGTGTTACGGTGGATCGTCGTGGCCGCTCCGATCTAAATTGGGGGTTTTTCCCGACTGGGAGCTTAATGCTGAATGTGACAGGCATAAATAGGTTATAATGATTTTCATTCAGTCAGGTCTTTACGCTGATTCTAGCCACATGCATCACAGGTAGATTCTAGTAAAGCATTGATTAATGCCTGATTTTAAAATTAGTTAACTGGACTTGTAGCCATTATTTTGTGCCCATGTGGCTGGACACCACATGGCACGACGAACCCGATCGAACCGTTATACCTAGGATTTCTGTCGGCTAATGTGTCATCAAAACCTAATGTGTCAGGTTTTGAAAATTGGCCGACAACTCTTTTAGTGTGCGCTGGACATTACACTAAGGAAATGAGGAAGGGAGGATCAGTGGAGAGCACCGGAGTTGAGCCTTTTTTCATTCAGTGTCATCAACAGAAAGGGAAAAAAGGCAGGAAGAGACGATAAAGCCGATAATTAAAATGAGGTCGATAGGTTTAACTTATTGTGCAATTAATTGATTTATCGTTTATCGCGACAGGCCTAGTTCCAATATAACAATTCTGACTGGAAATTTGTTGGTTTTATATGAAATTAGATGACCATTTTGTAGATGTTGAGCAGAGAAATAAACTTTCTATGGTGGCTTATTGGTTTCCCAGACTTTATTGTTGTATTATTTACCATTTATATTTAAAGACAATATTTTTGCCAACAAACTGCATAGTGTGCCATGAGTCGCCCTCAAATGTTCCAAAAATTTTATTTCAACCGGAATGCTGAAGTTGTAAGCCTGGTGTGAAGATGTTTGTTAAAGAAAAATAAACAAGGTCTAACATGTTACCCACCAGCACCTTGACACTCCCATTGTATAAGGATAATCAAGAAGAAAAGATCAATACAAGTGAAACACTAAAGCATTTTGAGACTACATTTAAGTTGCAGATTGAATCTTACTCCTCACGGGAACCAGCTAAAATAAAACAAATGGATTCACAATCCTGAAAGATTTATTAAGATGCCCAGAGGTATGCAGCAAGAAGGCATTACAATGTTTCAGGACTTGTTAGCTGCAAGCTAAGGTGGCTATGAATCAAAATTGTGTCAGCAGTCCTGGAACCGTGCTGTTTCTGTACGATTCACCACTTGCTTAATCAGTTTCTGTGGAGATTGCCAAAGAACTACATAGATCTCATAGTTTTTGTATCCCTTCACCCAAGGGTGGAATTTCTGCTCATTTGATCTACAGCCAACAAAATATATAACTTATTTTAGTATAATATTGGTTTAGAGTGTACTTACAATGAGGAAATCATAATTGCTCAAATCATTTGCAAATCCTTCTGATGTCTTCTTATGAATCACATGTTGACAATTATTTCAACTTGTAAGTATTTTGAAGAAATTAGATATCTTTGCTCTTGTTGTAGATAATACCTATATTTCAATGCAGGTTCAGGTTCCTCTCCCTAAGGTACATTTCACTACAATAAAAGGAGCTGCTAAAAAAACAAAACCTTCTTTAAAATTTTGAGGAAATTTTATGCAAGCCTAGATCACTTCAGTTTCATAACATCTCAGCCAACCAAAAATATATATATTCTTAAAAGAATGGACATTTAAATGTTTCTTAAATATATCACTGTGCACTTTTAATTAAAAGTAAAATAGGAATTAAAGTTCAATTATGAGCTACCTCAGCAAGGACACATGTCTAAAAATTAACTGTAATCTGAAACGACTGACAAGAAGGCAGCTGGACGACATGACTGTCGTTAAAGAGTTATGCAATTCAGTTATTCCCTGAACAAACGATGTGGGAAACTTAGTATGTGAAGCTGAGGGTATGTTAAAGCCATGCCTGACAGGTACAATTTTAATGCACCTGCAGTTGCTGATGGCAGATTGGTACTATTCAGCACATTCATTATAAAGTACAAAAGATGTCAGAGACAAAAAAGGCTCAAATAATCAAAATTTCCCTTTATGTCAAAGCCAAGAGCCCTAATTTCCTTTTCAGATGATGTAGATGTAATAACCACCCATGGGTTGATGAGATGTCAAGACTAATTCTGGATGTGACAAAGAACTATGAGTATTCTACTTTGATAAAATTAACAATTATTTTTTCCCCCGTCTCTGGACCATTATTTTGTATTTAATGTACTTTTTCCAATACAATACATTTTTATGATTTATGATAATGCCTATCCTTTGTGAAACGGCAATAGGTATTTCCTGATTCAGTTACCTCAAGCACAAGGTATGTACTTTTGTACTCTGGTTAACAGGTCCCTGACAGATGGTTTTTCTAAGAATAAAAAAGAACAATAAAAAAACCTTACCTAAAATTGTATCTAAGGTACTTGGAGGTTATGAGGAATAAAATAAAAACAGCTTTCTAAATTAAACTAAGCTTTTATGGCCCCTAAACTAAATACATTTTAGTCAAAAACATCAAATTTTTTGTGAAGGTTTAAGTTTTATTTAGACCAAAGCTAAATCCTAGATTGAAGCTTCGGCTGAACGACTTGATTATTTTTGCCATGGCAAAATAAATAAAAAAAAACACAAACAAACAAAAACATAGAAGTACGAATAGTTCGGCACATTATCTTGGAGAAATTAAAAATAAACATCTTTTCAAAATATTAGAAATATCCTTGACATGTTCAAGCACATTACTGAGGACATAACCTGTGAACTACTATTGAGTTGAATAAGTACTATAAAACAAAAATCTAATCTGCATCACGCCAGAAATAGAAAAGCTAGTAAAAACACCTGGCAAAGCACCTAATGGTAAAATCAAAGAATTAACACCACTAAAGTCTTTTTCCAGCTGCCCAACAGTCCACATTTCTCTCCATCTACTGAGTGACAGGTAGCCAAACTTGATTCCTCTCTGCATCACAGCCCAGTCTCCCCAGATCTTGTTAATTAAAAGAGAGCTGATCTTAATTGATGCTAATGGAAGTCAATAACGACCGTGAGGAACAAGTGCAAATGTGCTTGAGCAATTAACCTAATATTTACTGGCTTTGACTCTCAGGAGGAGCTGGCCGCTATATGTCGACTCATACTGTCTGCTCTGAAATGACGTGCAGCTCGAAGTCAAAGACAGCGAAAAATTGAGACTGTGTGCAAACAACTGCAATTATGGAAGAAAAAGCAAATCCAGGAGATTATATGAGCTTATATGAAATAGATTAATTGGACTCATTTAAGTAGTGAGACAAATAGGGCCATGATGTCAGTACTTTGAAATAAAATGAGCAAACATAATAATGTGAAATCTATTAGTCTATTTTTGCCTTTATTGGAAAATGGCTGCACGTACGTCAACAATTGGCTCTTTTGCCCTCGGAAATGTAAGTTTACTTTAATTGTACTACAATGCAGCTCTTTTTTTCTTCTTGCATTTCAGTTTTCAGTGGAGATAAGGGTAACCTTTCACAATATATTCAGAACAATATATAACCACACAATGACCAAAACCTCAGTCGGCGGCTAACTGGAAAAGCTGACTGAGTGAAAGCAGTGGTGGACAGAGAGCCGTTTGCTGTACACAGCTTAAAGCTGACATACATAAAACTGTAATAGCACTGCCTGTTCCTGCTGCTGCTCAATGAATAGAGTATTTACAGCTCCAAGTACTCACACAGCGTGTATACTCGGAGGTCGGAGACTGCTGTGTCTTCTTTTGGACAAGCTTCTTTGTACCCAATTGAATGTGGCTTACAGCATCCAGGTGCTGGCATACTTCCACTCTGAAATCTAAATCCTGACCCCAGGGGTGAGAACAAATACTGAAGTTCAGAAAATGACAGGAAATCTGCGCTGATGTTGCTTTTAATATTAAGTATTGGCAGAAACAAAATAAAGTGAAGCAAAGAAACGTCTGAAATGGGGAAGAGGTGCTTAAGGACCGGATTTGGGAGCCTCCGCCTTGAGGAGATGAAACTGATAACTCAGAATTCCCAGGAAGTAGTTCATTAAATTTCAAATGTTCTCTTAATTTTAGGATGTGGTTTCAAGATGCTTTTTTTTTTTTTTTTTTTTCATCATACAGGGGTCATTCTATGCACCAATTTTCACATGTCTACATTAATCTGGTCAGCATAATTGACTTAAGGGGGCGCTGTTGAGATATTTGGACACACTAATTTTAAAATCCCAAAAATATCCATAGGAGTGAATTTTATGCAAAGTTTGGTAAGTTTCTGAGTATATTTAGGTACCAAAAAAGGCAATTAATTTGTTGAGTGTGATGTTGATTACATTCAGATTTATCCAAAGTTTCTGTTTAGGGAGCATGTGTGCAGATCTGCTTCTCACAAGTGACAGCACAAACCGAATGCAGACGCTGTGGCTCACTGACGGGCGAGGAACAATGACAGACTTGAAGCACAAACTCAACACCAGCAGCGGCGCTCCAATTAATTATTAATGCAGCGAGAGTAAAGGCAGCATGAAAAAAAAAAAAAAAGAGTTGCAGACTTTAATCTCGGTTACAAACATCTGTGATAAGACAGATGTGGGAGCCAACAGTGCTGACACGGGATCAGCAAATTCAGCAAGCTACAAACTCTGAGGAGATAGAAAATATGAGAACAAAGAACAACAAAACCTCGAGTCAAAAGGCAAATTAGAAATATCACCACTATAAAACTTTTGAAACGGGTTCATTTATTACCGTATTTGTGAGAAGGTGGAGTTTTTCCTAGTCTGCCGTCAGCTTTTTAATGCTTGAATAAATTAACTGTCTCAAGCAGAATTATTTATTGTAGCAGTGTTGTTGTGCACTAGAAAAGAAATGATATGTGACATTTTAATTAGTCTGTTGTCAGCATTACAACATTTCTACAGTCAAGCCTCTTTGTTGTGCTGTACAAGGTCTCAAGGAAACAGAAAGGGTAAAAGAAAGAGACAGTGCTGGTGCTATACACCGCTTTGTATCGCCACTCGCTTGGCAGTTTCTGTCCAGGAGTGTTTGGCAGGCACAATATGATTATGCTTTTTATTTGCTGCTCTCATAAAAGTTGGGTCAGAAGTGTTCTTTATGAAAATCAGACAGGCTTTGAGTCTGTATCCCCCAATTTCCTCCGTTTAAACCATAAGAGAGGGGCTGGTGTTAAAACAAATACAATTTCATTTCTGGCATTCTACGTATACACTGTAAAATGAATTCCCAGGAAAAATCCTTTCATTATGTTTTGGCACCTGAACTACTATATTAAGTCCAAAAGTGATGCAGATTAGAACCCACTGAAATTTATATGTTTTTTTTATGTTCAACAACATCTGATTGCATATTAGTAATGTTAATTTCCTCTTAAAGTTGTTTACTGCCATTGGAAACGTCAAAACAGTCTCCTTGCTAAACTCCAGTAAAGTAAAGGTGATCCAATAAAGTTAAATATTGGAAAATAATGGTATTAGGAAGTTGGGTTAGGCAATATGGGCTCAAAATTTTAACATATTTATCAATACACAATACATTTCTTTAAAATCCTTACATTTTATTGAGCCTGGTATTGTGCACTTTTTGCTCAAAGTTTCATAACAAATATTGTCACACTGTTAGATGACAGTTCTAAAACCACGTAAAATAGTTCGTAATCATTTGGGAATGTACTGCAACAACTTTTTACAACAACTATGTTGTTAATTAACAAGTAATTAATGACTTGGATTGTCATTAATCCAATGACAAGTGTGTGTTAGTATGCAAACCCAACAGAAATTAATTAGACAGAGAAGTAATGGATCAGTTGACATAAATCACAAAATGATCCAGATAAAACACCACGGACCCAACGATCATGACACCGAGCAAATGTATTTGTCAACCTCCTTCTTTGGGGCCAGAAATAAGTTTTACTCCTAAAAACCCATCAGTTCAGAACCTCGAGCATTTTCACATTCAGGATTTACAGTATTGCAGCATTAATGAGAAACCAAGTTTCTCATTAATGTAACTTCTTGGAGCTAAAGTTAGAAGTTCACTCTAAACCTTAAAACTTCAGCCATTACTACAAAAAGTCTAAAATTCTTAAAAATTCAAAACTTCCTGAAAAGTCTTCCAGGTTTATCCTGGAGAGACAGTCAGAGTTAATTGAGTTTAGGGAAGACTCGCTTGGTTTTTAAACCATTAAGTGTTTTTTGCTCTTGAGAAAAACATCACAAAAGGAGCAAAGGTCACAGAACACAATTATATACTCTTTAGCACTGTGGTGCCTATGAAACTTTATAATAATCTCCTATGCTATGCTGTCCTTTAGGTTTCAGACTTCAACTTCAGCTGTTTCTTCTGACCCACATATTTACGTTTTTGGAATTTAGTTTAGAAAGGGCAACTGCTTATATAGCACATTTTACATGGTACAAGTGTACAAGTATATAGAGTGGTACTGCCACCATGATAAAAACATGCATGTATAAAGTTTAACAGCTGTTTTGCTTCGACATATTTCATTTTTCTATATTGGGCTTCGTTAAACTTAACCACAATCACCACTTGTTTGTCCATCAAATGGTTTTTGTCCATGTCTGTATGCAATTTCAGTGATTTCCAGTTTGACTAGACTCAGCAGAATTTTCTCAAAATAATTGTAACTGATCCCATCAGCAGAAGTAATGTCATGGTAATGTTTGTTTTTTCCCCTCATTCAAGCCCAGCTCAATACCTCATTTACTCTTTAATACGATTAATGACCTGGATCAAATCTCAGTTCTGTCAATATTAATCCTTTAACACTTAAAAAATTTTACTTTAGCATCTACAAATAGATAGCTTGAAATAAACTGACAGCCAACATATCCAACAAGAATCCTGGTGGAATTGGGTTATTGGTGAGGTAGTGACTGCTCTCGGACCTTACGTGTCATACGGGAAATATTTGCTCATTATGGAGCTAGTGCTGTTTAAACAGCAAACTCTGAGTTTGTGCTTTCTTGGTGCTAACGTGTGGTTTCATAATGAGCAGTTTTTGTTCTGGAGAAGAGTATGAATCTGTATAATCCTCAAGCTCAGATCTTTGTCAGTTTCTATTGAAGATCACATGCCATTCAACTAATAGTCATAAATAAAAATAAATAAAAAAATTCCCCTCTCACCCTCCGTGGGTGGTCTCTTTCATCCTCTGAGCTCGGGTCCTCTACCAGAGGCCTGGGAGCTTGAGGGTTCTGCGCAGTATCTTGGCTGTGCCTAAAACTGCACATTTCTGGACTGAGATGTCTGATGTTGTTCCTGGGATCTGTTTGAGCCACTGCTCCAGTTTGGGGGTGACTGCCCCGAGGGCCCCGATGACCACAGGCACCACTGTGGTCTTCACCTTCCAGGCCTTCTCCACTTCCTCTCTGAGGCCCTGGTATTTCTCCAGTTTCTCGTGCTCCTTCTTCCTGATGTTGTGGTCACTTGGTATTGCTACATCCACCACAACGGCTTTCCTCTGGTCTTTGTCCACCACCACAATGTCCGGTTGGTTCGCCATTACCATCTTGTCTGTTTGGATCTGGAAGTCCCACAGGATCTTAGCTTGGTCATTCTCCACCACCTTTGGGGGTGTTCCCCACTTTGACCTCGGGGCTTCCAGTCCATATTCGGCACAGATGTTCCTGTACACTATGCCCGCCACTTGGTTATGTCGTTCCATGTACGCTTTCCCTGCCAGCATCTTGCACCCTGCTGTTATGTGCTGGACTGTCTCAGAGGCCTCCTTGCACAACCTACACCTTGGGTCTTGTCTGGTGTGGTGTAAATATATATATCTGGTGTGGTGTAAATATATATATCTGGTGTGGTGTAAATATATATATATATATATATATATATATATATATATATATATATATATATATATATATATATATATATATATATATATATATATATATATTTCCCAATAGTTCAAACTCAGTCAGATTGGATGGACAGATGTTTTCCATCAACCTTTGAGGGCTTCACAAAAAATCTGTTTTACATTAATCTTAAAGATCAGGACTGCTGGTAAGTTAACTGAAGTTGCTAAAACAATTACAAGAACTGACAACAAAAACATATTATCCAGATGCTTTAATTTGAGCTAGAACAACAATTACTTCTCTGTTTACAATATCCTAGTTGTTTAAATTTTACTTTATTAACGACAAAGTTAAATTTAAACTTTGACATTTGTTGTAAACAGTAAAATGGTCTACCATATAGATTAGAAACAGTGAACCCCCCAAAAAACCTAAGCTACCTCTTTCATTGGCATATCAATAAGTGGTATAAGAGAAAATTTTTGTATACCAATCCTTAGGGAAGGTGACCTTAAATGACCTTTGTTGTGATCTGGCTTTAAGTAAATAAATAGAATTAACTTCATCATTTGATCAAATGTTGACAACCCCTGTTATAATAGTATCACTTATTTTTCTACACAGATTTTTTTTTAATTCAGTGTTTACTTTGAAAGTTCAAGCCTCCACACAATAAGGAGCTCTCAGTACAATTATGCCTTTTATTTTAAAATCCATAACAATAAATTATAATAATATAGTGCCAAGTGTATTGTTTTCAGCCACATTTATGGATAAAGGTGCACAGAATGAATCCATAACCTATATAAACAAGAACATCTACTCACCTAATTTAGGCATTTAGTTCTAATCATTCCTTTTATGCCCTGCAGGATATATAAAAACACCACATGTGCTACATTTTGCAAGCCTCAGATATCAGAGAGCCATACATTTACATGTGATGACTCAGTGTTTCTGGCAGAGCTGAGAGAGAGCAGTGGCACAGTGCCATTAGCATCCTGTTCCCTTTTTATTTGTTTTACTGATTTCTAAGGGGTTATTCTCGCCCCAAGTATAGATTTACAGCGAGGAGAACTGCATAAAGGTGGGGCTTGCTGGGACTGCCTTTGTCAAAATGTTGTCTTCAGGCCAGTAACACACCTCTCATCCAAAATAATATTTACCATGCTACACATCTGCCTTCTGCTGCTTTGTGGGGTTTTTTGTTTTTGTTTTTGGGAGCAACCAAAGCTGAGCTTGCTCCACATCTATTTAAATTATGTCTTCTTGTCATCATTTTGCACATATAAACTTACGTTTGTTTCAGCCTTGGCCAGCGTTCATGGGTAATCACCATAGAGGCAGTGGTGACATCTTCTTTTTAGCATTCCACATGACGCAAGTTGCACATGATTTGTTAATTGTTTGGATTTATGTTTTCCAATTTTAGGGCAGCAAAGGATGAACACACACCGTGGAAAGTAAATTATTATACTCTCAGTGATGGGCCAGCGTCAATTAATCATAGTGTTGTCATGCTTTATTAAAAAAAAATAAAAAAAAGAAAAACAGCTGAATCTAAAATTGTTAAATCTACAGAAAGGCCTGCAGATGAATTTATTTTCCTTTTCTTACAACTTTTCTTTGAAAAATCTAATTAATTAAAAGGGGGGAGCTAACTAATTAAAAGGAAATCTAATCAAATGTCAATTTTCTAGCACTTTGCCTTGTTGTTCTATCAGCTTTTGTTTTTCACAGCTGATTTCTAATTTTACTTCAGTCCTGCAGGATTACCTTCATCTACTTAATGGCTTCCTGATTGCATGTCGAGTTCTTCTGTTAGCTTTATTAAAATTTCATTTCTGCAGTAATTAAGCAAAGCGGCACTTCTTTTCTTTGGGGGTGCTTGGGCTGCTGAATTCTACATGTATTAATTAATTGTGATGGTCTTGTAAATAAAGCAGAGTGTGGTTTAATTGCAACATTGGCAAAGTGTCCACTAAGAATGTCGGAAGATTGTGTCATTGATAAAGGTCCTTAGATACTTGAATACTTTTTTAAAATGTTTTGTTAATAAACCGGTATATAAAAATGCTTCCCACACTGCAGTCTGGAGTGGTGTTTGTGGTGACAATGTATGGTAAGATTAACTTTTTGTGAGAGCATTTGTCCTCAGTAAGCTCCAGTTAACAGTCTACCTAAAAAAAAAAAAAAACATTTCTTCTTCCCCAAAAACACGTGGCCTGTGAGAGCAAGAGAGGGAAAGCTATTGTTACAGTGCACACTGCTTGTGCGAAAACAGCTCTGCAGAATGCAAATGCGAACGCTTCTCCACCACACGCGCACACAGGGAAAAAAAACAGAAAAAAAGAAAACGAACAAAACACAAACAATTTCTCAGCTTCAGTTGTAAAGACAGGTCATCTGTCTTCTTCCTCTGGGCCGAGACGATAACATCTGCTAGCGCATATGGCACATGAGAAGAGAGTGGGTTTGTAAATCTAACAGAAACAATGACAACAAGGATGGAGAGTGGAGGACAAAAATCATATGCTGATTAGAAGCAGGGCCATACATCATGGGTGCTGACACTGTGCATGTGTGTAGGCATGAAAACACTGGAACGTCTACTTTACTACCTTCCAGAGCTCCTTTTAACTCATACAAGCAAAGTCTTTTGTAAAAGCTGATTTTTTTTAATATATATCAGATAAGCCATACTTAATGGAATCCCTGTCTGATTTAACCTCTCATTGCATGTGTGTACCAAAATTAAAGTCAGATCAGAATTAGAGAAGACATGTAGCAAGACATGGACTGCTAACCAGAATTTGATGTCTTCTAAGTTTGACTATTCCTGATCAACGGCCAGCTGCTCTATAAAATCCCATCTTCTCCTAGGACCCTATGCGGCTAAAGTGGCAGACACATCATGTGCAGAGGAAATAATCCTCATTATATCTGTTCTGAGTTCTACTACCAGTCTGAAGTCATTTGTTGCATGTCTTACCCTTATTTCTTCACTCTTTTTCCTATAAAATTACTATTAATAAAAAAAAAAAAAATCCTATCTCTTTCTTATTCAATGAACAGGCCATACGTAAGATGCAATTTAAAAATAATGAACGTGTCTGCGGACACTAAGCAGGTGACGGAAAGACGAAGTGGAGTACAGCAAGGTTGCTCTGTTTAACACTGTGAACTTTAAATGTCTGTCACTGTACAGAAATCAAATTTAACGTTAAGATTTACAGGGTTTTAGGATTGCCATTACAAATCCCTAATATAAGATGGTAATATTAATTAAATTGTAAACATTATCTTTTTTTAAATAATAGGAAAACCCTGTATTTTAATTACATTTCTTTCTCACAAGCCACACAATACCTTTTCTACTCCAAACAAAAATAACTGAGGGCCCATTTGATCTTTAAATTGGAGGGAGAAAATCCAGGAACAAAAGGGTATCTGAAAACGGGGAGGATGTTTCCAGATACATCCTGGATGTATATTTATGTATCTGATACATCCAGATGAGAAAGTTAATCAATCAGCTTTTCTCCCACAAGACGTTTGGACGAACCCTGTAAGATAAATAGTAATGGCCTCCACCTGTCACCCTACGGTGGCACCTACACAGCTTAATGGCCATATGTTTCGAGACCAACAGATGCTCACTTAACCTTGTACCAATGAGCCACAGATTCACAGCAAAGTCCATCACAGCAAAATGCTTCCTGTTCAGTAACGCTTCTTTAAACCCCCTGCAGTGTTTAGACATGAGCAAAGGCAAAAAAAATAAACCCACACACACACACACACACACACACACACACGTATGTATATATGTATTGTAGAATGACTTTACCTCTGCTATGTCTCTTGAACAAATAACATTATCTGTGGAACTGACAGGAACATAAAAGTTGTGTCTGAGTAAAGCCCATGCGAGCAGATGCACTTGTATCTCCAAGGACAGTTCTTCCATCTTTTTTTTTAAACTGTAGAAGGAAATCAACCAGCCGACTGGTGAAATCTTTCATTAAAATGTGTGCTTCATATTTCTAAGAAGTTGCCATGTGAAAATTTATGGTCCATTTTAGATGTTTTATGAGCCCTCAGGAAGACATTAATATGACAAAGAAGGTGACAGGCAATTAAGATTTTAAGCCTTTTAAATTAATGCTCACAAATGATTCCAGAGTTAAACGTTGTAAATCAAGCTTTGTCATTCATAATAATGATGACGTGCTTCCACAAAGCTTAAATTTAAAAAAAATGAACAAATGACCAGGCCAGATACACATTCAAAGATTTTTTTTTTTTTTAATTAGAAAACATTTGTGTATGAATACAAATCAATGAATTGTTTGTACAGTTAGACTCAATTAGTCTAAAAGTTTGAAATCTGGCCCTGGCCTTTCACTTCTTAATCAGAGACCTGGCTGTATAATCTCTTCTATTAAGAGGAAGGAACAGTTTTATTCTGCTTTAAATATTCATCTAATGTATCAAAATTGAGTCAAAAAGATGTTTTACTTTTGAGTAGGGTTAAAAATTGATGGGAAATGTGGTTTTGGATGGGCTGGCTACTGGTCTCAGGGTATTTTAAAAAGTTACAGTTTAAAAATCAGTAAAGTGTTTTATCATATCACATGGTCTTAAGTCACCTTAGTCAAATACCTAGGAAACTGTTAGAGTAATGATTGTTTAGAGAAAAATCACCCTCTCTTACCTATTTTGTCAGTTCTACGCAAATGGCATCTTCACAGAAATCTCAAACCACCATGGCAATGTGTTTGATTAGAATTATGATGCCAATATTAATTGTAATTAAAACAGATATCCCTTCCTTCATTGTGTCTTTTCCATCATTACATTGTCCAGTAAGCTTTACTTCAAATATGTACAGTGAAAGTCATTTTTCACATAAAATATAAAAGCAATGTTTAAGTTACTATGAATAATAATGTATAACATCCAGAATTGTGTCTTCATTGTCAGTTGCGTGTACACTTAAGATACCCTCATGGCGCCTTGCTTTTAAACCCAAGTGAATTCTTGAAGGTCATATTAAACAGGGCGATCAGGTTTTCAAAAAATACCGTTTCCAGAAACTATAAACTCGAAGCCTAGTGCAACATGAAGTTATCTAGCATCTGTCACAGACTAAGACACCTCCTTGTTTTTCACTTACTCCGCAGAACTTAAATCAAGTTCGCACTGATGGCTATTACTTCTCCTAATCCGTACTGGTCTATTTCTCACCTTGAAGCCTCTACTTTTGACAAGACATTAATCTCCTATGGCCAAACTGCAAGTAGCTCAATACATTTTAGATTTACTGTGTTTCAAACCAATCTCAGTACCTTCAAACTGCTGCAGTGTCACAGTGATCATGGACTGTTGTTTTCAAATATTGTTGAAAGAAAAATAGGTCTCCATGCAAAACCCTAAATGGTGATTGATAAACTTTTAATCTCCCTTGGGATTCTGAAGAACTAACAAGTTTTCTTTAGCAATTCCTGTTCAGAGTTTTTTGTCCAGGCATTTGCTTACACCACGCACCAGTAAGATTTGTCACTGCAGTTTCTCCAACAAATGCAATATACTTTCCATTGCTGAACATTTGGTAGTTTTAAAATGCAGTAAAATAACACATCACATTTAATCAATACCACACTTACTAGAGGTGGAATGGTACACACACACACACAAAAAAATATCACAGTTCAGTACGTATTTGGGTTTGAAGTCAATTTAACAAATTAAAAGTGGCAAGAATAGAACTGGCTTAATGGACTGGATAGATGGATTTATTTATATTAATTCATTTTGGAGCAATTCAAACTAATTATGCTCAGGAAAAAAAAAAATCTAACAGTTGTTCTCGATGTAGTGCCTTGACTTTTTATTGCACATTTAATGACTGACATTTTGCCTGCTCTCTGTACTAGCCTTACGTCTGCACAAGAACTGTCTGGGTGCAACGTGAATAAAACATTTAATGCAGATTATGAGATATTACAGCTGCAGCAGCCAATAGAGTCTTTCAAAAGGCTCTGTCAGAAATAGTGTTTAGGGAGTTGAGATTCATCAGTTTCAGAGGTACTGAACATTTCAGAACGTCCAATCCAATAACCTGGGTTTGGATCAGCATGTTACCAGTAGTTTTAGCTCCAACTTGACAGATAATCTCTTGGGGGGCAGCTGGGATTACTGTGTTCTTTTGAATGGTTTGTGAATAATCATATGCCACATCTTATATCAATTTGTGTGGAGGTTCTGTTGTTTTATACGGGATTTAGTATTTTGAAAGGAGGTTTTACAAAAATATCAAGTTGTCAGAAATATTCTGAGAGTGTTTCTTAGTTTTCACACTTTTGGATCGATATACAGTTTTTGATGTTCATGCCCTAGCTCTTGTTGTTTACGGTCCTTGGTCCATAATCTGCCATGTGTTTAGTTCAGAATTTACATCTTCCTTAACATAGGCTGTGACAAGTGTAGCCATTCACTCTAGGATCAAAATTCATAAATGGCAATGTAGATAATTTGGATTAAGAGTCAATAAAATGTGTTTAATCCAAATCTTCTTGAATTAAAGAAGACTTTGATCTTCTGTAAATTGAAAAAGACTATTTTTTGTTTATCCCTTCTTTTTTCCCTGCAATGGGTTGGAGACAAAGGAGGTTTATATTTTTCTTTTTTTTTCTCCTTTCCACACGATTATCTATACACTTGTTTTTTTATTTTTTGTGCTTGGAAAATTGGATGTTTTAGTCAATTTGTTACACAATGCATTTGTCTATCTGCATACACACCAGACTCAACATAGTACTTCTATTCAATCTTGTGGCAGAAAGATTTTTGACATTTTAACAATTTTTCTTGGACATTAATAATTACATTTTTGAGACCAGATTTGCTAATATATAATAGAAAACAAAGGCTTTGAGCTATTCCCTCAAATCCTGGAGGAAGAGAAGTCTGCAAGGCTTAAAGGATTTAAACAATGCTTATGGCTATATCCCTGTAGGAGTCTTGTGGGATGCATAGCTTGAGACATCAGGGCAAACACTGCAAGCTAGATTATTGTTACATAATAATCATAAGAACTGTGTTTATATATTTGGCATGACTAGAATTCATTCCTCGTTTGTGTTGATCACACTCTCCTCGTCTGATATCATCATCGCTTCATTTATGATTTTCTTGGACAGGATTGTGAAAACAACCATGAACTAAAGGCTGCATTGGGGTCTTTAAAAAAAAGTAAGAAAAACTGGCACCTTCGATTTTGAAATAGTAGTTTGACATAAAAATTGCAGACTGTTCACTGCTTTAAAATCTGAAGTAAAGCAACTTTATTGGATACCTCAGGGAGTTGGTAAAAATAGAGTAAACCATAATAAACCATTCATCCATTTGAGATTAATGTATGACTTGTAAAGTGCTACATTTTTTCCTATTGTTGGAATTTTACCAAACTTTTCGGCATATGTCCCATGACTATAGATTATAGGAAGCATTTTTATTACAATTATAATTTGAAGTTTTCTACTGACTAAAGTGTTTGCCATTTTGTCTTTGTGAAGTACCAGAAATTCAGTGAGTTTGGACGGATAGTGTCTGTAAAGACTGATTTAACGAGTGTAGCGCTGACTACAAGTTTATGGTTGTTCTAAGTCTTTTTCAATCTCTAACAGGTTTTCTGTGAGGACTGCAAAGTACGGAGCTCCATCCATCTTCCCATCAATTCCAACCAGCTTTTCTGTCCGGCTGAAGAAACGCATTTCAACAGCATTTCACTGCCACTAATGTTTTTCCACTGTCAGCATTGTGTGTTCAGGGTGTTAGTTTCCTTCCAGACACAGGTTATGCGTGCAAGCAAAAGAGTTCAATTTTAGTCTCCTCTTTTGACATTTTTGATGCGTCTGTTACAAACTACAGATGAGAAAATCTCTTGACTTTATTTCAGAAGTTCAACAATCTTTTGAAATACCAAGTGTTTACCTGTTGAAATATTCCCACACCCAAATCAATGATCTCTGTAGCTCATACAGTGGCTGCTGCTCTCGCTGATTATGTCTTTGGCTGTCCTGTCCCTACAAATAAATGAACGTATCTTACTAGGTTTGCAGTTGTGCAACACTGCTTTAATATTTTCCACAACATTATAACTGACCTCAGTGTTGTGTCGCTTGGTTAGCTTGTTTATTCATTAGTGTTCTTTAACTAATTATGATGCCTTTACAGAAGAGTTGTTTTTTAATACTGATACTAAATTACACAGACTCCACATAGTAAGTAGGTAACTGTTGAAGGAGTTGGTTGCACTGGATTTTATTTAGGAATTTTCAATATACAGATAGTATATCTGTATATTGCACAATGCAGATACAAATCTGCATTGTGCAGATTTGTATTTGTAAAAAATAAAAATAAAAAAATCAAACACCATGAACCATGGATAAAAGTCTGTTAAGATACAACTGGTTGTGAATTGATAATTAAAGTTAAGTAAGAGCAACCATAAGAGAAGGACAAATCTGAAGATTCTCCTGTACCAGAGATGAAAGTAAATGTTGCATTTCATTTGGAAATCAAGGTCCTAGATTCTGAAGGAAGAGTCAAGTGGCACAGAATACATGTTACTGAAGGTCCAAAGTGAAGTTTAGACAGTCGATGATACTTTAGGGTGCCATGTCATCTGCTTTCTGGTCCACTGTGTTTTCTGAAGTCCACAGTCAATTCAGCCATCTACCAGAACATTTTAGAGCACTTCAGCCCTCTGCTGAAAAGCTGTAGGCGGATGCTGATTTCATTTTTCAGCCAGAGTTGGCACCTGCCCACACCGCCAAAGGTACTAGTCACCATGGTGTTGCTAGATTAGAAAGCAAACTCCACTGACCTGATCACCATCTTCCTCTTGGGCTGTTGTCAAGAGGAAGATGAGAGACACCAGACCCAACAAAGATGGCCTGAAGGCAACTATCAAAGAAATCTAAGCTTCCATTACAATGACATTCTTTTTTTTTTCTTTGACAATGATATGTGATATTCTGATTTTCTGAGAAATTTTGAGTTTTCTCTATCTGTAACTCTATCATTACAACTGCAAAAACAAAAACAAAAACAAAAAAAACAAAGTTGGCAAGGTAAAAGCTGCAAGACAGATGACTGAGCATGGTTTTCTAAAAATCCAGCCACTGTCAAAGTGTACCAGAGGTTTCCTATCATGTTTCCATCTGAAGGGGAGAGACATATGTCTCCAGGTCAACTAAAAAATGTCCAGAGAGAGTAAATCAAAACTCAGAAAAGCTCTGGAGGTATTCAGAAACCATTGAGGGAGGCAGAACAGAAACAGAACTTGAACACAAAGCTCTGAAGTCTTTCAAGCTGCTGGAAGCTGGAGAAATATTATTACTTCTGAGTTACACAGAAGGAAAAGTTCCCAATGCACATAGGCAATGACCTATTCTTTGGCTTTGTCATGCAATTCTGATACACAATGATTCAAAGTTATGGAGCATGGTGCTTCTAATGTCTGATTAAGCGTAATTTCTATCTTAATGTCAGCACATTCTCATAGGGCAAAATGGCATCAGTGGTGCAATAGACCAGCCTGAATGTTGGTGTTATGTTTAATTACAAAATGCATTGGTCTCAATATACACATTTCAAAACAAGACAGCTGCCTAATGCTTTGTTTTCTGCACGTTGACACCATGGCAGTAAATAAGGAATGCTTTAGTGTTTGGGCACTGAAAAACGCTGCATCTAAAATCTAATTACATTACCACATATAAAACAAAGCCAGGGTTTATCAGGAGCGTTAGACTTCATAGTCCTGTATGAGCGGACCTCCACAGACTGAAGTATGCCCGAGTATGTGGGGGGCCTCAAGTCTCCGCTTTGTACATTCATGGTGAAAAAAGAAGTACATTTGACAATTTAAAACTTGAAGATTTTGCAAGGTTCTGAAATTATTAAAATGCAAAATCACAAAACTCATCATCATTCTAAGAAGATAGTATTTAATAAACAAAGATCAAGGTAAATCTAGCAGCCTCATCTCGCCCCATGGAAAATCGACCCATTTTTCAAAACGTTGCACCCTTCTCTGACCAGCCTGACTTATTTTGCAGTTTTTTTATTACCATCTTTCACTTTTTTCCCTCCCTGCTGTCATTTCTCATTCACCAAGTTACAGCATTGTCTCCCTCTTCCATATCCTCATCTGTCACCCCGAGAGCTTTAATCATGAGCTTAATGTCACACCCTATTGAAGGAATCCCTGAAAACACAGCCAGTCACATCCCTACTGCCAGCCATCTCAAAGTTGCCACTTATTTTATTTATTTATTTTTTTTATTTGAAGACAGCAAATTGCAAGGGTAGCTCAACAAGATGGAGCCATCCTACATGCAGGCTGCTCAATTATGTTTGCATATGCTACCAAAAGCTGTTATGCGATTACTGTGCCTTGAAATGATATTTACACTAACCAAACTTTTTTACATTTGTTTTCATGATACAAACATGTCTACACCTGATTCTCATGTCTGAAGAGTAAAACTTTTGCCTGTTCTTCTTGGGAAATAGCTCAAAATTATCTAAATTGGATGGGAAATCTCTGAACATCATGTTTCGAACAATGGCATAGATTATTTACTGGATTATTTCCTTATTTTTAGGGCTAGGTGAACCTCCACTCGAGTCTCATGTCTTTAGCAACTTCTAACTGTTTGTATCCCATGAATACTTTGTGTTTTGTCACCATCAGCTCAGATCAGTTTCTCTGCTGTGGGCATGCTTGTTGAAGTCAAGCATGCCCACAGCATGGTGCTGCATGGATAAGCAATTACAGTGATAATGTTTGTTGGTGATCTTTGTTTTCCACTACACATACCATATTTACTCTTGGTTACCTCTCTGATTATTGCTCTTCTTGCCTGGGCGGTCAATTTAGAGGAGCGGCTTTGAATTATGTTTTATACCCTAATCCTGCTTCAACTTTATCTCTAAACTGCAATGTTCCTGATCTTAACATTTATTCACAGGTAAATGCTTTCACTGGATTTTATATTGGGGTATCCAAACCAGGACTTCTGATTATTGTTAAAAACAAAAAGCGTTTTCCTTTCACTTTCATCATTATACACCTCTTTGTGCTGATATATCTTAAAAAAAACTAAGTTAATTGGTTGTAATTAATTGGCTCATTAATTGCAAAAATGTGACAGAGTTAAAGGACTGTGTATACTTTAGCAGGTCCGTATCTTCAGCAGTCACTTAGCATGATGCCAGGCACACCATGGACCCATTGCCACTCTAGCACAGAGGCACACAGACACCAACTCATAACTAGTCTTAGAAAGACTAGTTTTATTTAAAACAATCAAAACTCAGTTGAATCTTGGTGAAATTTACTTGTCAATGCACAACCAGGACAACCACTAACAAGCTGCGGTTTAAAGCAACTAGTGTATGAAGCAAAGAAAACACATTTCTGTAAAAACCTGCTGAATAAAATGGTTCCCTTTTTCCAAGAAGAACCAAAACTACAGAAATCTGAAATCTATGGCTCGTAAAAAGAAAGGAGAAGAGTAGCTTAAGAAGAAAATAATTAAAGGCTGCTGATTGATTTTATTTCAGCGGTGGGGAAATTAATCTCCATAAACTGCTGATCCAACTAGGCCAATTCAGGTTGTGGCAGCAACTTCTGCATGTCTTGCATGTCTGCATTTCCTGAAATGATCAAACACATCACTGGGCACTGATTAGGGACTAGCCTCTTTTTAAACCACCAACTGAGATTATGCCTACAGAAATACATTGCACAGTTGTTTCAAGGCACATTTGACATTTTTACATATCCTTTTAAACTGTTCTATATTTTGCAACATTATAACTTCAGACTTCAATACACCTTACTAACTTGTATTCGGCACACCAAAACAAAGTTGTGCATAATTCTGAATAAAATGTGAGCATATTTAACACTGAAGTTTGTGGTTGTAATGGCATAGCATTTTATTTACAGGTCCAAGCAGATTTAATTATGAAATACACCAGAATTCCCCCCTCATGAGACAAGAAAAGGTATTTCTATTCTATTTCATTCTTTTCTATTATTGGTTTTGTATGGACTGCAACCACACGTAAAGTCTTTAGCATTCAAGAAGAAAGATTTCATGCTACAGTCTGAGTCCCCCGTCAACAATACAAGATTGTCAAGAAGACTAACATTTATGCATCTACAGGCAGAAACACAGCGACACTCCTTCCTTTAAGAATCTTGAAATAATGTTTAAATTAATGTGTTCTGCTTTGAAAGCTAAAAAATTATTTGACAACATTTCTGCGCAAAAGAAAAAGGAATACATTAATTCAAACATGTTTTTATGGATAACCATCACTTCTGAAATGTTGATTGTAGTTTGTAAAATCCAACTTTTGGTTAATGATGCATCATCTTTTGGTCTGAAGGTGCAAACAAGTTGCAAAGCACAAAAAAATATCTACATGCTCTGACCTTTTCGGGGAAAGAAAGAAAAAAGACTCAGAATGTATGGATTTGGAAATAAATTATTTGTATTTATTCTTAGATTTAAAAAAAATACAAGATAAAGCAGCATTATTCATTTGTGATGTCCAGCAGGTAAATTCCTGAAGTTCACTTATTGCATTCCAAGGTGCATATTTAAAGCCAGAAAGTCACAAGTAAAAGATTTTAAATCTTCACCCACTACATGCCAGAATCCATGCTCCAGCAGGGTCTTAGTAAAATTTAGAAGGTCTTTATCCCTAAACCCCTGTCATTGTCCAATTTATAACAAATGGGTCTCCTATTTTTACCATCCACATGGTTTATAGGTGATAATCCCCTGCAGAAAGCAAGCTGACAAATTGAAAATTCATGACCATGTACATATTTCACCAGCTCAGTACTTATTCCTTTCACAGCCATCTACAGCAGCTATACTGTCAGCCTCTGGCCTGTCTGGACATTGTATAAAAGAGTAGATTTCCCTGTAATGGTCCAGGCTTAAATTTCAAGATGCTGTATCTGCCTTTGACACCGTCAGGTCAGGTGATTTTTATGACACACCTCACTGTAATATTGTGGAAGCAATTCAGGAAAAAGAAAAAACGAGCATAAGAAATATGAAAGAATATTCATTTATTTTGTTTGTTCCCTCCAGCAGCTTCTGTGACTATATCAGGAGAAAGAAGCTTCCAAATAAATAATAATAATAATAATAATAATAATAATAATAACAATACAGAACAGCATGTCTAATATCTTGTCGGGCATCAAAGTTGGAGATTAAAGCTTTGTTAGCCAACTCTTATTTATTCCCTCCCAGAATAAAATCAAACCTCACCAGAATATTTCGAAACTGTTCTCATTTGTAGCTAACCTCTGCATAAATTTTACTCCATGACTGTACTGGCCTAATTAAGGTGCAGACTGCATGCAAGGCTCAAAAGCTAAAGCAGAACCCCTTCACTGTGGCAATGAAGATTCTGTTCCTACAACAGGTAATACCGAACAAACACAGCTCATCCTTTGTCCAATCAGTTTTAGTCCTGCATAAACAGCAACCTTTTTCTTATCCTGTTGTAAATAGGAGACCGCTCTTATGCAGAATATTACTGATGCACACCTCATAATGTGGTAATTTAGTTTAATTTAATGTTTATGGTAATGTGATACAAGGTTAATACAAACACACAGGACAAACAACCACACATCTACACACGGACTCCTAAGGGCAATTTAAAGTGGTCAAATGTGCTAGAAGCATATTCATGGACTGCGGGAAGAAGTCAGGATACCTGGAAAACCTACGCATCGATTGAGTGCCATGCAAGCTACATAAAGATCCCATGGACATACTTTAACTCAGGACTCTCGTTGCAAGACAAAAGTGCTAAGAACTTTGGTCTGGCCACATAGAAGGTTCATAAAACGACAGAGGACAAGTTCAAGACATCAGATTCAGCTGCGATACAAAGGCAATATTCTCTCCCTTTTTTTCTTTTTTTTCTTCAAGTTTTTGTTTGGCTGTAGAGGCTTTTATTTGACAAATACCAGACAGGAAAGTGGGTTGTGAAAGAGGGGGAAGTCAAGCAGCAAAGGTCATCGGGCTGGGACTCAAACCCATGACAGCCACGTTTGGGGACTTGGGTTGCGCTTTAACCCCACACCCCTAAAATCAAATCGCTTGTTGATTTGGACATGTATAGCATTTTTATAAAATCTGATCATAATAAGCTACTCATACTTGTTGTATAAAATGGCTCTATGTACATGAAAAAACCTAACCCCCTCCTTAAAAACAAGACTCATGAATGATAACCTTGAGTAAAAGTAAAATGGTATTTACTCTTTTTTCAAAAAAATAATCTATAATATAATACAATTTGTTAATTAAAGCAGAAAAGTAATGTTTATTCTTGCTGCTGCTTAAATGTGGTAACGCATGGTATTTATATACATCTATATTTAGATATATTGTTAGTTTTAATACTGTTATTTTAAGTAAAATTAAACCCAATGAGCTACTTTAGTTCTCCATCGCTTGGAGAAACCCATAATGACAATTGCAACCTGGGAGCTTGAAAACTGAATTAACTGGTTAATCAGACACATCGTACATACTTGAAGAATAGAAAAAAACAAAACATTTATTGAAAAAAGCACCGGACCCAGAGTAACCCGATTAAAATTATTGTCCATCACCTATGACTTCCAGATTAATGTCGTAAAAGGCAAGAGGAGAAAGCCTGTGTCCTATTTTAGATTTTGACTGATTGATCTTAGGCTACCATGTTTCTCTTAGTTCAGATTGACATAACAAGGTCAGGAAACGCCAGAGGAAGAGGGATAGATGCCATTTGGTTGCTACAAATATCAATCCAGTGAACTACACGGTCAGCCAGTCTGCGGAGCCAGAAAAGATAACAGGTTTCCTCTTTAGTTCATCTCTGGCATAACCAATAGCATCAATCAGGGGAAGATTTGTGTAGATATATGCCATTTTTAACTGAGGAGGAAAATATCTTACTTGGAGATGAATGTGATCTATGACTATACTCTGAATATTGTAAAAAAAAAAAATGGGACAGAAGAAAGCAAAGTACCAAGAACTAACTGAAACTAAAGAAATGCAAGTCATGTAAAATGAATAACGTGGAGTCATAGTTTGTACACTGTGGTACATGGATCATTTGTGATACTTGAGCTGGCTTTAGTGGGTCACAAAATTATATTTTATTAATTATTTCAGTTTGAGTTTATTTATATAGAGCCAGTTTCCAACAAAAAATGTTACCTAGGCACTTTGCTATTAAAACTATCTGGTTTATATCTAGAAATATTGGCAACAAATAACTGATGCAGGCTACAGCTAACAAACATTAACGTCAGAAACTTCAATCTCTTGAAAATAGTTTCTATTTTTATGCACAAGCATCCACACACATTTTGTATATATATTTTTAAATTATTCTACTCGCTTGCAAATTTCTTTGAATCTGGGTGTGCAGTTTTAAATAGATACACTTTTTTTTTTTTACCATTACTGTACAGTCTCTTAGTCTTATTTTTTTATTATTTGTTTTGTTTTTTCATTTCTACCATTTTGTGAAACCGTATGCTTTCATTTTGCCAGTCACTTTGTTGCTGGTACACTTGACTTTCCCCACATACAGACAATAAAGGGTATTTCTGTTCTCCAAAAGGAAAGGGCAATGGAAAAAATTCAAAACCTTCCTGCTGGATTTGAAGTGGATCACAGTGAATGAGGAATGACACTGAAAGTGATGCCTGGCACTTTCAAACCCCACTTTCATTCCTCATTCCTATTTTCCTCTCGTATTTTTTTTCTTTTTTTTTATGACAAAGCACAACAAACTGAACAAGTCTGTGGTGACATTGTTTGTTTTTTTTAAACTTGATATTACCAAATAATCACATAGTTAATAAAGTATGACAAAGAAGTTTCTGAAGTTCCACATTGATGACTTCATGACTATTATAGATGAATGCTAAGATACTTGCTTATTGCTATGTTCTATGTTTATAAGCATAAAGAAGCCAGAAAAACTCTGCAGACCTTTCCCATTCACATTGCAGAATACTCCCCAAACATATCAAATATATTTCTGCATAGGTTTTTATCACACAGGCGATTTATTTTACTCTGCCAAACCACCTTTTTTTTTTTCCCTTTTGATTTGACATACAGCAATTATAACAACAAAGCTCAGACTGAAATTGTTACACCCAAAATATTCTATGGCATCACAGGAATTCAAATTGCATCTGCAGAGTTCAGTGAAACATAAAAGTAACCATCCCTCAAAAAGATATGACTGCTTTAATGTTGAACTGCCTTTGAACTGATGTCCTTCTTGTGTGCAACACCTTTCCCCGTGGTTGAGGAGCTGACAGATCGAGGCCAGCCTGCAGTGACAGTGGCAAATTAAGATGTATTGCTTTTACCGAAATGATGAAATCAGGACATCGTTGGGGGAAAACCAGAAAGCTCGTCTGGTGCTCAAGACTACAACACCAGTACATCTGTACATATCATCTTTAACAGAGACCAACCTTTGACAACATCAGAAAAGCTCCTTAGCATTCCCTTTTGCATAGGGATAAAATATACATGAGGTTGTGTGTGCATATATTAAAGTTCTGATTTAGTCAATTAGTTGTATAAATAAATAAATAAAGATAAGCTCCATGATTGGTTCATGGAGTGCAATAAATTACTCCACCATCACCTTAAAACAGGGATGAAAAATATTCCCAGGCAGCCTCTGAGTGTTTGTCCACCTCCAAACCCTCTCCCACGGGCCTCTGTGAGCCTGCATATATATTAAAGTTTGTTCCTGCTTTGATCGCTCCTGCATTAGCTTCACATTTTCCCAACAGCAGGACAAAGTGGTTTTTTTTGTAGCATTCTAATTTATAGCAAAATGGTTTAAATAGCTGAATTAGGACAGAAAGAAAAAGGGTTTATTTGTTGCTTTATTTCAGTCTTTATTTATGGAGAAGCATGGAAAGACTCATTTTTGAAACTGGCTGAGTAAAGTGTCCAATGCAGCTTTTATTTGTGTTGGTAAATAATGCCTTTCAAATTAGATTAAGTAGCTTGCACATGCTCATGAAGGGCTCATGATGCTTAAAATGCTATACACTGGTTGGCAGCAGAGTTGGGCGTTTTACCAAGTTCATTTCTTACAGAGGTAAGTAATGCAGCCAATTTGAAGAAGCCACTGCAGAGCTAGTAATACTTTACAAAACTGAACATTTCCTTACTGCTGACCTGAGCTTCCAACTACTATGCTGCAGACACAGGTGACATTGTGGTTGGATTTTAGAGCAGATATCTACACAAGATCAACCCTCTGAACTTCTTGGGTTTCCCATTAAAAGATGGTAAGTCCCATCATCTGATGTGCATGTGCACAGAAATTTTAGCCCGGCGTAGAAATAATATTTTATACTATTTAGGGTGATAGGAAAAATACCAAAAAGGAACAACACAATTTCTTTCATTTTATAAAATAACTACTTAATATACCTTACTATTTTTAATGAGCAAGGTTCCAGGTTACTTTTATAATGCATATTTAATTTAAAGCAATCTACAGTAATCCCTTGATGGCAATCAAAGAGCCAAAACCCTATATAAGCACCTTTTTGTTCTTCTTTACCTCATCACTTCTAAGAAACAGTTGACTCACTTTTTTTGCATCACAAGGAGAAGAAAGACAGAACAGAAGGGAGGGTAAAAAAAAAAAATCTTTAAACTGAAGATAAAATGTCCCTGAGCTGAACAGCATTTGATGATTTGGTTTTTGATATCTTGATATTCTTTTATGAAGTCGTTACTCAGAGATAGCGACGCATTGTAAAGATAAAGGTGTCACCTCAAACACTTTTTTCCCCGTCCCTCTTCCTTCCGTCCTTCTCGTCTCTTCCTGCTGTGGCAATAAAAATGCCACCTTTCCCTTGGAGCTCCAGCCTAAGCGCCTGATCGAATCACCATGGTAACCATTTACAAGCAGTTATATGCTCTCCAATCTCCCTCTTTCGTTTTTTTTTTCCTTGTCTGCGTTTATCTCGTTGCTCTCCGCTGGTCAAATTCCTCCTCACACATTATAGCTCCATCTCCTTGCCTTGTGCAAAGACAGAGACAATCACTGACTTCTGGTGTGTCTTGTGATGAAACTTTTCGGCCCAAAATTATCAAATAAAAGCAGCCAAAAAAAAAAAAAAAAAAAAAAGCCCCCAAAAATCTGGAAGTATATTTATTGTAAGCACGCCATGCTTTACTTTAGTTGCACTATACACTACCTCAAAGGATTTTACTGTTATCCGCTGAAGTGATTTGTACGCAGAAAACAAGTAGGATACAACTTTTTTTTTTTGTCAGATTTTTTTTCATACTAGCAGAAGTGTCTTGTGCTTTAGTTCTAGTCAGATTTTGGCTATGAATAATAATAAAAAGTGCTTGAGGGAATTATTAGTAAAACTAGTAATTTAGACCCAAACAACCAAAGCAGGGTGCTACTCTTATCAAGAAACTAGCCAAAACGTTCAGTCTCAGTGATTTAAAATGCTCAGCTGAGAAGACCTAGGTCTTAAAAGAATAGATGAATGAGTAAGAACATAAGTAGCTGTGCAAAGGTGTGGTGCATAACCGTGGACCGCTTTGGCACTGCTGGAGAACATCACCAGTTAAAGGATTCGGAGTGAGCATATGTTCAGAGACTATATTGATCTGCTGGGACATGTTGTTGGTTTATTATCCTTCAGATTGCCCAGAGTGCTCATGCTGGGTGCTCTCTGTAGAAGCTAAAGAAGGAGCCGTGCGTTATCGGTGCTGGTGCAGCTGGAGCTGCAGACAGGTCAAGACAGTCATCCCTCAGTTGAGCCATGCCAGCTTTCTGAATGCGCCTTTATGAATAGAAAGAATCTCCATTCTGTAAATGTGTGACTTATATGAGCAAAAGTGCCTAATAAATGTAGTGGCATGTTGGCCTGGTACAATACACAATTACTCCTTTTAGAATAAACTTCTACATTCCCAAGTCACTGCAAAGGACTTTCTGACACGCTTAAAGTCAGCATAAAGGAAAGCTGCACATGGTTTTATACTTCTGAATTTTTTGCGCCCCACTCGTCAAAATTTGACCCTATGCCATGTTTTAGTGTGAAACCGGCATACTCTTTTATACAAGAGGCCCCTAGAGTTTTGAAAGTGGCCCTTTTTTTGCCTGCTGGAACTTGAGCCAACGTAAAATTGACAAATGTTGATAAAACAGTGATCACACAAGCTTGCTTTCAGTCCTTCATGACTAGATGTTCAACAAGTGCTATGCTATAAAGTTTGAATCGTGATTTTCTCTTGTTTTAAAGCTGAAGTAGATAACTGTGCCAAATATTTGGGACAGGTTTTCATGCTAAGCAAATACCTCAGGTCATCCATTCATTTTAATTTTTTTCCCACTGCTATTTTCTTCTCCATGAAAGAGTGTTATTCTGGTAGCGACTTGTGAATGTATTATTTTATTAAAGTAATCCAATAAACCATCATTTGAAAAGCAGCTAAGAAACCCTGCAGGACTATACAAAAAACAACTTAAAAAGAGGTTTCCACAAGAAAAAAGCTGCAGCTGTAATTTACTTGTGATGATAACAAGGTCCATTAATTCGGAACTGTACACTAAGCTGAAGTCATTAATAAAATGAGCCGACTGTATTTATCGATTGGTACATTTGTTGATGAACTGGAACAAAGTTTCTCTTTTCACGTGAAGGATTAATTTACAATACCTAAGCCAATAGATTACATAAAAGTCAGAGCTCTATTTAATCCTAAATATTAGAATAAAAGATTATACTAACTGAGGAATGTATACTTCAATAAACAAATAGATTAGTCTAAAAAACTGATTTATTTTTTATTTCATGTCTCTCCAGCATCTGCGACAAAAAAAACCATGTGGTTTGGTTACAAATCTACTTCCAAAAAAATAAAAAAAAATTAAATAAATAAATAAATAAGATCAACAAAACTCTAATTTTCTGGTAGACAAGTATTTGTCATGCTTATACAATTCACCAACGTTCAGCAAAAGCCTCTTATTCAGCACAAAAATCCAATTAATATACAGGTTGTGCGCTCACTCAACTCAGCCAAGTGTCTCTGGCACCCTACATGTACAGTGATTAGATGTCTCTGTAACATATTCATTGTGTCAGAACTATATGAGGGAGGATGGGGGGCTCGGGTTAATTGCTCCAGGGGGCCCAGCACCAGCCCATTGTTTCGCACCAGGGCTTCATCTCCTGCTGAAATTTCTTCTCAATAATAGAAACCACAATTACTGACTAGAGAAGCAGAGCGCTCCTCACCAATTATTGATGATAGTGATGATTCCCCCCCCAACTATTCTTTTCCCTATTGCAGTAGTGCTACAAGTCTCTCCAGAATGCTTCGTACCTAGAGCAGTACACCTGAAGATGAAGGTCCTCTCCACCTCTTCTTTCAGTGCTTCGGAGTCAAAGCATTTGGTTTGGTTTTATAACCCAACCCTGAGATAAGCTTCTCTACAACCTTTTCCCTGGCCTGATGTCAAGTGTGTTTCTTGGTATTTGTTCACCAATACCAATAAATTTGTTCATTTGTTCACCAATGATCTCAAACTAACTTCTAAGGCTTTGACTGAACAGCTGGAATGAAACGTTTTAAATATTTTTTTACTGAGTTAGTTAAAAGAGAGCAAGGAACAGAGCAATATATCCTGCTTAAATCAATATAATTGTGCATGTGTGACAAATATGCCCAGTTTGTATCACAACTGTAGAGTTAGTTGTATATGTCAGAGGTCAACTCATTGTCTAATAATTCATCCTATTGGAAAAGTGTTAATAAGTCTTAAGAAACTTCAGACTTTTGGATGAAGCAAAAGAGCAGCTTGTTGAGCTCACAATTATGTTTGCAAATATTTTTTGTTTCTATACACCATACCTTCCCAGCTATAAGCAGCTCTGGTGTGTAAGTCACATTAGTCAAAAAAAGCACTATGGGGAGGAAAAAAACTAATATAAGTCACACCGTCAGTCACATTCATTTATAAATTGACAAACATGGGAAAGATCTTGTCTATGTTCATGACAACATGGATGTGTTCAGTAACACGCCGTTACCTGCCTCTCAATAAACTCACAGAAACATTCAACTTTGACATGCATGTCTGGTTGACAGTTTCTGAAGCACCAATGTCCGTGCGCTGATCATAGTGATCAGGAATTATTTCTCTCCAGTCTGGCATAAAGTCTGGAAAATACAGTATTATCCATGTGTTTGGATATTAAACTTATCCAAAAAACACACACAAACTTAAGGTGCTTATTAAGGAAACTTCAGGTTCACTTCAGGACTTTAAGTCTGACTAAGCTGGTTTACTGCTTCCTCATTGTAATTGATTTTGAGAGTAAAACCTGCTTCAGAATAGGTCAGGAATTGATTGTTTGCCTACAAATTGTTAATTACAATTTTCTGAATGATTTCATATATTAGCATGCAGAGGGTTCAACATGAAGCTGTGTAAAGGTGATGTTCAAAATGAAATGTTGAGAAGATTGACTAGACTTCGTTAGGTTGGAAACTTGTGTACTTTTTCATGCTGTCAATGGGAACGTAATCTCTATTAGGATCATCACGTGTCAACGACACCTTGCATTAATGCACATCCTGTGATGGATGGGTCGAAATATCAGTAGGACACAAAGCTGTAATTCAAAATGATGAAAAAGCATAACTTAATGCACTCTAAATGGAAAAAGTAAAATAAAATGCAGACATAAATGTCAGGTCTGTAATGATGTAGTCAGAAAATGTTTTTTTAAGCGGCTGGAGAGCTTATTTTAATGTGAACCTGTTCTGAACCACTTCTCCCCAAGCTTCCCAGCTCAGATGAGTAAACCACTGACAACTGACAGAAAATACAGCACGAGTTTCTCCCAGAGGGCAACTTTATTACCTCACCTCCCACGCAATTTATGACACAACACCAAAAGGGTAAATTTCTAATAACGTAGCAGGGCTTCTCTGACACTAACGAGTGGCTGCAGTCCTGCAGCCATTATTTACCGTCAGTCACAGAATCAACCGTTTTCAAATTGCTTCTTAGATACTTGACAGAGAGGCAATTTAGCAAGAAAATGCGAGCCACCGTTAAATGACGGAAATGCATGGAAGTCATAGACAACCTATGACCAGAGAAACCAGCGGCACTTTAAATGATGTTTTTTTAAGAGGTTTGTGGTGAATAAACACATATAAATATCAGAAATTTCCTAAACAAGAATTTTCTTTCTCTCAATATAAGAAATACTGATTGGAGGTTTCACCTTCACAATGAAAACACAGCTTTAATTTTGTGTCTCTGAGATCATCAACTACTCTAACTGCAAAGGATGAGCTGAGTATGGGCCAGACTGCAGCAGAACAGGTTGCTGCTGCTGAGAGGTAAACTGTTTGATAAGCTGTAACTGTATATTGAGCTGATTGAAGTGATCTGACTATTGCATTTGCAGGGTTAGTCAGTGTCTTAAGCACCTGCCATCAATGTTCTTGAAAGGAAGCCTCTAATGTCACCTCCAGGCAAAATCTAATTTCTGTCATTCACCAAATTCTATGTTTGAAACACCGACAGCTACTATTCGGTAAGAAAAGATTAAAGATTTTTAAGATCCGCGGTACAAGGTCACATTCTTGCAATATAAAAGAGTGAGAAAAAAAATAAATGTTTTCCATTTTTAATATGAAATTGAAAAAAAAGGACGTAAGATTATGTGGATTAATAGGATTTCATTCTTCAAAATTATCACAAGACTGTTTTATGGTCTGGTGATACCAAACTAACTTTTGGACCATAATGTAAGCTATTGTTTGCCACAAAAACACCAGAGGACTGTTATGAAACACTGCATTTCCAGATGGATTCCAGTTTTATATTTTCAAGCAAATGGTAAGGTTACTTAAGACCCAAAATCTTCAGGTGTCTGCCATATTTTCCAACTTTATGAAATATAAAATGCCTTGCTGTTGCCAGCTTAATGGCAAAGATTTGGCTTGTTTATAGACTTTTACAAAATGCCAAATATTGTTAGGTATATTAGTACGAGGATGTGAATACCTATGAAACATTTTATTTGTGCATCTTTCCCTCAGGTTTGTTTTTAGATTGATACCAAATATATGTACCGTGCGTTCTGCTGTGTGGCTGCATATATGGCCGACTTTGAATGAAAACTGTACATGTCAACTGTTCTGGCTAGAAAAGGGAAAAACAATGAAGCAAATAGCAAGGCGTTTACTTTTTGGGTTTCGTTACTTGTTTTTATTTTCAGCGGTTTGTCTCCTAAATTCATCGTCATAACTAGAAATGAGGCTGAACTTACTGTACAGTGCAGATTGATTTTTACCAGTTCTGTGAAAGACCTGCATCGAACAGTTAAAAGATCAATACATGCACCAATGCACATTTGCAAAAAAAGCTACAAGAATTTAATGCTACAGCCCCTGCTTGGTTAACAAAAAACTTCACATGGACAGCCAGATTTTATCTGTGGGTACTAAAGTTTAGCTGTCAAATTATACCAAGACTCTCTTTTTTTTGTATTTTAAAAAAGTTTAATATTTTTCTACTGCAGTGTAAGCAGTACAAAACATATTGATCTTCCTTCTCTTTCCCTCTGCAGCTGCCATAAACAGTGACAATGGATCCATTTGTGTGCCCCGCCTTTACGTAAATACCCTGAATCAAACTGTGTTCATGTGTGGGAGGAAAAACATTTGCTGGACTTTGAAGTTTCTTGGTAAATGGCCTTCTGGCAAGCCTGCAGATTTAAGCACTTCAGTGAACAGTTTTGTTTTTGGTTTTTTCTTTTAATAACTTCAGGCAACAAAGTAAGCTAATGTCTGAGTCATCCTTGGACACATTTAAGGAATGACAAGATAAGATCAAATTAAAAAGTGCTATACAAGTGTAGCTGGACACCCTGTATGTTTTCTCTGTCAGTGTTGTTCAAATTGGCTGACTTTACAGATGTTGGCACTTTTTATATTCTGTTAAACACCTTGTAGGCTCATGAGGTGACAAAAGAATATGCTTAGATAAAAATGTAGAACATTAATCATAATGAAGCTTTGGCAGGCATAACAATAAAGGAAGGGCCAGTGTGAGACGTGAATCCCAGCATCCCCAAACAGCAGCAACTACAAGAACCTGAATGCTTCCAATCAAACAGCATTGAGGCGGCATCTTATCGTACCGGCTTGAATTTAATTAGTGCCCTTTATCAAACACAGTCACACCATGCTGACCTAAACTGTTTTTGTTTCCCGCTAAGAGACACGTACAATTGAAATGAACACCGTGCTTTATAATTCAAAGCAGACGCGCCTAAAGTCACAAAGGAGGTTCTGTGAAGCAGCAGAGGAAATCAAGCCACAAGGAAAAATAAGGAAAAGAAAAGAAATAAATTAAAGGCTGCAGCTGTGCCACTGCTGGGCGGCTGGGATGCTAGTTGCACCATGAATGCATTATCATTAAAAGTTTTCTGTCCCGGAGCAGAAGGCAACCCATGGAAATGTCAGACACAAATTGAGGTTCATTAATATGCTGCACAGGCCCTAAGAGATCCCCTCTACCCCATGACGCTTTAACTGTTGTCTAAATTAGGCCTTTAAATGAACTCTTCATACTGTTCAGATCTGGCTGTCTCAGGTGGAAATGCTTAATAAAATGGTAAGTATCCTGGATCATCATTTAAGACTATTCCCCCATTTCAATTGTCTGTAAATACAGAAGTAGAAATATTTTTATTAAACGCAAATTGTACAGCAAATAAAGTAATGCTTAATTTCTACAGCTGGCATTACATCTGCTGAGCATTCTGACCTTGAAATGATTTCCTGTTGGGTGTGCACACAGTAAGCAACATCTTTCAAGGCTTCATAAAGTCATCATCTTCTTTGTTATCTTTTTTTGTTTCTGATTTTTGTTCTACAATTCAAGTGAGCCAACAACCAAAGTTAAATGCAAAAAAAAAAAAAACTTCTTCAGCTTCTATGTTCAATTATATTAGTGTAAGAAAACACCCAGCTCTTTAGTGCTCAAAAGTTAAGCCTAGGAAATCTCAAACTTATCTCTTCCAGCTCAAATGCAAACAAACTTTAAAAACTGATATGACATTCTGTAAAAGAAAAGATCTACAGAAAATTCTGAATTTAAAGTTAAAATAAAAAAAAAAGATAAATCAAACAACAAAATATTTTCACATTAAACATAGTAATAAACGGCGACTTCACGGATTTTAAGCATGCAAAGTGAGAAGAAAACAGGCCTCAGAATGGATCCCTGCAGCACACCAGAGGTCAGAGGAATCTGAAACCACCTATCATGATGGAGAATATTCTGATAAGTAGGACTCCAACCACTGAAGCACTGCTTCCTGAAGGGAGTAGTGACTGCTGAACCAAATGACTGATGATTACTGGATGGTCTGCAGCTGTTCTAAGATCCAGCAGAACAGGTTTGTTGGCATCAAGCTGTAATTTGAGTGGCGATATCTGAAGCCAGACTGGAATTTCTCAAGCAAGTTATTTTCACATTACTTCAATGTGAAAATCAGTTTTTATCATCTCCAAAACATTGGAGCTGAATAAAAACAATCATTTTCAGAAGTTTAGATAAAAAAGGTCAAACAGAAGATTGGCCCAAAACTGGAAAAGAGAGGTCTAACCAGAGCATGCCTGAAAACAAATGGGACTTTAGACAGCTATTAACCATCAGGAGACAAGCACCAAAGGTCTGTTTGAGCATCTTGGAGAGAATGACGTCCAGAGGACAGTTGGTAGGTCTCGTCTGTTGGACCACCCCAAAGAGGTGCAGTAGCAACACCAGCTTGATCAAAGACAGCAGAGTTCATTGGAGGAACATGTAATTGGACAACACTTTATATACAGACATTGGTCTGTTTGATAGAGTCCATGATGCTAACAAAATAATCTAGAAAATCATCACAGATAGACTCTGTATTGGCTTTTATAAGTTTGGTAGACGAATCAATGGTAGAATGAATTGCGCTAAATAAAACCCGCAGTTGGTTACATCTGGTGGAAACTAAATTCTGAGATTTAGCCTGCTTAACATAATTTTGATATTCAAAAAGACAGTCTCTCAGTATCCCCAGGGATGCATGAAGTCTGTCTTTCTTCCATTTGCATTCTGCTTTTCTGCTTCTCTGTGTAATGGCCCGGCTGGTATTATTAAGCCAAGGATCTGGCTAGATTTTTGTAGAAGTCTGCTTTAGAGGAGTGATAGGGTCCAAACTCTTTATGCAGATGAACTGAAAAGACGTGACAAACTCTGGACAAACTCATCCACAAACAGTCAAAGCTCAAAGCCGCTGTAGGAGCTTGAAGACAATGATCGGCAGCTGAGGTCATGATTGAATGCAGCAGAGAGACCGCCTCCATGGTCATGTACTCAGGTAGGAGTAAACTGGTGCGTGGAGCTCAGAGAAAGCACTGTTGTCCCCTGGTTTCAGTCAACAGGAATAGATCTAAATGGTGAGTGGAGATGAGATCACTCAACAGAAGAAAGCTTCTACTTGTAAGCGATCAGATATTAAACACACAGATCACTGCGGCACACAGAGGATTAGGGCCTCTGCAGCACGACTAAGAAGGTGGAGATCCTGTCGTGCACGGCTCCATCTCTGGATCCTCACAGGGCAACAAGGTAGAAGCCAACATCCAACGCCAGTCCTAACCAGTATGAGCCACTTATAGCAATGATTCTTGGAGAGCTGGAGATCAAAGATGCCAAGCACCAAAGGTAAGTCATGCAGTAGATATCCATAATCAATGATAATGTTAATAATGACAAACGATTGCACACCAGAAACGATTGCACACCAAGAATGGCAAAAGGGCAGAACACAAATAATATTGAACTCAGAAGAGGTAAAGTGCGAGGCATCAACGAAGGTGCCACTTTTTCGTGTTCAAAGCAGCGTGGTGTCAAGCCATTAAAGCTTTTTGAAGTTACCAGTAATTGTAAACTGCTAAACTGGAAGCCAGTGAAAGTCTACCAACACAGAGCCAATGTGGTCACACCTTTTACTTCCAGTCGTGAATTGAGCTGGCTGCAGCAAAACATATAGGAAACTATTTCAGATGACAATGCTTTTTGCTGAATCAGGTTGCAATTCAGGTTGCTACATTTAAATATGCTGTAAGGCTTTTAACAGATGCCTGAAAGTTTGAAAATATTGCAGCAAAATGCTCCATATTTTTTTAATTGAGCTTTCAGCCTCCGTCTGTCATGGAACATGCTAGATTCACACATGTTGGCGGATATTAAGCTCAAAGTCAAGAGGTTTCCATACAGAGTCGGCTGTTATCAGGTAGTAATGCTAAGGGAAAAAGGGAAATATTTTTTATTTGGTATTAATTATTAACCAAAACCCCCCAAACAACAGAATGTTCTACACGCTATGTCTTCAGGTTACAGACTTAAAACCCAGATACTGATTCCCAGCCAAAAAGAAAAACAGTTTAATACCTAATGTGGGCTTGATGAAAAGTAGGTTTAATACCTATTTAACTGATTAAAATGTGCAGCAGACTTTTAGTTAAAATTACTACTTCTTTAATAGGGATGACATACTGAAACATTATACTGTCATACATAAAAAATGAATGAAAAACATCCAAAACAGCAACTCTCAAAGTCAAGACTCAGACACAGATCACATATCAAGGCATAGTGGAACAAGTCCACACCCTATTAAACTCAACTAAAGAATATGTGTGATGAACCTGAACACTACGTAGCATAGCATACTTCCAGAACACTTGTAATAATTAATATCCAGAATGCCCAAGGCAAGAATACTAGGCAAGAAGGCAAGAAGCAGAAGAAAAACTTTCAGCAAGCTTAATCCACACACTATTAATCAGCATCATAAACAAACTATGCTGTGAGACGATTTATCAAATGAAGACATATTAAAATGGACAAGAGGCTAGGGAATGCTAGCTGCACACCTTAGCCAACACCTCCTGACATTTTCCATTTACTCAGGATTGGTAAGTTAGGCAGAGCCCACACTGGTTACTAATCACTAAAAGGCAGGACAAGTTTAATACACTGCACTTTTAGTTTAATTTATTCTTGTAAAAAGAAAAGCACATTTCTGAGGTATATCAAGTAAGTTTCTAATAAAATGAAAACTGTCATATACAATGAGAGGGTCTTGTTATGCCATATTTTAAAAGAGGTTTAGAGTGAGAAACACTTATAAGCATAAAGTTGTTCATTCGTAATTTGTGAACTTAAATTGCAGAAGGAAAATAAGAAAAACTGAAACAATTCGACTCATCAAGGAACCAATAGAAATATCCTACCTACTGTTAAGATTATAAAAATGTTATCATTCGACAAAGATTTTTTCTTAAAAAAAAAAAAAAGAGACATCTCCTAAAAGATAATACGGTGTTTAAAAGGCATCATTTAAATTAGAAGCCAAATAAGTAAATAACCCCAGACTGGGCTCCTTGTTTGTCTTTAGTGCTTATTGCCTTTGCTTCATTTTGTTTTGTACAGTCTATGGTTGACTTCCAGTTTTTGATTTGATGCTTTTGTTTTGGTGAGACAACTTCTGTACATATGTCATAGAGCTTAAGGACAGAAAGGAACAGAAGACAAGTTACAACAAAGTGTTAAAAAGTATCCTGTTATGAAGGGGCCACCTTGATAGAGGCACATGGTATGTTTATTTTGTAAATAAGGATGGTTCTAATGTTGATCGATTGAAATTTAATTTTTATTGTATACAAACTATAGGGTATAGTTTTGATTTAGAGTTGAGATTTTTAGTAGTGAACGTTATTTTTAGTTGAAACGTTACAATTTAAGAGCGTGTTTTTGTAGCTTACACAGTCTTTTTGTGTGCAAGTGTGTGTGTTTGTGCATGCAGCTCTTATGGTGAAACTCATGGTTTACTTCCAATAAACCTGGCTGTTCATCAGTAAAGCCACAATCCCTTATTTGGGGGCGGGGGTCTGCTACAGATACTATCCGGTGACAGAGCTGCAATCTGTACCGTCAGCTGAAATTCAGAACCATGGACAGCGGATGTCAAACGCTTTAACAAGAGACTTTAGAAAACTCATCAAAACACAAGCCATAAACCACCATTGGTCTGCAGCTGTTCATTAACCAAATAATACAAACACTAGAAAGTTGCAGTGACGTCAAAAAAGTTTGCTTACAAGTATGCTCGCGCGTTGACTAAACTGCTTAATACAATTTTATAGTAGAACTGTGTGATTACTTTAACAACAATTAAGAAATAGACAGAGCACTAAAGTTTTGCTTTTTCTTTGAGGTGTAATATGATTCGATTCAATTCAAGATGTGGATATATTGCTAGCACAACAATGCTACTCGGCCTGTTATTGCAGTAAAAAGCGCAGTGTCGCTATAATTATTAACAGCTGCACGTGCTAATTAGCAAACACAGAGTAGGTGGCTAGATTTAAAAACTAATAGTTTCTGTTCCTGTGGACTGCTCCATCAACTATAACACACATTTAAAAAGGACACTGCACTATGTAGCCAGGCCTGAGCTAACAGACAGATGTTCTGTGTAGTAACAAAGACTGAGTGGGATTTAATCCATTCAATTAACCGCTAATGAACCACGCTGCGGGCACCCCGTCGCAAAACTCACCTAGGACGAAGAAAGGGAGCTCGGTGTTTTCCAGGTCGTCCACCACCACCACGTCCCCTGGAAAATCGTTCCTCACGGAGAATAGCAGCTTGGGCTCCGAGGCCGACGGGCTGTGCATGATGCTCAGGTCGTTCTCCCTCAGAAACGGCAGCGCTGACACGGTGACGCTCTTCATCTTGCACTCGGTGTCCTGGCTCTGGTCTTCGTCGCCGTTCAGACCCCGGACCGTGGTGGTTTGGTCGGCTAGAAGGAGCCACAGCAGCCCCAGAAGCCGAAGCAGCGGTGTCGGCTCCATGTTTAGACTCGCCATCTCCGTCGCTCCTTTTTTCCCCACCTCTCTCCTCTCTCGCCCTCCTCGCGGTTTCTCTTGCCGACTGCTTGAGGTCTCCCAGCGTAACGCTTGGGAGGGATGTGCTGCGCGTGGTGCACCGGCGGGCTCTCTCAGTGTAGGAAACAAACGCATCCTGCTTCTTGTCTCTGATCAGTCACATGGTTTTTGTTGATACATAGCTGGGCATCGACTGTGTGGCTGTTTGACTGTTTTAATGCTGTTGACCCCCTTACTGTAATTGATCGATAAACTGTCTAAATAGCTCTGTAATGGCTGAGCATGGATTACTAACTGCGAATGCACCCTAAGTGCCCTTAAGGCCCCATCAACAAAAGCATAATCATTTTTAATCTAATTGTGCATTTGCCCTCTCATACGAATTTGCATATCATAACCAAGGGACGACACCACTGGCATTTTTAACAGTTTCCCTGACCTCTTTTATTGGGTGGATGCTAGACTGGTGCATGTGTAATTGCCTAATTGGTGGTTCAGATGCACAAACTGATTGCTACAACTCCCTGTACTCTGTGGCTGTAAGATCTCAAGTTGTGCTGTTTTTTTGTGAATTGAGAAGGCTACATTCTGTGCCCAGAAAGGTTAATACTTCCATTTAGAGCTCACCATTGCTCTGTTATGATTCACTTTTATAAGAAAACAGAATGGTTAGGGTAAGGGTACCCTGAAACTCAGTCCAAGAGTAAAAGTGTGGAAAAATTAAGGGAGAAATCATGTTAGTCAAGTCTACATGATTTAAAACAGCTCAAAAATATAAACAGCCATTCAGCAATTTAACATGGGTCTTTAAAATGTAGGTTTATATTTAAGTGGGAACAAAATAAAGCATAATTATAAACAGTTGAAACCTCTAGAAAAAAAAGAGCAATCACAGCCTAAAAATATTTTTGGAATATTAATTTAACTTTACAAGAGTGTACTGCGGCTGGATTTGACACCAATATGTTGGCTACAGATCTTCTACTCTTCATAGTGGAAGTTTAAAGAATCATTTTTTTAATGATTTTTTTAATATTGTATAAGCACATTCTTCCAATGTGAATACAGAAAACACTCCTAAGTCAGGCTTTTAAAACTGCCTTCAGATTTCACCAACAATCACATTTGTTTTTGGTTAAGGTTTCTACCACATGTGCTGTAAACGGGACATTCTCATTGGTAAAACTAGAAAGAGTGATGATCGTTGGTAGTTTTGGTGTTTTGTTGGAATTTGTGTTTTGAATCACTTCTGAGTTTCTCGTTACTGCCCATGTCCTGTCATTTCAAATCTGTTATTGTCAGATTTTGTCATGGATGATTTATTTTTATCTGTACGTTATTGTTATTAGGGTCTTGCTGTATTAGTGAATTCTTTTGTGTGTAATTTTTTACTCATGTCTTGTGGTTTTTCCTCCCTGTTTTGGCATTTTCTCTTAGACTCTTTCAGTTTTTATTTCCAAATCATGTTTCTCACTTAGCTCTGTGTGTCATTATTCGCCTTCCTTCAATCTCTCTGTTTTGCTCTCGTTCACAGCTGTCCCACATCCCCTTGATTAAGCTCACGTGAATCCAACACCATTCTTCACGCTTGTGGCAGTTCATAAGTACAAAAGCTAACCAGTTTTTCATTGTGAATTGCCGGTTCCTTCTGCCATGCTAACAAAGCTCCTTGTCCTGTTTGTTTCCTGTTCACTCTGTAACATTTTCAGCTACATTATGTATTCTGCTACCAAGCTGAGCCCTAGTTCTCGTCCGCATTTTGGTTCTACTTCTAACTCCCGATACGCGACTGAAACAACAACCACATGCAAACTCCACATAAATTCCACCGGAACCAACATCCGCAGAGAGCTTTTCTGATTCTAAATCCCTTGACCGCTTTGTCGACCACACGATTGCAATTTGGATTTGGACACAAAGCCGTAAGAAAAGAAGATTGCATTTTCTGTGTCACTACTGTCCCTCCATTTAATATTTAAGCAGCTCTGTGGTCTCCTATTGACTGCCATTTCACTCTGTCCTCATGAAAACTGTTGAAAAAGTCAAAAAATAGGACAGCATGGACAACATCAAAGCCAAAACTACAACAAAGTGAAAGTGGACAAGTCTTGGCAGCTTAAAGTCAGTATTTTAAAACCAAGCCGGTGTGAGTAAATAGAATAAGTGAACTAGTTTGTGTGTGCATTTATTATTTATGCATTTTTGATTGTTCCTGAAGTTGCCAGTTGAGGGAAAAAATTGTTAAATATTTTACAATGTACAGTGTTTTTGTAAGTGTTTGCTTCTGGGTGTGTTTTTGCCCTTTCTTTAGCCATAGCGCTGTCCACCGTTGGAAAAGCCAGAAGTTCTGCTCGACAGTCAACCGAGGGTGAAGGAAAAACGTTTCTGGTATATTGGTTTGAGGCATGAGGGGAACTTTTGCTAAACAGTAATAGTTATTCCAGTGTATTTGTGAACATCTGCAAATAGCACTAGAACATTTTGTCCAAAAGCTAAATAAAAACCAACCTCTGACCCTGAGAGTTACACTAAAGTTAATTTTTCTTCCAGGCGTGCTGTAGTGCAAAATGAGCTCAAATTATTCCTAAATTAGTTTTCACTCTGTTCTAGAGTTAAACTTGCTAGCTATTTACCATTTATTACAAATGCAATTAGGAACAAGATGTGCAGTCAACCAGTAATAAGTGCTAGGTGGCTTTTAAAAGCAAATACCTTCACTTTTGCATCAATGGTAAATTGGAGCCACACTGGTTGAAAATAAGCCATAATGCAAAGCAATATCTAAAAGATTGAGTTTCATATTTGTGATTTTTTTTAAAGCATGTGTGTTGTTTCAAAAGGATAGTTCAAAAATCTCTTAGGTGTCTTTTATCCATAAAGCCTGACTTTGTTGAGTTGAATGTGTGTGAAGACATTTTTTCAGGTGAACGAGGGGGGGGTGGTGGTAAAAAAAATCCCCTAATCCGATAAAAGCAACTGTACTGTCCCGACTTCACTGGGGAGCTCATTCTGCCAAGAACCTTGGCTAAGATAAGCCTCTGTGGGGTCCACAGAGAAAAGGCAGAGCCATCCAGAAATGGAGGCATCTAACGATTACAACAGAGGGTTTCAGAACTGAGGACAGCAGGCACCTGGACAGGAATCCAGATTTCACAGGAATTAAGTCTGTGTCGGGTAATTTTATATGTTTAGATTTCAGGTCACATGTTGAAGTTTATCTACTTCTAATAGCGTGAGCAAACGTACTGCAACAAAAATACAAGTTAAGGGCAATGCTTTCCGCTTTCTATCATCTGATATTAGGTGCTACTAAAATGTAGCCTAGAGACAGGATGATTCACATCCCACTCTCACAGTGTTCTCACAAACTAAATCTATTGATTGGTTGCCTCAGGCATGGTGTTTTTCCTTTAACAATATGAAGATGAATGCAGAGTTATAATCAGAGTGGCTGAATAGGCATAAAAACTGCATACGGGAGTTTGGGGCATTGAGAGTCGGAGCTTCACAAAATCCGTCAAGCAGGACTCCTGTATTTAAGACAAACTCATGCGGAGCCTGACGGTGTAATACTAATTTCATATGGTTTTGTTTTTCCCATAATGTCCTCATCCATTTTGTTATTATTTCAGATTTTAAAAGAAAATTGTTTAATAAAAGCAGGAGGATATTCTGGCTGCTGAAAGGAGTGAGAGAGACTGGATGCAAGAAACATCTGCCACAGCAAAATATCATTACAAGTCTTGTTGTGGGGCATAAAAAAATATACAAAACAAACCTCTGTGTAACATGGTTGGAACTATACACATTATAATCCAGATTAGCAATAAAAAGTACCTTTTTGGTACAACTGTTTTTTGTCATTTCGTATTAAAAGTACTCATGATGCAAATGGATTTTCTTCTGAAGTCCTTTTACATGAGTTTCTCTTTGCAAGGCTCCACTTGTTGATTTAAAAAAAACAGCAAATAAAAACTGAAAACACATCCAAGTAAGTAACACATATTGTGGTAGAGTGGGTCAAAAAATGAAAAAAATAAAATAAAATACAAAATACAATAAAATAAATAAAAAGTATGGATAGGAATACATTTGCTCAGTATCGCTAATTACATTAGCTTTGGATGACTCATTCTACAGAAACAACCTTAGAGACAAAGAACTTCCTGCCAGTCCCTCCGAGTGGCAGGTAGCTCTTGTTTGTTTTTTGTGTTTCCCTGTTCATCCATGGTATCTGTATCCTGTCAGAAATGGCAGAATTATGCTAGCTGTAGTTCTTTACTTATTTATAAGTGGTAGTAAACATGGTTTGAGGTGTTGAAATTGTCCTTCAGGCTGAAGCTGCTGTCTGTCTGCAGTGTCCTTGATTATGAACCTGTCCTGTTCTGCTCCTCCGGGAAATCTGATTCCAGAGTTAGACTAGTGGCTCCAAAAATAAATAAATAAATATATATATAAATAAATAATACCCAATTGCAGTTTATGAGCTTACATACTCACATGTTGTATTGTTGCATTTAGTAAAAATATATGTTTTTGAACTAAAACATCTATACCTCCTTTTGCGAATTGTGATAACGTTTCCATTTTCATTACGATGTGATTAAAGAAATATAGTGTGCAAGGTTTTTTTTTTTTTTACTATTCTTTGAATAGCACAGCAGATTTTTTTTGTAATTATGAGCTTCAAGTCAGAAAGAGAGATGGACATAAGACAATGAACGTAAGCTCAAAAGAAACCATGTATGAAAGAGATTGCAAAGTCTGGCAAAGATAAAACTGTTAAAGGTCTGCTCTCAAGTTCTGAGTCGCAGCCGATAATCAAAAGCGGTGAAAAGGATTGCGGGGAAGGGGAGGACTCGGAGGTGGTGAAGGAGGAGGCTGCGGGGGGGGGGGGGGGGGTTTCGGCAGAAGAAAGATAGTCAGTGACAGCTGAGATGCAGAGAGTGAGCGGTGCAGAGGAGACAGCCCATACATCAGGGGCTGTGACTAGCAGGTGCAGCGAAGGCAGGGAGGGCAGACCGAGGGGCTGATCAAGAGAAAGATCTCACTGTTTAATCTTCAAACTCTTCCCCGCTGCCAAAACTAGCGAGGATTCGGCCCACTGCATGGCTTACCCTGTGATCAGGAGCAAACAGATTCATCTTTTCAGCTCCCTCTCTGCGTGGGCAGAAAAGTTGATTACAGCCGAAAAAAAAAAAAAAAAAAAAAGACTTCATGCTACTGCAGCTCCAACAGCTGGTTCCAATCACACCGCACAAGATACAGTTATAGCCCTTTGAAACACTTGTCATATGATGTAAACGTGCCACTTCAGACAAATGGGGCGAGATTATGCAGAGCCTTCTTGCTAGAGGACTGTAAAGCCCTTTTATAACTGCGCACACACAAGTTTGCGCATATCCTCGTTAGCTGTGCGTTCTCCACTCCATCCACCGGCAATAATGTCTACTTAAATATCTCCGTATTCAAAAGCAGAACCGAAAGTGCTAAAAGTTGTCCTCAGCATCAAAACAGTATTCCGTTTTAACTGCATATATCAGAAGGGAAATGGAGTAGGTCTTTTCTTTTTTTTTTTTTTAACACAAGCAAATTGGGTGAACCTGAACTACACTGTTGTACTAAAACATCAGAAGATCTGGGCTAAAGTTGAACGAAAGTCAACGGGTGTGGCAGTTTTATAAATCCACTCTCAGCCGATCACATCAGTAGTCTTCTTGTTCTGCAGCAGCTGTGCCAATCATCGCAGAGCACAAAGAGAGCAGCTTAACTGGGAGGAGAAGGGGGGATGTGTTGTGCAGAGCAGTATGACCTGAGCATAACACTGCAAATCTGAAAGCATCTGTAGTAGGTGGTGGTTATTTGACTCGCCGTAGCCAAATAAAGGGGAGTGAAGATAATTCAGATTCATGTTGAAAATGTCAAGTCAGCTCCAGAAAAAAAAGAAATTCCTGAAATATTGGAGCAACATTTTCATGCAGAGTCTTCAATCTTGCTCAATATTTGGGCTTTGTTTGCAAACCCTCGACCTGCAGCTGCGCAGCTCTATTCATTTGATGAACGTGAACCACAGTTTGCAAAGATTTCTCCAGTTCAGGTGCATCCTAAGTTTCTTATATCCATCTAGTCTATCGCTTGTTTCAGCAAATGCAGAACTAGCCATTTACATGGCAGAAACATGATCCATTCAGGCATCAAGACATGGATCAAAGTCGTGGAAACGGAAAATTGGATCGTACACAATCGGCTGATCGTGAAAACCGCTGGAACTTTGTGGCAAACGCAAACAGACAACCTAGCATGAGGATGAGAGAGCCGCCAGTCAGAAGCCACGACATAATAAAGCTCACGTTCCATGTAGCGTCTTTGCTGGATTTCCTTCCTACTTCTTCAAGATGTAACTTTCTTCAATGGGTCATATGCCAATGAGAGTGCAAATTCCCTTCTAGCTTTCTCACTCTGTTCAGAACACGCTGCACCACGTCGAATATCCAAAGTTTCTGGTTGACGTCGCTTCACAAGAAGAGAGTTCAGTAAGTGCTATTTCAAATAAAAAGCCATTGTGTGATGAAAAACTTTGACTACCTGAAGAAAAATTGGACATTTCCAGGAATTCTCTCATTTTGATTGAAAAACATCATTGATCGAAGGTGCCTTATTCATATTTGTTTTGCTTTTGTTCTAAAAGATTGTACAATCAATTGTGACTTTTCTCTCAACAACTGTGCAATGTCTCATTTACATAAATCAAATTAATACGCGTTGATCTCTTGTGACTTAGACTGGGAATATTTTTTTATATCAGTGCAGTGTGAATGTAGGGTGTTGCGCTATAGTAGCAGTGTTGAAAAAGCTCCTGGATACTGGATCTCATGTAGGTCAATGAATTTCGTGGGTGATGATGGCTAGCTGTCCAGGCAGCAGTGTTATAATTAGCGTTAGCAAGACGGAGAAAATTTTTGTAAGAGGTAACATAAAAAATACATTTGTCTACAGAAGTGGAGCAACTGCAGTCAGCTTCCAACCTCACTTGGGAATGCTGTGAAAAATATTTCAATCAAAAGTATTGCACCTTGAGCTCTTTGTGCATGCGAGGTGTTCATCTCAAATCCAGTTTTAGCCGTAATTAAGTATGTTGCGCTAATAAGGATATTCCCAACTAAATGAATATGACTGATCTTTTATTTACACTGCCCTGCAAAAGTGTTTGTACTTTCAGAATATGTTCTACATTTTACCACATCAAAAAAAAAAAAACATCAGTGGGATTTTTATAGGACACTGGAGGACATGACCACATACTGAGGAGATAAAGTAACCACGTGATTCAGGTGTGCTGGACTAGGGACACATCTACAAGTTCACCGGCCACTAAGGTCTGGAGTTGAGGATCCCTCAAATCATATACAGTGCCTAAGGAAGTATTCACCCGCTTAGATGTTTTATGATTTTACAAATCAGTCAAGATCAATTTTTTTTTTTTTGACAAAACCACTAGTGTCAAAGTGAAAACTAATTTCCACAAAATAAGGACAATTAAACAAAACCAGGTAAAATGCAGAAATATGAATCCCTTTCACATCAGCATATAGTAGATTTAGCAGTGGCTGCCATCACAGTGTAGAATCTGTGTGGATAAGTCTCAATCAGGCTTCAACTCAAGGAGATGAATCATTTTTATAAGCACTATATCTTGTCCTTCCACTGCTTTTTCTGTTGTTCCTATTATTCTACTTTAAGTCGTTCAATCTGAATAATTTCCATAAAAGTTTGAGGCTCTTCTGTGAAAAATAAAAATAAAGTCAAACACTGTTTCTATGCTGCTGAAGCCTTTTGAATGTCCCTTGGCCAGACTGCCATCTTCAGCCGTTTTTCCTGGACTATTCCAGCTTCTGGTAAATGCATCGCTTCCAGGTAAAACCAGAAATGGTTTTGCTGATCCGACTTACAAATGAGAAAAAAGAAAAAAAAATCTGCAGCTCTTTCCTTCGTCTTTACTCACAGTGAACGTTTGGAAATTGTCTTTAGTTGGCAGACCTTTCTAACTTTGGTTTCAGGATTACACTGCAGATGACTTGGTTATTGCTGCACTCTGCAGTTTTGTAAAACCACAGAATCAGGAGAGCTGGTTTTTACAGGAGAGGCAGGATTACATCTGCTAAACAGGGAATTTGTCATGATTGACAATGAGAAACGTTTTTTTTTTTGTATTATTTATATAGTTCTACATTTTTATGTTGATTGATTGCTTTCTAGTCATTTTCCATCTAAAAGCTTTTACTCCTAGCCCCAACCTTTTTTCTACCAAGGCCTGTAAAGAGCGCAATCGCAATGGTTACCGAGACTCATTTGGTCGTAGAGATTATTATGAGAAACAGATGACATGGAAAGCCCTTACCAGGAAAATAATTGAGGGGATTTTCACAGTCAAAACAGGTAAGCAGAAACGACACGCGCCGCCTAAGCAGTGCAGCCGCTGCCGATCCTATTCCTGCACAACGCCGTGTTCTCCATCTTCATTTCTTGACACCGGTATTACTTTGCAGTGAATTATTCTTTGGCGAAAATCTGCTTTAAAGGTGAGCCGCCGCTGTGTGTCAACAGTACTCACAACAACGTTTTAGCCAGCCATGACAAGCCCTAGCCTCTGTGTTATAGGATTAAACAAAGATTACGTTAAAGTGACTGCACTCTGAGTCACTCACTTAAAAAATAAAAAAAGGATTATTTAATAATCTTTTTTTCTGCCTGAGGTGATGGGAAACATATCTAGTTGACCTGTCAGTCCAGTTAGATAGGATTGTACAGCTGTCACACTTAGAAGCTAGATAATCCAATGTTTTGTTTTTTTGGTCGAAAATAGAATGGATCGGCCAAACTACTACAAAACAAATAAATACTACAAAAAAAAAATAGCTTGCTCAGTGAACATTGCTAGCAGCTTTTTATCGTATGATGATTGTGTAAAAAAAATACATATTGAAATGTACTTATGTTTAATGTAACAGTCTTTAAGGCGATTCCCCCAGATATGACCGGGCTAATTAAAGGTACGATTTCCAAAAGGAACCATCTCTGACTGTGAATGGCTATAGATAAAAAAAAAAAAGTACCATAAATTTACAATGAACCCCCTGGCGTCAGTTTTCTTCCCCTCTAAACTGAGAAGAAAACATTTTTTTAAGAGATATGATTTTTAAACAAATAAGAGCCAAATACCTTTCATTTCCACTACCATAAAAAACTGACAAAATTAATTTCAAAATTATGTATGCACTTTCCCCATGTAATTGTCATGATGTGTGGATAAGGTGGTGAGGAGAGACACAGAGATGCCAGTTGTGATGAAGATGGATTTAATGTTAAATGTCAACGGGGACAGAACAATGGGGAGAACAACAAACAGGACAAGAGACAAAGACAACAGGTGGGACTAAATACACTGGGAGGGTAATCGAGGAAATGAGACACAGCTGGGATCAATCAACAGGAGGGACAGAGACTCACAGGGGAACAGGCTAATAAACACAGAAAAACCTCAAAATAAATACACAGAAAACACAGATCACAACAGTAATTTACTTTTTGCAAAAGAAATTCACCGTAAAAACGAATTCCTGTGTGTTTTGTGACTCAGTTTTTGGTTTTGTTTATGCTTTTTTTCTGCTCAGTTTATCATAAACTGTTTTGTTACTGATGTGTGCCTTGTCATAGTATTTTCTCTAAATTTTCAATAAGAACAACAACAACAAAAAACATTGACATATTTATGCCTTTTAATACACAATGTATATTAAAAGCCATATATTATTTTGGCTAATATACAAAATATGGGATGCAGGTTTAGCCGAAGTGAGTATCTGGGTCCCAAAAGGGGGCGGGGCAAAAGACATGGGACACACTATGCACCAAAACCCTTCAGCATTTGAAGGACACAAGGATGGAGCAAATGAATATTGCCAGGGTCTATGATAACATACGTTCCCAGATGTTTAGTCACTCTGAATAAAATCTGAATAAAATAATGTTCCACAAGCTTCTTGCTATAGTTGACTAGAATTTTGGACCACTTATCCTGACAAAACTGGTGTAACTCCGTAAGATTTGTAGGCACTTTCTGACAGGCACTCAAAAAGGAAACGCACTCAAAAAAACCCTGTTGTCCTAAAGCCACTTTTAACTGATTTGGCAGTATGCCTGGGGCTGTTATCCATCTAATTCCCTTACTGATCCTTTGAGACTTAGCTTTAACATTTTCACATGCCGTTCTTTCCCGATGACGCCGTCTATATTGCAAAGAGCGCCAGTACGTTCTACAGCAAAAAAGTAAAAAAAAATAAAAAAACGTTCACCTTTGTATTTTACATTTCTCTGGCTTGCACGTTTCAACCTTTTCTTTCAAAATGCAGCAACAGTTGTTATCGCTTAACAGTTGGTCAGATTACAGGAAATCACTCCTAAAATAATCTTGTTCCCGTTTGCAGCTGAAAACTGCAATCTGGCTTTTTATACTGGTTTTGAAGAAATGGCTTCTTTGGCGCTGGGTGGCCTTTCCTTCCATGGTGGTATTTGACCAATTTCATTGTTTTATGACACTCTATAGCTGATAAAAAAAAACAAAAAAAAAACGTGTTTTGCACCAAATGCTCTTTTGCACAGCAGCAATAAGTATTGATCCTTTAAGTGCACACTTTTACTTAGACGTTCCTTTCCTATTTCAGGTTTTCCTTTATATAGTTTTTGTCCTTTTGATTGATGGCAACTGCTTTTGCTGTCTTATCTGTAATCTATATTTTGTAAAGGTTCTCTGGAAGAAAAAAAAAGTATCAGTGCCTGCATCCAGGCACCATCATTACAGAGTACAGTATGTGCCGCGGTTTAATATCACTGACAGTGACCTGATTTACATCATAAAAGAAAAGAAAAACACCTTTTGTTGCTTCAGCAGCTGAGAAATTATGTTTTGCTCTTTGTAGAAAATATCCAGTTTCTGTTCTGAGGGAAAATGCCACGCATGAAAAAAGATCTAGAGGAAGAGCTCAGTCAGATATCAGGCACAAATAACCGAACTTTCAGAAAGATCAACGTGAGTTCACGGCTGACGTGAAATAAAATTCGGAACGCTTCCGATGCTGAAAAGACAGAGTGGGTTTTCACGGGAAGCTGTTCAGTCACACACACACACACACACAAAAACAAAAAGTAATTTTGTGTTGTGATCTGAATCCAGATTTGGCAAAAATGATAAGAATGACAACATGACTACAAACCATCCAATTCTTCTCCCAGGGCTTGTAAACTTGTCAAGTGCTCAGGTCGCCTCTCATAGCTAAAATTAGACCCAAGGCTCTTCTGTCAAGCAGTGTGAATCACCTCCAGGGGCTTCCTGTCATCCTAACTTACATGTCCATATACTGCTGTTACAGTGATGCCTCAAGCCCCGATAACCATGTTTTCTCGCGGGGAATCAGACTTTCATTCACAGGAGGGGGAATGTCTGTTTTTGTACCCAAAAATTTACCCGGATATAATTTTTAAAAGAGTGCAGTACCTAAATTATGGAAGGTTGTTTGAAATTTATGCAATAAAAAGTAAAATGTTTGGTTATTTCTCCTACTTGTTTCGTCTTTTGTGTGGTGTGGAGCTAAAGAGGAGAGGCACAACAATCTTTTTAGTTTTTTAAATTGCTGCAGAGGAATTTTGGATCACGATTTAATTCCCTTTTTTAGTCGCAGTAAAGGCTTTTTGAGCGTAAATAGGCCTGACTAAGGTCATATCATAGTATCTTAACTTAATTTAAGTGTAGTTGTTTTTACCGGTATCGTCCAAAACGCTCATTTTGTTATTTCTGACCTGTTGAGGTCAGAAATAACGATTCTGCTGGTGTGCAGAGTCCTGCTTTGTAGCCAAAGTGTTGAGTCATGAGAATATTTCCCAAAAGTACCTGCATGGGATCATCAATGGGATTTTTGGGGTAAATGTGAAATTTGTTTTCTGGTGTTTTTATTTAGCAATAGTTTTCACAATCCAAAATGAATCATGAAAATTGACCTTAACAGAAGAAAGTGAGACCTAAAGGGGTTAGATGTTGCTATGGGTTTATTTTTGATTCTGTAATTTTGGTTGGTAGGGCACTTTGGGAAGGTTGACTACTTTTCCTTGTTTTCTCTATTTATGGATAATGGCTCTCATGGTGGCTTGGGATCTCTTAAATATATTTGTAATTCTTTAAAACTGATAGATATCAGTAACTTTGTTTCTCTCCTGTTCTTTAATTCCCTAATATTAAATAGTGACATGTTGCTTTTGGCGATATACCAGGCTACAGCTTCAGGTCATACAAGAAATTTCTCAATTCTATTGGTCTGACAGTAATTCGGTCAGATAATTTAAGGCAATTACTTTTTCACATAGGACTAAATTGATATGGCTGCTTTTCTTTCCACAAATAAAATTATTTTTAATACTATGTGCTAAGTCGCCTGATAAATTAATTTGAAATAAAACGATGATTTGTCTTTAGCTCCAATAAGGATCAGAGCAAAACACAACCATTGAAAAAACCTATTTTTTATAACACTCAATGCACATGCATGAGGGATGCAGTGTTCCCAAATCCATTTACTGATACGCAGTACTGAATATCATTGTAAAGTACAGTAAGACTGTAAAATGGACCAAAGCCACATTCAGCCCAGCAGGTTCTGTCTGTTGCATGGGAGAATATTGACTAATTCCTCCATCTATCATTTCGAACCACATCACAACCATTTGTGTGTACATATTGAATGTCTACACTGCAGCATTCTAACATTGCAATGGTGTTTCCAAATCGATGGCTGATGCTGCAGATTGCACAGCCGCAGAATGATTCATCACCTTCTGCTGATCCATTATAAGATAAAAAGCATTGATTAAAATTCAAATAAATCACATTGTGCAAATATTACGTAGCTAACAAACTATAAACAAATGTGATACCGTATGTAATTATGGCAGGATGAATTTACACCGACAATCATCGTGTCAGTGTGCAACACTGGAGCACTGGATTTAAATAAATCAATGAAAAGGTTTAGTTTACACAGTTCGAATGAATAAAAATAAAAAATAGAAGATCTTAAGACAGACCCACTTTTACCTCTGGTCACATCCTTGACCTGTTTCTTGTAATGCCAGCAGCCTGGCAAATTATTGTTTTTTTTTTTTTACTGTTTTGCCTTCCTGCATCAAAACTGACACCAGCCTTCCACAGATGAGGATTTTTGCACAATCTCCATCAGTAAAACAACTTTAACATGCCACTTGGGCATCACAAAAAGAGACGTGTGCTGCACCCCGCCCAAGATCCGTTTCATTACTTTTCATACTCTTCCTTGGTGCATGAACAAACTGAGAGAAAAAAATGAGTCCAAACCGCTAAGGATCACATAATTGTAGAGCTTTATTTGTGTTCATTTTGTATTACATAATTTGAAAAAAACTAGCTTTTTCTTTACCATTCTGAGCATGCTCTTTTGCATCAGTAAGAACTTCAAATGGGATTCATATTAGAACAGTTTAAAAAAAAAAAAAGCTTAAAGGTAACGAGAGACTGTATAGCGTTAATAGTAATAAAAACGTCGCCTATACGCATCGTTTTAACCCTCAAAAATGTCGATCCAAAAACATGGTTTGCTCTTCGCCGTCCTTTGATGAAATTGACGTGACTCCCTGAAAATAAGGGAGAGCTTCTGTTTTTCCCACTTATTAAAGAAGATTGAGATGATTAGATGAGCTAGTCTCTTCTCAAAGTGAGTGAAGTGACAGTTGAAAAGGACAGCTCGTTAAAGTTGTACACGCCATGCTGTCTTTCCGTCTCCAATTTGACCTAAAACCTCAGACTTGTGTGTAAACACATAAAAAACACTAATTCAGCTCTCTAGCTCATAGTTGTTAGGAAAGCTTTGATCCATCTTGCCAATTTAAAGAGGCTTTGTTTTCTGGATGCAGCTCATGCAGCCTTATATGCAGCCAGATACTTTGTTGAAAGTTAAGGCTTTACTCTCCGGGCATATGCCTTATGTATATGACAGATGTGATTTTCTGCATGATCTGTGAAATGACACATGATAAATTTTTAAATAGTCATGGCAGATCGTTTTTTTCACAGTCATTACTAATTTATCGACACATGTGTGAGCCTTCGCTGTTCCGAAAAACTTTTTTTTTTTTTTTTTTTTTTTTTACCACGCCGTACAACGATTTGATGCAACGAAGCCCGAAAGGAGACCATAGTCTCCACATCTCTCACTCAGTCCCCGGTTACACTGACATGCTGCAGAGCTCGACATGCATTCCAGCTCATGCAGAGTCTTTTCCAGAAAATGCAAAACGCTGCACAAGGACGAGGAAATGAGGCACCTGGAGACCGCTGTGAGATCGATAATTACTGGAGGGATGTGATTATAATTAGCTCCGTGACAAATCCGCTCTTTCGAGATTCAAAGATTCAATTTATTTATCACCATACAAGCCAAGCTTGCAAAAAAAAAAAAAAAAAAAAAAAAAAAAAAAGAAAAAAAAAAAAGAGAAATGGAAATGTTTCAAAAGGGAACACAAGATGGACTGGGGAATCTGTCCACCTCTCACCTGTTGACCGCTGATGAATTTCAAAGTTGAATGGTTTCTAACAGTGAAATAATTGTAGAGATTACATTTGTGAGCACTGGGAATAAAACCCAATATCACATAAACAATTTAATTTCATTGTTAAAATCTAAACCCAAAATGGATGTATAGATTACTCTTAGTGACACATTAGTCAAATTATTTATTATTATTATTTTTTGTTGTTGTATGCTTTTTTCTGTTAGCATGTTAATGATTCTGGAAAACACTAGCATCATGTTCATTAATATTTACAAAAAAACTTCAGTGTACTGCAGATGTTTAAGTAAATCCAGTCATTCCCTCATTCTTTCATTCAGACAAAACCCATAGCAAATGTAGACAAACTTGCAGCAGAATCTTGTTCTGATTCAGGTGGGCTGAATATAAATTTGCAGCAACCTTTCATTATTTAGTTTTCTTGCCAGTTCACAATTCTACAATTCCTTGTTTTGATCTATCATATAAGGTCTAGGAAAAAAAAAAAATCAACCGAAGATCGTGGCTGTAAATCAACAAATGTGGAAAGATTAAAATGGGTATGAATGCTTTTCGGAAGGCACCGAATTAAGTATCTCATGTCTCCTATGCAGCGATTTCCTGTTACATTCTGCCTTCATTGCTACATTTCACTTTGAACTAGCTTTCTTTCACTCCTCCTGAAAACTCCTCAGAAATCACAGCAAGGCAAAACAGTCTGAGAAAAGTCTTTCAAGTGGTTTTGCCCTTTGTAAAAACTTGCTTAGTCCCAAAAGAAACATTTTCCCAGCTAATAGAGGAGGGGAAGAAAACAAATAGCTAGGTTGAACTAATTACTCTAGGAAACCAGCCAAGACACCTCTCTTTGTGTGCTTTTGCACTCTCTCTCTCTCTCTCACTTCTATTCCTGCATATTCTCATCAGTGACACCCACCTCTGCTTCAGTCGCCTTGCTCCGTCTCTTGAGACGTGCCTGTTGAGAGCGTTTTTACATGTCAGCTTTTGCAAGATGAATGGTCGACATCTGCCAGAGAGCCTCGCTGGACATATTACCTAAGACACGAAACAATAACCTCCACACGCACACACGCACACACACACACAAGGAAAAACACACTGACACAGAGCGATGCTTGGCCTTAAACGGCCTGCCAAGACCTGACCTTCTCGTTACAACTGCGATCACCCCCACGGGGTACAGGTGACATCTGGCTAGGTAATGCTTGTGTGCGCGTGTTTGTTTGCGTGTGCGCAGTTTGCGATCGGTATTTTATCCTCGCTTCCCCGCATGAAAGCCTCGTCCATGTATTTATCCCCGTGTCTTTTCGCCTGCGAGTGTTTGCATAGTTGGCGGTAAGTCCAATGCCACAAGGAGCCCGGGCAGCATCAGAAGGGCCGCTGCGCCCCCAGAGTTTGACCATCTGTGCATTATTGGTTGTCATTAAGGTTTCTAATTCAGAGGTGTCTTGGGGATTAGCCAGACGAGGGCAGAAAATGTCATTACTCTGTTCCTCCTGCTGAGCTGCCGTGACCATATTTACATATTTATACACCTTAATTGTCTTTGCCTCGCCGCCGTGACATTGAGGCAGCCGGAGTTCAGTGTGAGAGAAAGACAAAAGGAGGGAAGAGCGACGAGAACAGAGCGACTGCACACAGCTGGCTCAAATTCTGGTGATTTTTGAGTAATACGTCACCGATGAGGAGGCAAAAGAAGTAAACGCAAAGGAATAGGAATAGGATTTTTTTTAGACAGCTAAAAAAATAAAATAAAATGAGGTAGTTTGTTATTACGATATGAAATGTCCATAATTTTTTTTGCTCCTTGTATTATAACATTGAACTCTTTAGGCTGAATTGCTTAACGTATTCCTTAACAGTATACATCTCCTCAGATACTGACAGTAAAGAGGAAAAAAATATGTTTGGCATGTTTTGACATAATGAGAACTCTGGTTGAAGCTTACTTATTTCCCAAAAGTGTTTGAGGAGCACTTCTTTTTCCCCCCCTAACATGATCTCAAAGGGCTTTGATGCAGGGAGGTAAAACTGCTAACTTTTTAAAATTAAAGTAAGCATAACTCCAAACACTAATCAGTGCACATACACTGTATATCAAGCAAAGCTGGAGTAGCTGAATCCATATTCCTGGCAGATATAGATTTAAAGTAAGATCATCACCAAAGTAAGAGTAAAATAACAGCAAAGACCTGAAAAATGTTGGTCCAGACTTATATAGTCTGTAATCCCAATGATTTTTTTTTAAAGGGTATAAATAATTTCAGATAAGTTTCCTGATCAGCAAGATCTCAAGATCTGATAATTTCAGATCTTGAGAGATTCTCAGGACTCCCTCAGGCTAGTGAGAGTGAGAATGCAGGCTGCAATGGATATAATGATCAATATCTACAGCATTGTTACTTTTACTGACAATTATTTATAGTTGTTCATAGCTTAGAGATGACTGGCTCTACGCCTGTGAGGTAGCATTTTCAGAACATCTTCATCATCAGTCCATCAAGCCAATTCTTGTTTTCCTAAATTTTTATGGGGTACCTTTATAAAAGCCTGAAGTCTTTTCATAATAGCAGTAGCATATAAAAGAATTAGATTTTTTTTTTTTTGCTTTATTAAAAAAATGGTAATCAGAAGCAGAGGTGAAAATAAGGTTTCATAGAGACCCTAAAGTCAAACTAATTTGATGTACAAAACAAGTAGATATATTAATAGTCATCTTCTCTGAGGTAAAAACAAGAAGGTTATTTCAATTGCTAAGCGATTACATAATAACAATATGTAATTACGTTATATTGCATTACATTAGCCGACCATTATCCAGTAAATACTATTGCAGTTGTTTCTGTGTTCTCGCTTTGGCAGCATCTCTCTGTCAAAGGAATCCATAATTCAAGAAAGATCATCAAACTCTGCCAAGATAACTCAATGGAAGCTGACTTTGTGACTCGGCCCACAAATCAAAACTAATTCAATATTACATTTCAGAGAGTCCAAACAATGTTAGAAAAGGCAGTGAGGGAAATATGTCAGAAACACCAATTGTAATGACTGAAGCTGGGCAGTAGTTGATACTCTCAATCTGGGAAGACAGAACCTGGCTTTAGGCGAATTATAGTGAAACAGGGAACAATTGACTTTTGTGACCCATTATTTTGTCAACTTTTAGCATATAGATAATTGGTGTTAATAAAATCAAACTTAAAAAGTTCTCATTTTGATACCAGTTCAAAATTGAATAAATTTATGTTCACAGCTCACCTTGTTGTAATATTTTGGACTTTTATTTTGTTATGTCTTTACCATAGAGCTGCATTGTACATTAAGAAACCCACGATAACTATAGACTTTATTGGAAATAAAGTCGAAAATATTGTCAGACAGACGTTGCCATGTTGTTTAAGCTACAATGCATTCTGGATAAATTGTGCATGCTAGGTCCAATTATGCAAGCTCAATCCAGCCAAAACAGCAATGAGTAACATCATTAACCCTTTCCTTTTGGAACCACAGTGTGCTTAAATTGATGGGAATGTAAAAATCACCAGAGGTAATGAAGATGAAGAGGACCAAATGGAGGAAGAGGAAAGAGTTGGCTAAAAAAGCTGGTGTTTGTACTGCTTCAGAAATGAAACAATGGCACATACCTCTAATTGGACCTCGTGATCTGGTAAGTAGTTCACATGCTCTGTTACACCAGTTTAGGGTCCGGTCTTCAGTCCATTGTTAGATTCTCACTCGGTAATGGCGGCAGTGGCAATAGAGCTTCCGTCCAGCTTTACCTGTCTATGATATTTATCCGAGCGTCTTTCGGTTGCTAGCTGGCAGAGGGGTTTAGGCACTTCGTAAATAAAAACTGTCCGCATAACATTTGTTTGTAGCTTGCAGGGTAGTGACCACCTGTTAGATCCTTCATCAATTTTGCTCGTACAAATGACTCGAAATCTTATGGAGAGAAATGTTGAAAGCACAAATGTTGGTTCTTCGGAAGTTGCGTTTGGCTCTTTCTCACTGCCCTCTTTTTTTCATGTGGGAAGCGATGCTGACTTACCTCACTATTTTTTTTTAAAATTCAAATTACGGCCAACAGCGATAATGTGGCTCTGTCTAAATTTACACCAGTCAGACGTAATATGACAACAATTCAGGTAAAGTAAGTCTTCCTGTGTTAACTCTGTAGATAGAGGACGGATCCAACTGCAACATCAACCCAGCATACATTGCACAAATGAAAAAAATTATGACCTCCATGGGTGAAAAATATAACAAAAGATATACAGTTTTTTTTAATGATTGTGAGTTTTTTCATATCATAAACAGATTTTTTTTTAGTAAATTAAAAATTGATTGGGATTTGTTACTTGCAAGATAGGATAAATGTGAAAGTTAGCACATTTAGGAAAGAGATGGATAAAGAAAAACAAGGAACTGTGTGAAATGAGCCACACGCAATAAGGTCAAAAGCCATGATAAGTGCATTTTTACTATTCTGGTGACTAGAAACTATAATTGTGTCACCTACTGACTATTATATTATAACACTATTGCATATATGGCTGGAGTTTCAGTGACATAGAAAGAAACATTACCTTAGATAAATAACACTCCATCATCATGTACTGATCCGATACTGTGGCATACTATGCAAGTTGAACACCTGCAAAGCCAAGCCGCTTTAGATTAGATTAGATTAGATTAGACAAATATAAAAAAAGAAACATTTTTTTGATGGACCAACATACATGTGTGCTTTTCATTTCATTTATTGCTTACAAAAACTCAGAAAGTGTAAATTTACAAAAAGGACTAGATGTTTTTTTTTTCTGCTGCGTTTTCAAAAATAGCTCTAGCCATTAGATCATCACTTTTGAAAGGATTGAAAACGCAAAGCAGTAGCAGTGTCTGTTAAATTGAAAAAAATAAAATCTCAGAAATACATAACTGAAAACAGAAATGATTCATGAATTATACTTGTGGCAGAATAGTTTTAAAGCAGACACAGCTTTAAAGAGTTGAGGTAATCTTCATGTTCTCTGCCTTTTTTCATATTCATCCTGTCTCTCTTACTTACACACACAGATACTAGCATACACGCTGACAGTGACAGACAGGGATGGACACCGTCTGTTACCTTCATTAAATGCAGAAAAACTTGGACCTTGTCTGCTGGAGAAAATGTTCTCATACAAGAGACAGACCATTATTCACTGACCTCGTAAGCATATCCATTTCCAAGCATGAGCAGGCACAGAATGGAAGATTTGTCCAGTAAATAATGGGATATTTTGCATTGAGGTTCGATATTTATATATTTTTTATGAAATGCCAGCGACTGCTTGGTTGCCTACGAGTTTTTACAAATGAGATTAGGAGAAGAAGAATATAAATAAAAATTAGCACCCCACAGGCTCAGACTTCTGAGGTGACTTCAGGGGGCTTTGCAATCACAGCCTTAGGGGGAAACCATGCTTTGCCCGAGGCTCAGAGATTCACAGAGTCACTGAACTTTTCAAATTATAAGAAGTTCTGACTTTCTTAGCACAGCAATAAAATAGTTGTCTATTCTTATCTTCGCCGTATTTTGTTACAGGGGTTCGCATCATAATTTATATTTTGCAGAATCTTTCGTGTGTTACTCACTTTTGTCTAGCTGGCTTAAATCTTAATAGACTGGACTTTTTAGGTGCAACAAATGCAGTAGTTTTTATAGAAAACAATCTGGTTCCCGACCAGAAATGTGCAAATTAGTGTTTGCTTATTGTTTGATAAGGAATTGAAATGTATTTTGATTATGTTCACTTGTTCTTGAACCAGAACAGTTTGGAGCGGAGAGGAAAACGGACCATTTATGTTCAGCCTGACATTATCTAAAAAGCTTGTCTGGTAACCTTTCTATGGTCCCAACACTTAATTTTAATGCATAACATATTTCTTTCACTTAACCACAGTGCTGTAAAGCCAAGCCCGTTTCTATTTATAGCACTGTTAGAGGAAGAAGAGCGTTTCCAGGAGACCAGCGTGAGTTACCATTTAGGATCAAAGAAAAATGAGTCCATGCTTGATCAGAGAAGCTGGTGGTTATGAATACAGTATTCATTTTGGAATGGATGGATGGAATAATAAGGCGGCAGACAACTTCACAGATTTTGTCCAGGTGTTTTTATTGGTTATACAAGTTAGAATTATTTTTCTCCAATCCACACTGAGTGGAGTAGCTGCACACACACATTCAGATATATCCCCATAAGTTAATACACTATGACCAATATTTTGTCAAAAGTGCTTTAGTAGGTTTGTTTTTTGTTTTTTTTTGTCATGAACAATCTTGTGGAATAATTCTGACTGAAAGTCTGACCAAATGACTACAGAACTGGTTTAGCCTTTTTTGATTTGGTTGGTTTTCTTCCATGGATTTCACTTTTAGTTATATAGTCCACAAATTGTCAATATGGGTGAGGTCAGAAAGTTTTACTAATGTTTCTTATACAACCCCAAACCAGCGTTGATATGTGTTTGGATAATTGTACTGCTTTGACATTGTCTCACAGATTTAAACCATTTCATCCAACGGTCATCCTCTGGTTTAAAAAAAAAAAGGAGGAAATTACCTAGGATGTTCAAGAAGAATAACCAAAACTTTATCCAGTCATAAACCAGAAACTGCTGGTAATCAGTGGCGTTGCTAGCAGTGAATGGAGTTTTTACATCTCCAGCTGCAGCTAATACAAAATGCTAACAGCACAGATGCTAACTGATGTCATCCAGGGTATCTTGCCGTTTTCCTTGCAGAAAATCAGACACAAGTGAAAGCCATCTTCTGCTTAGTCCTAGTGCTTCCCCAGTACCCATTAATATAGTGGACTAAAACAACCTTTTGATAAAGCATGGAGGCCATGTCAGGTAGACCCCATATTACGTCTACCTGCCTGGGGCATGGAGAGCTTCCATGACACAGGTAATCAAAGTTCTTTATGTGTGTTGCATGAAGAAAAGCAACCAAAACATGTTGCACCTGTGATCCATTTCAGTGCTTCACAAAGTACCCCCGTATGGCAGTATTCAGCTGCAGCAGAGGTAAAAACAAATAATAAAAGACACAGAGCTTTAGCTAACCCACTGAGTGGGTGCCGTACCTTTTAAATCCCTTTAACAAAGGAAATACACATTTTGTGGATTGCAGTGAGCAGCTGTCACCGTGTCCTCGCTCCTTTTTCCAAGCGCAGCCTTCTATTCCTGACGACTCTGTTTTAATCCCTCATTTGTTCGGAGGATAGGTGATGGTGGAGGTGTATTGATGGGCCCAGGAAAGACTGAAATCCCCAAATGAGAACACACATGTAAGCTTTCTCAGCTCATAAGGTAACACAGCGTAATGTTTTTGCTTTTTCTCCGATCAGTGTTGCCAGCTGTTCCCGTCGTGCTTTAACTAAGGTGAAAGATGGACAAGAAAAGGACTAAAAATATCCGACATTCTCTACTTTCTGTTCCTCGTGTGCAGATTTGTTCACAGTTAATTTTTCCTGTTTTCAGTTGTCAAAGTTGTTCTGTAGGTTAAAAAAAAAAAGAAAAAAAAAAGCTGTCTGGTTTGACAAGTCTTGTTTTCAGCCATCATTTAAAAGAATTTGGTATGAACAACATGAAAGCGTGGATCCATCCGCTGTTGTGCCGATGGTTCAGGCTGGCGATGGCAGCATGACACTGTGAGGAATATATTAATGGCACACTTTGAGCCCCTTAGTACCAGCTGAGCTTAATGAGAAAGCTGCGGTCTTCTTGCTGATTCTCCAATTTGAAGGGACTCTTGGAGATTCATTGACGTGAGCCTTAAAATAGCTGGAAACAGGTACTATTCAGATGAAGATGTCTCTCAAGTGCCTTTCCAGATAAAACGCCGCACGGCTCGCAGCGAGCTTCTCATTCGGCTGTGATGAATGCTACGTGTAGCTCTAAGTTAACCAAGTTCGTACTGAAACACTCCCTCGAGCACTATCATCAATCAAAGCCTCTCCCAGCAGCTGTCAAGTGATTTTTGTGCGCCTTCCCTTTGCAACCACGTGTGGTTTGTGCCACAACAATATCCGGCCCACCTCATTTGCTCCCGTTAGAAAGGCGGCACTGGATTTTATTATTATTTTATTTTTCCCTTCCTTCCCTCCTGTTGCCCCTGGGCATCATATTCAGCATGCTCTTCACTCTCCAGCCTTCCTTTAACCACTTATTCATTCATCACAGACTCACCGAGGAGGTTGCTTAGCTCAAAGACAGTACATTTTTATAAAGAGAAGTGGCCCATGCAGGCAGAGAGACAGGCATAGTCAGACGGAATAGCATGACGATGCGCTGTGCAGTGGGAAACGATGTCAGTACGAATTCAGATTTGCCGGAAGTCAAAGCGCATTTGCAGCAGAAAAAACATTGGCTAAAGTACTGATAGTGAATTAGAGGGGAGGATAAGGGAGGGAAGTGTCTTTGCTTTCATTAGACGGCCAGCTAGCCTTCTTCCCTGCCTTCTTCTCTGTCTACTCACACTCCCCAGGTCTTTCCATTTAGCATTTGGACTCTGTTGATATAGTTAAAGTTTTATATTGTGAAGGTAATTTTCACAAAACACAGAGGGGAGGATATATTCATCCGTCCGCCATCTGTACCCGTAAACAACGACACACACACACACACACACACCTAGACCAGTTAACCTAACAGTCATGTATTTGAACATGTACTCACATAACAGCGTGCTTTGTTGTTCATGACCTTTAGGGGCTTTAACCTCATAATTGTTGGTGACAGAGACTGATAGATGCTGTCAGGCCAGCTGTTTTCCTCTTGGTTGTCATAACCATAGCAATACAAATCATTTTTTTACATTTAAACCTCTTTCTATTGGGTTTGTGTAATATATTTTTCAAGAAACAATATTGAACAAATTTAGCATTTTTTTTTTTTAAATAAATTTGTTTAAGTGGTCAAATTTAGCAAAAACACACACACACACACACACACACACACACACACACACACACGCACACACACACACACACACACACACACACACACACACACACACACACACAAAAACACTTGAAATGCATCACATTTTGTGTAATGAATCTTTTTGAATTACTGGGGGGGAAAAAACAGATTTTTGATTAAATTCTCATCTGCTTCGGCATGGCCTCTGTATAAAAAAAGTGCTTAATTTCCTCAAAATCTGTTGCAGAAATTTCATGGAAGAGGTCTGGTGTGGGGAAAAAAAAAAGTTATGGATGAAAAGCCATCTTAAAAGGCAAGCAGAGTTGTCCGTCACTCTGTCACTCTCTCCTGTAGTCCAGAGTTCCCATTTATACTTGCCTTCAACTCCATCCGCCCTCTCCGAATTTTCCAGCCAATCGCTGCATCGGATGGGCGTGGCTTTCCTACAGAAGGATGAACAGAGATTGTTGAGGAGAGAGAAGAGAGGAGAAGAGAGTGCGCTTGGACCGAGACGTGGCTTCCCCCCACCCCCACCCAACCCCTCCAGCTTCTGGGTGAACCAACGCAAGGCTGAACGCGTGAACGAGTGATGGGCCATGGCGCACAGCGACCTAAAATAAATTAGATATATATATATATATAAAAAGAATGACATTTTCACAGGAAAACTGGGAGGAAGATGTTTAGTTTGTAGATACCTGCGCGTCTCTGCTCTGGGCTTCGTCCTCACTAAAGACAGTTGCTTTGGATGGGAAGGAAGTGAACAGAAGACAACATCCTCTTGGGATTAAATATCAACCTTCCAGACTACAAACAGACTTTTTTTATTTCTTCTTCTTCTTCAACAATAGCATTTGACTCGAGCTTTGTACATTCGCGAACTGCTCCAGTAGACTGTTTTCAGAGCGCGGATTACACAGGACGGCATTGCTGTGCTCCCAACTTCAACAAGCCTTCTCTACACTCACTTCAGATTTTATTTTAATATATATATATATATTTTAATTTTCAACACGCCGATGATGGGGACAATGCCCGGATTAACGCGGCTGTTCACCCTACCCCGGGTTGGCGGGGAAGAGTGAGGAGAACGGAAAGAGTGTGGAAGTAGGAGAGGAGAGGAGAGGAGAGGACAGGAGTCGGCTGCCGTCCACTTGTTCACTGGTGCATTTGCTGCTCCTGCTCTCAGACCTCCTTTTTTTCTTTCTTTTTACTGGATTCACGGACAAACAAGCAAGGAACGCACAGGGAGGACCGCGTTCACACCCTGGGTAAGTCTGAGTGGGTCTCAGTGAACGCGGATGAGAGAATATTAGAAACAAAAAAATAAGGTTTTTTTTTTCTGGAAGGGGGAATGGGGGGAGGCAATAGTGGGTGGGGAACGTGGAAGCCGCTGTGCGTTTTTACGCGTTGCGCATGGGTGCCAGGTAGGTTGATATGAGCAAGAGAATGCTCGACTAGATGTGGTCGGTGACGCATGATCGATTAGACAAGCGGAGACGGGGCACAGCTGAGAGTTTCGATGCGGATCAATAACACGGGGCGCTTGTTTTGGCCGTCTCAGCACTGTGAAGGAAGAAGGTCCGACGGAACTTGCTTGGCCTCAGATGTCGGGACAGAGGCAACGCCGTGCACTTGCAGATTCATATAACGCAACGCGCAGATCCCTGAGGAAATGAACCGGATGCAGCTTATTGTACTGTCTTGATCCTGACGCGTTTAGCTCTGTGATTCCTTAACTTCCCCCAGTCATGTCCGTCCGCGTGTGCGCCCCGTGTGCGGTGCGTCGGAGTCTCACTTCATGCCACCGTCCTTCACCCTCCGCTTTGCTTTATCTCACGTCCATGTGTGTTCGCTCCTTCTGTCGTTGAGCGGTGAATGCCACCCTGTCTTCCTGCCTCGCTCCCACCCGATCGCGTTGCTTTCCCCGTGTATGTTGCACGGGCTTCCCACCAAAATCTCTGAGCCTGTCTGTAAGCGCAAAAGCCTTCATAACCTTTATAACCTGTCAGACACTTTTGTTGAGTCCCACGCATGGTTTGAAAGGAACTCCTGTGAAAGCGGGAGCTTTTCCGCTTCAGGTTTTGTTCCGAACACCCACCCCCCCGTCACTGAAGCAGACCTCCTCTCAACGAGCCAGTAAGAGAAGTCAAAAGAGTCGATCTGTGCAAATACTGCAAGGTTTAAATATACCCCACATGCCAGGGGATGCCACTGTTATCTGCAGCCCCCCATTCATCCTGAGCCGTGCACATTGATGGGAAAGAGAGATGTCCTGACAATACGCGTATCCCTGTGATGTACAGTAGCTCTGAGCAGGATGTAAATGATGAGGCTGAGTGCCTGACACTCTGAACTCTAATGACATATTGTCTAACGCCAGGCTGGCTGTAGATCCGTGCCGACATAAGGACTAGATTGCAAAGATGTTGAAAGCTCCAGGCAGTGACGGAGGCAGATGAAGTATCCATTAGAGGAGGAGGTAATAAAGTTGGAGTGGAGGAGTTTTTTATTTTTGACAAGGCAAACTAGGAAGCACAGTATGAAGCAAATGTTTAACAGCATCCATCTAAAAAAAAAAAAAACAACCTGCGAAAGCTTATTTGTTGTTAAGAGACTACAGTGTACAATCTACAGTGTCTTTTCTACAAAAAGTGCATCACACATTTGTGTTTAGACAATACTTTGCACAGCAGATTTTTAATTACTAGTCTTTTTGGAAAACCACTTTTTCACAGTTGGCAGGAGAAATTTCTTCCCATTCTGCTTTACAAAAAAAAAAAGAAAAATGTTTAGAGGCATCATCCTGCTGGAAGGTGAACCTCTTTCACGGTTTTATGTCTTCCTCTCACAGGTTTTTTTTTTTTTTTTTTTTTTTTTTTCTGATTTGGCCTGGATTTAACTGTTACTTCACACATTTTAACATTTTATTTTATTTTTTTTAAATAATGTGGAAAAACTCTGGTATTTGCTAGGCTTAGGGACCACAACTGCCTGTAAATAGTTGAAATCTGCAAATACTTGCGACTTCCTTTGAAAACGGATAATTGATTTTTATATGTTTTAGATCATAAATCAAATCTTCCTCAATTTGCATTAATGCAGACAGTGGAAACCGTCTTGGCACTTCTGCAGAAGCCAGTATACACGGTCTTCCTTATCTCTGCTTTTGGATTGGGTGCTCTGCAAACGCCAGCCAATAGCGTGTCAAAGAGCATCGGTGCTAGCTATTTCAGCTTTCCAAGCTGCATTTTCTTTTGACTATTTGAAATATACTCAATAAAAACAATGAGTGAATAGGTCAATCCACGAATGCTGATCCACAAATAGGTGAGCGCCCCGTTGAATCCTTTTCCTTTCAATATGTCACTTTGTGTTGATCTGTCATGCAGTCGTTTTCTATACTTTAGAATATTGTGCACCAATGAGGCTCATTTGTCAGATTAAAAGTACTTTTAGAAAACAACAACATGCTTTTTATTAAGTCCACATGTCTGCATTAAAATATTTTTTATGTATTACACAATGTTTTTTATAATTGGATTGATGTGAAATGCTCAAGTGATGCTTCTATTAGATGCGATCATAAAATCATAAACTCTACCAGAATTAAACCGTGAGAATGTAAGTCTGTGTGTAATTAATGTGTAACATGTTTTAACTTAGAGAATTGAGTTACAGAAATAAATGAACTTCTCAATAACACTCTAATTTATTGAACATGACTGCAAAATCGATTGAAGAGAAAATCTGAAGGAGTCATAAAGTTCGTGAATAATTTTGCAAGGCAGTGTAGAAACATGGCGTCAACCTGTTGTGTGAGAATGTGTTGAGCACTTTCAGAATTTATTTTACTGGCTTTCTTTTGAACATAACAAGATTCATGTTGCATTTACTGCAAGGCGACCAGTAGGTCGCAAAATCTGCAGGACAATGGAAAAATGACAAACACGGCCTGTTCAGCTAACGCAAACCCCAAACATCATGGAAGCAACTTTTCTACTTTAAAGTGATGAACTTGAGACAAACTACCTCACTCAGAAATACAGTCAATAGTTCTGTGTCTTCTTACAAGTGAGACACTCAAATAACACCTATATGGATTGTGCTCTGGTGTTGAAAGGTTTATTTATTTATTTTTTAACTTTGTTCAACAATTAGAGCAACAGAACATACTTCCTCATAAAGTTTTTGGCATCCCTGGTAAATATGTTAAAAAACAAACTTAAAATTGATTAATCTTGTTTTGCAATAGCATAGCTAACCTTTACATTTACCGTACAATATTCCATATTTATCTTGCCAACACCTGCTAAAGAGGATAAATATATACATATATTGGAATCATTAATTGTTTGAAATAACTGCTTATTTTAATTCTTGTTAAATTTTAAAGTTTGTTCTACAATAGATTAACTGCAGGGGTACCAATAATTGTGGTGACAGGTTTTTTCTTGTTTGTTTGTTTCTTCTGTTATGTTCAGAGTGAAAATAAGTGTTTAATAAGAAATGTAATTATCTTAAGGTTTTTTTTACACATCTTTACCAGGGTGCCAACAAAATGTGTATCTTATATACGATGAAAAATAAAAACCAAACAAACTGTGCTGGCTTTGACTAACACCAAAAGTTAAAAGCCAATATTTAGACTGACCAACTTCTTTAATTTGGGTCGGCGTGCGTGTAAGAATTCCATGTTACATGATATCTTCCCGATTGTCTTGGCAAGTATCCATAAACGCAGATCAAAAACATGGTTCAAGCATTTTTCTTTTGTTTTGTTTTTTTTGAAAAGGCGTATCTGAAAGCAAAAGCTGAAAGTTTCACACACAGAATAATCCGCACTTCAGATTTCTCACTTCCCCCTCAATACACATACGTCTCAGAGCACTTACATAATACCCAAGGTGGGTATCGAATCATTGCCCAAAGCCATGCATTAGTCCACACATTACACTCTGTTATATGTGTAGAAGGGGAATTTTGTTGTTTGGTTCCCTGCTTGAGAGTCATAACTCCACAGTGGGTAGAATAAAAACCGATGATTCACCTGTTACTGTTATGGATTCGCTCAGCGTAACAACGTTTGGGTAGTGCAGTCAAACAGAAACCAAATCAAACTACCTTTCATTTTGCTCTAAACCCTGTGGAATATATTTAAACCCCTTTGACACGACTCAGTCTGTACCTTTAGAGCTGATGTAGCCAAGCAAAAGCAAAATTATCTGAGATGAAATGACTTTCACGTTCGCATAAAGGCCCGGCTGCTTTAAACCGGCCTCAACAGACCGGTTCATTGTCAAGGCTCGTCTCTTGGAGATGTTAGTTTGCCGTCCGTTATTAGAGATATTTTATTATGTAGTGTGCTCTGCTAAAAAGGTTTTTTCTGGAAGGCATGTGGAGAGACGGAAAATGAACCCGTTTCAGAACAGCAGAACAGCGTTCCTCTAAAAAACAAGAAAAAAAAAAAAGAAAACAAAACATTGTGGAACTATCTAGTCTAATTTGTTTTATTTCTTTCTTAGTTTCTTTATTTCTCCCTTTCAATATCATTTAAGACAGGGTACAATTAGGACATTATTATGCCGACCCAGATTTTACTCTGTAATCTTAAAATTCAAGCTGGATGAATTCCTCTTCCTGCAAGGATCTCTGCACAGAGTAAATCCGCAAAGTACATTGCAAAGATAAATGCTTGTACTGAGTGTGTATGGTCTTTAGTGACTGACTGCAGTGTATGATATGGTTCTGCCAGGACATGGGGAAGTACAGGAAATGCAGCTTGTTTAATAACTAACATTACGCTGCACTTTTAGACGAGGCAATGGCCCTCTACTGTGAGTAATCTTTTTCAATGTTAGGAGAATACAACATTTTAAATCACAGCTTGAGTGGAAGGAAAAAAATCACAGACATAGCGTTTGGACTTAAGTGGATTTGTCGAGTTGAGTTGAGAGAGCATATGCAATTTTCTCAACACTTTAAAAATGCTTTCTCTAAAAAACTAGTAATTGGCCACGCTCGCAAGCATCGAATTTAAGAGCCGATGCTTTGCAGTGCATCAGAAGAGCCGATTCTGACGGAGTGAGAGCCATCTTCTTTTTTTCTATCTTTCGTTGCTCAGCTCTCACTCTCAGTAGCTCCTCCCTGCTGCCTTGTGGCCTGAATCATGTGAGAATATGAGATCACTCAGTTATGTGAAAACAAAGAGGGGGACAGAGACGACAGTCAGGTGGACAATCTGTCCATCCAGTCAGTAAACAGTGGTGAGGAGGAGAGTAAATCACAAAAACTCATGAGACCCATAAATAAAGGGGAATAGCAGAGCATGGGACACAGCTTGGTTCTGTTTGGTAGATGTTTCTACAGTGTTTTGTTGATATGTTTTTATACCAAAGAAAAATGAAAAGTTTGATTAAAATAGTTTTCAAGAATAAGAATTTCTGATTTCTTAGCAGAAAAAAAATACATAAAGTTTGACAAGTATAAGGCTTCCCATAAAAAAACACTAAATGCAATAGGATTCATTAACATACAAAACGTTAATATTTGCATAGCCAAGTTAAAATACGAGGCCACAGATGATAATAAATTAAGAGCCGCACGGAAGCCAAAAGAGCAAAATGAATTTTAATGTTTCTGCAGCCATAAACTTGACATGAGTAATGCAGTCAATAGTTATATTCTGTCTTATTAGACTTGAATATTAAATTACATCGAACTTATGACCAAATCTTGGATCAAATTGTGAATGTGAACATAGCCAAGACTGGCTTTTGCTAGATAAAATGTGGATGTAAACAGATCTATTCTCTAGGAAAGTGATTCACATTTCTGGTCCTTTTTTATCATCTTTTTTTTTTCTTTGGATGGATATCTTTTCCTGGAATAAGACAGCATTTAGCCTACAAGAAACTTTACCTGTACAAAATTTAAGATGGGTACATTTTCTGCTCTGTTGTATGTATCACCTTTACTTCATAGCGAACCATTGTAAGCTTTATAGGAAGCCAATAAACCTTCATCAAGTGTCCGACACAATGTTTTATGTACAATGTACTGAGATGTGATGGAGGAAAATCTTTAGGCAATGTTCTTGAACTGCACAGGAACTCCTCTAGTAATTGATTATTGATTGATGGAGATACAGTAGCTCTGTATCTCTGTGCACCAATACGGTTTGTTGAGGTGTTTGATGACAGAAGTGATGCGAGTCAGCGATCTCCGGAGGCATAGAGGGTAGACCAATTCAGCAGATCGTCTCCTTTCTATCCCTGCGAAACGAGCGTTTGTTTTAATATGTTGCAGGCAAAGTTGTGATGAGTCAAAATCAGAATTTGCAAATCAGACTTCAAAGAAAACTCAAATCAACTGAGCCTCAATAATTGCATTTCAAATTGATATTATTATTTCCACTTTGTGAAGTTTTGTTATCTGAAGTCATCTGACATCATAGTGACTTAAAAGCTTGCCTTGTTTAACAGCTGTTAGACTTTTTTTTTTTTGAAGCAGTAGCAGTAGTAGTGGGAACTTAATTATTTACACCTACTGCTGTCAGAATACTAAACTTTGAGAACTTTTTTAGTTTTGTGCGAGTAGATAGTACACCCCTAAGGGATGTTGAGGAGTGAGCTTTAGGAATTCAACCGTAACTCCTCCAGTCTGCACTGGCGCCTCTCTCGTGGTGATACTTGCAGATGTACCTGGGCTTCAGTGGGCAAAACTGAGCTACGAAATCAGTGTGGAACATGAAACATGGTTAAACCTTGACTTATTCCCCCCGTTCTCCGCCCTGTCCTTTCTCGTCTTTGTACATCAAAGTGCTCGTCTCTTCTTAAAGCGAAGCCTCAAGCATCCCAGTACAGGCAGAGGAGGAGGGGATGTGGACAAACATCCCCTCCGAGTGAGCCGGAGAGATGCCCGATTGTTCTCCCTGTACGTCCATTAATCCTCAGCCGGGCTCCAACATGAAGTACAGCCGTCCAAAGGCTTGCTGACATTTCAATCTGGACAGGGGGTGGGGAGTCATGGGCCTTCTGATTGTTGCATGTTAGACATGCGGTGAGGCTGTGCTTTAAAATCTTTTGTCCTATCCCCTCTGTTTGGAAATAAAAAATAACCTTCCATTTTTTTGTAATCCACTAAGTTCTCCCCATCTCCCTCTCCTTTTTTTAATATGTTTATAAGCAGCTTTCTAATAATCTTATGCACTAAGCCACTGAACATTTTTTTTTTTTTAAAGTGTCTCATTAATGAGTTTTTTCTTTTGAAAATCAGTTGAGGGATTTGTTCGTGCCCATAAGGCTAAAGGAAACTGTTTCGCAGTCTTGCGTTTTCAGGCACAAAACAGTTCGCTTTCCATCAATTTCTGCCACTAAATGACTGAGCCCTTGAAAGAAAGTGGAAATACACAGAGGACTCTTGGGTTTGTTTATCATCTCGAAGTGCGCAACCCTATACCTAACAATAACTCCTTAAAAAAATTATAAGAACCTTGTTTTTCTTGGTTTGCCATCCTCCTGCCGGACTCTTCCCAAAACTTCACAGGACAAAACTTCTGATTCGATTTAATATATTTTTCACTCATGCTCAGTCGAGACATAAGAGGCATGATAGGACATAAAGAGCTTTATGCTTTAGAAAGGGTTACACTGAAGGTCTACCAAGTGATTACCAAGGTGTTCACCCCTTGGTAAATCTCCTTAAATGTATCCATTGCATGCATAAAAGTTAGTGACCAAATAGGTAGCAGAGGACACGTTTTCCTTACAATGCACAAACTTTGAGACAGTTTTGTATGACTATCGATAAAAAGGAGGAGAAGGAAAAAAAGAAAAACAGATTGGATCTGCTTTGCTTCACCTTGAGGGTAACTAGGCTCTCTAGTCCGGAGGGCAGCTTTACTTGCTTAGGTTCTCCAGAAGAACCAGAACCGATTGAAATGAAAACCACCCTCTGAGCATGAAAAAGCTGCCTTTGATATGCTCATACACCACGCAGTGTTTACCCCTTGGAGTTTTACATCTTTCCCTCCATCTGTGAGGATCTTGTTTTTAATAATCCTTCATAATCAAAAAGCCATTAAAGGGGGAAAAAAAAAATAAGTGAACTGTAAAATTATTATATGTCGTGTGAATTGGAAGCACAAACTTTATACTGGATTTTCTTTCATGCAAAAAGACATGGGTTGGTTTAAAAAAAAGAGCACAACTTAAAATAAAAAAAACAACAGTTATTTATTGCACTAAAAAATAAAAAAAGCATCGAGTCATGTCTGCTTCCTCAGTTCGCCGTGTCTGTCGGTAAAATAAACTCTAAACGGATCCACATTTGCATAAAAATGTAGTTCAACTGTGACTTAAACCTCAGGTATGAGTGATGCTGAGTGTAAAAGAAAAAAAATCTGTTTTTTGTTTGGTGCTGCAGGAAGGAGCATTAAGGAATGGAAAACACTCTCAGCCCCTCTAGCAGTTTATTTTTATGAGTTAACCGGTTGTGCAACCTCCGAGGACTGCATGGGAATCTTTCTCCGCTCGCCTCCCATTCATCCAATTTCCCCCCCCTCAGCCTCTCTCGCCCCCTTTTCCTGAAAATGATTAGGAAAGACATTTAGTGGCGAGAAATACAATGATCATATGTTGCGGCATTGATCTGCGTATCGAGCTATATCATCTGGATTCATTGGCTCTGACATCCAAACTCGCCACATTGATTTTTACTGTTGCTGTTAAAAGGAGATTTACCCCGATCCACCCACCACCCACCTACTCTTCCTGACAGATTCACATTCAGCCGTAAGCCAAACAGGTTATGCTGCAGAGGTGTACTGATTTTACTTCCCTGGCGCGTCGTATCACAATTTATGTGCTAAGTGCTCGTGCGAGCATTCACCTGGGTTTGATGGCGTAAAACGAGGACAAAAGCAAGTGCTGCGGGTCCTCCATCTTCAGGATTACTCCTCATCTACGATGCCTGCTAAAAGTGGTGACATACGTTGTATTTTTTTTCTTCTTTTTTTCACACTTTTCATCAGCGCATCTGTTGACATCTGATCTGCTAGTTGTGACACAACTAGTAGTTTTTAAAAGAGTGGCAAGAAGAAAGGCGTTGCTGAACACACAGTTAGAACTTGGAATCCAGAAAAACTACTTTGGGAAATACTTTTTAGACTCCGATTCTTCCAAACCGGAAAAGGAATTAGACCAGAGGATACTTACTGAGACTTATCTAGAAACCCTGAATAGGAATATCTAGCTTATTTACTTTGGATCAACATTATTAGCTTTCTCTTCTCTTTTGGTTTGTTATTTTGTTTGTATTTCCTTTTAACTCATGTGAAGCACTTTGCATTGCCTTGTTGCTGAAAATGTGCTATATAAATAAAATTACCTTTACCTTTTTACCTTTAAGTTGTAATCCGACCAAACTTTAACTGTTTTACAAATATGAATTTTTGGATGTGCAAAACTTGTAGAGGCAGAAAAAAAAGATTCTGCAAAGTTTGGAAACACATTTGTATGATTAAAAAAAAAAAAGTTCATCTTTCTGCTTCCACTTCCTAATTGTGCGCTAGGTTTTTAATCACATAAGATCCGATTTAAATATAATAGTTGTGGTTGCAAAGTCACAAAATCTATAAAAGGGCAAAGAAGACGAATACTTTCAAGGTAACATATATGCTGTTTAACACTGCAGATCAGGGGCAGATAATGTGAAAACTGAGCAAGGAAAACGATGAGGTCAAACAGTCTGAATCTCCTGGATGTATTTTACAAGCACACGCCGGCCTTACTGCGGTCTGATAGTCGATAGCTTCAAAGTAGAAGGAGGTACGATTTGAATATTAAAAAACGTATCACACAAATGCTCAGACCTAACATACAGCATCATCTGATCAGGATAGCTTCCTGTCCCCACAGGAAGCATCCTTACATACCGCATGTTGGACGGTAAGAGATGTTTAAGCAACGGAGAGAAATCATTGCAACAGCATAAATAAATAAAAAACATAATGCAAGGCATGAAGAGATCTGAATGAGGAAAGAATACAAATTGTGAAGAGGAAGCGCTTCCAGAATAACAATAAATTAAATTACCAGTGCTCTCTCAAGTTTTAAATAATAACTCTTTAGAAAATCAGAGCAAAACATTGCAACTTTGGCTTTTTAGCATCCTTTTTTATTATTAATGACTTCAGTGTTTTTTTTTTTTTTTTCTCCCTCTCTAACTGGTAACACCATTAACCCTCTGGGCATGTGTCGGGCATTAAACAGCTGACAAAAAAAAGTTATAAAACGCTTTGTGGAAATGCTGAAACGTGCAGTCTCTGCAAAAGAATCAGCCATTTCCCCAAGGAGACGGGAGTGAGAAGAATGGAGCAAAAGCAAGGCTGGGCTGGATAATAATTAGAGCTTGATAAACTCACCAGAAGCTAAAAGTTGTTTTTTAGTGGAGGGAAAAAAAAAAAAAAGAAAAATCCCTCCCATGGTTTGCTGTCCATGTCTTAAGTGAGCTGTTTCATTCACCAAAGTATCCGTATATATCCCATCATTTGTGAAACTGCACTAGTCAGACAATTTATGGACAATTTAAAATGAGGAACTTTTCTAAAAGGAAATAGATTTTCTTTGAAATGTCACAATGAATGACGATGCTTTATGACTTAATGTTTGAGATGAAAAAGCTTCGATTTAAGGTGCGGCCTTTGCTTGGTAAAAACATTTGTCCGTTTACTGCCGTGCTCGTGATGACATCACATCCTGTGTGTGTGACAGAGCAATTGCCGTTACACAGATGTGCCATTTTAAATATTATTTTACTAAAATTTCAAAAGGAAATAACTGCATAGCTGACACTTTATGTCTTATAATCACATACAGGCAATTAGTGCTGTTAGCATTACTAACAGCAAGACTTTGTGTTTATTCTTTGTAGAGTTAGAAGAACCTTTCCTTAGTCACGAGATTTCCAAAAGACTGCAAACATTTCCTAGTCCAACACGTCCGAGGGTTGGCAAAATATGACTCTTTGAAAGGATAAAACAAAGGAGCAAACACACCAAGCCTGCAGGAAATAATTCTCTAGAAACTTTTACTTCTCTGTGTTTTCTGTGACCTAATTTTTAATACCTCACTGATACTGAAAAAACAAAACAAAAATAAAGCAACCTAAATCTTTGTTACTCAGTCGTAATTTCCACTTCGAGTGTGTTGCTGTCAGCATGACCTGGTAACACTGATGTGTGTGTGGTGTGTTCACTGATCGGAAAATGATCAGAAGATTTTCAGTCCACTAACAGCGAGACATCAAACTCAAATGGTCGAGCATAAAATCAGCTCAGTTCTGCTCACCAGAAAGTCTTTAGTAATGTGACTTTGGTTTCTTGTCTGTTGCTGAGAGGTGAATTTTCTAATGGTGTTTTTGCTAAAATCAAACAAATTACAAAGTAATTTCAGTTTTTTTCATGGAATGCAAGTACGGCAGTGACCTTCACAACACTGATGAACATCAAATATCAAATGCCGCAGTAACCATTTCTCCTCAGAATCAATGGCCCCCTGTCTCTTCCGACGTATCCTGGTTACCACAATACGAAAAGCCAGGTTGGCTATGTGCATGGCGTAATGGGAGGTTTTATGCGAATCATAATCACTGTTAAAAATTGAACACCGCCAATAAATCATCTCCTTTTTTGCCTTCCTCGTATTGTTATGTTGCAGTGTGATGCATAACGAGCTGAAACGCCTCCGAGTGAAGGGAAAGGAAATGAGTTCCAAATTAGTGCGCCTCTAATAATCCCAATTTGAGGTGTAAGGAGGCATTTTTTTTCCCTCTTTCATTGGCTTGATGTCAGTGAAGTTAAAACTCCAAATTCATCTGGCTCACTTAGCATGCATGGCCGCATTTTCCATTCATAAGAAGCTTCCAAAGCAGCATCTTCACCCCCACACTCCACATCATGGTTGACGAACTCAACATGCCTTTTTAATTCGCTTCTGCGCGAGTTTTAGGGGAAAAGATTTACATGGATGATCTGATGCATTTTTAATTTCACACTGGGAGAATGTCTTCTCTTATGAATTTTTTTTTTTCTTTTTGTATAATGTGTGTTCTCATCGTATCTACATTTGCACTTGTGAAATAAATAGGAGGGATTTTGATCCAAATCAATATTTATGAATTATAAAGCAGTTGGGATGGAGCTACAGGCAGATATTTGAGAAAGGCTGAGCTAAAAAAAATCGCTGCTCCTACACACACACACACAAAAAAAAAGCAGAGCAGAGTTTTAGGCAGGATGATGAATTTTTGCCTCGTATTCAGTCTGATGCACTGTAACGTACTGTAAGAATGCATGAGCCAATGCACTTACACACTGCTTATATTAGGTTTATTTGACTACTTAGATAAAAAAAAAATAATTTATATTGCAGCTAATGAAGAGGGCACAGTTTCCATGGAGACAGGAGTCACTTTGATTTACCGTGTTTTTTGACTGTACTGCTTCCAGTATCCAGATGTGCCACACCAGAGGGCTCAGTGACAGCTTTTGACCTGGTTTTTGCCTCCCGGGCCAAATAAAATGTGAAGCTGATGTGGTCCTAACATGTCTGCAGTAGAAACCCCTATATTTTTATACCAGTGGCTCTCCGAGCTCCTTATGTTTCTGCTGCTGCACTGTGTTCACAGTGAGACTTAATGAGGTGAGTGCTTCTACTTTTCTTCTGTTCTTTTCTGTGTGACATAGTTTAACTGTGCGTAAAGTGGGACTACTCAAGTCTTAACAGCAGGAACTCAAAAAGAAAAAAAAAAGTTGCGTTTGTCTTTTCAGAATGCACATTTGTTGCAAGGCGGCGTGGTGGTGCTCTGATGAGCAGCCATGTTTACATGAGCAAAAGTCCATGATCGGATTGAAACGTATTCGGATTAAATGTGTCGCTTATATGCGTGCAGAACTAATTAATTCGATCATGACGTGCTCCAGACTTTATTCCGAACAGAAACGCTGACGTGCAGAGTTGTAACATTTCCGTACAAAAAAGCCACAGAAGAAGTTGTACTTCCGTCTGTACTCAACATAAAAACAACCACATGCAGTGTGTTGGTTTCGTTCCCTCCAAGAGCCCAGAATGGATCCGGCGACAGGTTATATAACAGTGGTTGAGATGTTACCGCGCCTCCCTAATTGAGCCACACGGTAAGCGAAACATGCCGTTGATCTTCGGGCATTAGAGGATGAGAGAGTGGGAGGAAATCAACATCCTTCAGAGTTTCAACCATAACAAACCAGATTGCTTCCCTGGCGTCTGGCCACTGAAGGTCAGTACATGTCACAGTGACAGAGGATACATGCGCTGCCAGGTCAGTCAAATTGACACGATCAGAACAAACGTTCACACGTGGTATACGGATGATCAGTCGGTGTACCACTTCTCTCATTTGGACTACAGTTTCATTCCAATGGAGCTGAATGAAGTCAGGATTTTCTGATTGGTGCGTTAACCTTAACATCTACAAAAAGACTTCAACCTATTGTAGAAACAAGTTGGTGGTGTTAAGAGTATATGCCTTGAGACAAACTAAGGTTTTCGGTAGAGGTGAGAGTGAGTATTCATGACTGATGAGTTGGAACAGGTGCCTTCCTAAAACCATTGTACATATAAAACGTACCTCACTAAGAACTTCATATTTCCTTCAAACATGCTTTAAGGTCCTTTAGTGTTAGGGTAGGATAGGGCTCAGGTTAGCCAGCCATTGCTATCTAGGCTGTTATGTCGCCGTCAATAATTACTCAAGAAAATATACAATTGTTTTTGGTTTCATGCACAGTCATGCAGGAATGTTTTTTTTTTTTTAATTATTATTATTTTCTATGGAGATAAATGTAACCGTGTATGAACAGAAGGGGATAGGTCTGCATAACTAACTGCTGCACAGACAGAGGAGGCATGGGATGTGGTGTGCTTGGAGATCGAGGCGGCGCAGCCATTTGCCAAGAATGATTTAAATTTGGCCTGTAGTAAAAATATACCACTACTTTTCCTGCTAATGTAGGAATAATTTAACTCATTTCCTTCTAAATTCACTTAAATTTTTGATTAAACTGTTTATTTATTTTTATTTTTTTGCTGATATCAGGTTTAGCTTAGAAATTATAATGTGAACATAGTGCTAAGAAGCATTTGCATTTAGGTATTTGGTATAAAAATTTGAGATTTTAGACGTTATTCAACGCAACTCCTCGTCTTCATAATGGAGGCAAAATGGTTTCAACATGATCGCTGGTGTGTGTAGAATCTTAATCAACCTGCATTAGTACATTTCAACTTTTTTTTTTTTTTTTTTCTTTGGTTTAGGGTGAACTTGGAAGGTTGTCCTTAGTGGTTAAGCTGTCAGTACACACACAGCTTGTGTACCTGTAAATGAGGGCTCCTGGTCATTTTGCTCCTTTGTGAATTCATGTCCCTGTTTTGTACATGGACAAAACTAATGTCCCCTCTTACTTCCATTGTGTACCTGTAAAACAGTACACAATGCTTAAATCCCTACATCCTCCAAAGTTGACTTTGAAGCTGTTTCTACAATTGGACTGACAGTGTTTCTGTATAAAAACTGCATGTTTTTTTTTTTTTTTATTGTCTTCTTGAGTTTGTAAAGTGTTGTTTCGGCTTCATGAACTATTACGCAGGGATGTTTTTTTTTTTTTAATTGATTTCAACCTTGCTAACACACCAGATCCTCACTGGTAACGCTGGATTCTCTTTTACTGGAGGTAGTTTAAAACGCGGCGAGGACACCGTGTGGTGAAACGTCCTTGAAAAAGTCCTGGAACTCTAAATTACCGTGGATAAAAGCATTTACCATATGAATATAAAGTCAAAACAGGTAATAAATGTTATAGAGAGGTGATTTAATCTAATTTAATTATAGCATAAGGTCAGAAATGCCTCGGGGCAAATGTGTTTAAATAAAATTGTGCTCAATATGCTGCTGCCGTGTTTAAGACCTTATCTTGGACCCATTACACTTGGAAATCATTGTTCTTTTTCTTCCCTTACTTGCAGCAACAGAAGTCATTCCAAGTTTGTGGCATTGCTTTCGACTTGGCAACGCGGACTGATCCTGCAGACAGAAGTGATGTGCCAGCTTCGCTGAATAGCTTTAACGGGATTGGAGCCTTGCCTTAACAGTGACGCACTAAGCCGGTCAAGGTCACTAACGGCATCACATAAAAGCAGACATCAGTTCTTAATGAAGTCGTACATCACGTCTAACACGTGGTTAAATTAGAGAATTCACGGAGATTATACAGATTATATTATCCGCGTGCGTCCTTTGTCTGAGCTCCGATGGTCCGCAGGCTGCCTCGACTGTTAGTTGTAAGGGAATTTGACGAGATTGACAGGAAGCAATCTGTGCGTTGAGAGAGAGAGATGATAGCAAAGGGCGTGCGACGGGAACGGATGGGTTTGCCCTGTTCGGCGTAGGGAGGCAACAGCAGGGGCAGATTTAGCTGTAAAAAGGGATTGCCCGTGTTTGTGTGTTTACCTGAGATAGGTTCCTGAATATGAGCATGTGCTTGGGAAAATTTACTGTGATTGATAGAGAGGCTGAGAGTCCGAACAGATGAAGTTATCAAAGCAGAATCCATCCTGCTGGATATAGAGGCGATTATCCTACTAGCTATGAAATATTGAAGATTGTGACTTCATTTTCCTTATAAGGAGACGATGCGATTTCTTCTTTTTTTTCCTTTAGAAGGTCTATTAGAAAATGGATGTGTTTTATCGCTTTTCTGGTCATATTACCCTTTTTGTCACTTTCTTTTTCTTTTCCTGTGGATATTATTTTTTGTCCTCAAATATAAAAGTTGGTCTTTTTGCAGCCTCTATTTAGAGGTGTTGGGTGTGAATAGAGGTAAATCGGATAATCTGTGAGAACGCCATCAAGTAATAGCCGCGCTTCGCGGTGCATGCGTGTTTTGTTGTGTAAATCTGTATTATTATTATTTTTTTTCCTCTGTAATTTCATTGTAATATGGCTCTTGTCTAACGTTGTAGAGGCACAAGTAAATCACGTCCGACTCCGCTTGCGGAGAGCCCCGGCTTATCCCGGGGTCATCTCACAATCGCTATTTAATGTTTAACTCCGAAGCCGGCATTGATATCAGCAGCAGATAAAGTGGAATTCCTTGATTGCCTTGGTCAAAGAGGCTCCGGTCGCCGAGAAAATGATTTATTGGACACGGGGCAGTCGGTTGAGATCAAGCGAGATCGACGAGCC